>NC_079294.1:31278512-31581407 GCF_023638135.1 Falco biarmicus
TAGGCCCAGGTTGTCCCACCAGCACAGGATGATGTGAGCCATGCCCACCCACAGGGCAGGTTGCTCAGCTTAACCCAGCAAAATGGAACACATCTCTCATCCTTATGGCAGGGAACCATGCCCTTTCACCACCTTTCCATATCCCCGAAAAACCCCAACGAGCCACCCAGGAAGGCAGATCTCTAACCCTGCCTCAGTCTGAATGCAGGCAGGGATCCTTTCAGAGCATAAAGCAAGAAATAAACATGTTTAGCCAAGGCCTAATCAAAATTAAATATGAATAGCTTGAAAGTGCTGGAGTAAGGCTTAAGGACAACAGACAGAATAGGTTCACACATTTAGATATATTTTTTTTCCTACTAACAGCACCGTTTATTGAAGTGCATTCACAATGACATTGGAAGGAAATCTTACCCAAAATACGAACATTTGTGTGTAAGGAAGTCTGCAGATCAGTGACTGAATGGCTGAAGACCCTTTGTGTGGTGCCTTAATGAGGGGGGGAACCCCTGAAGGCCTGTGCTCTGCTCCTGGAGATACTGCAGGATGAAAGCTCGATGGATTTATTTCCCTTGGCAAAATGGCCATTTCTAGTTGTAATTCATGACTGAAAGAAGTGTTTGCAGGTATTTCTTAGAAGAGGGGAAGGTTGTCGGCTTCATGTGAGTCTGTGTGGTTACCACTTCGTATCTTGTGTGTCTCGTACGTCTACACTAAATCCACTCACAGGGTGAGCAAAGCCATTGCTTTTTTAAGTAATCTGATGTTTCTCTTAGTATTTTGCTCAGGGTTTTGGCTCTGGCACATCATGCAGCTTAAATAATTTTTGGTATATAGGGCTTGAAACAGAATGGCTTTATTTAAACAAAACTACAGTCTATTCTTCATGGAGTTTGAATTTGGGAATTTCTCCCTCCCCTTTATTTTCCGTTTCCCCTTCCCCTCTTTGTTAAGTGAATACAATATAGAAAGGCATTCCCCGGGCTTTCATTCCTATCTTCCTTTCTGGCCAGATGAGCTGGGAAAGTGCAAAAACAGTTGGATGGGAGTGCTCCGGGCTTCCAACACCAGGTCTTTTTCACAAGCGTGGAAGAAACCCGCCTGCCTTCCACCCAGCTGGTGGCTCTGTGGGCCCCTCCTGCTGCACTGGCACCGGGGCTGGCCTGCCTGGGACTTCCTTGTGTAGGAAATTCTTTCGCTTCTTCCAAACATTTGCTTCTGGTTCCTGCACCTCACAGGCCTTTCCAGAGAAGGTGAAGTAGAATTATCCAGCAGACTGTTTCACAGCTTGTTGTTAAGGAAAACGTGCTTTCTTTGGCTCCCCTGGCCGTGCCAGGAATGACTCCTGGCTAGACTCGTGTTTCAGAAGCACTCCACTTTGCGGTGAAAGGGCCTTGCAGAAGGATAAACTATCCTTCATTGCCTATGCACAAAGAAAAATCTTTAGTTTTGCTGATGTACTGAAATGCCTAAGAGAATAATTTGGGTTTGAAATAGGCAAAGCCCTGATTATGAATATGGGGGAGAAGGGCTTATCTTTAACACAGCAACTGTCTATTGTTGGTAAGGGAGTAGGCTGATAAAACCTGCAAAGTGGTTTTGACTTGCAAAAGTATGTTTTGGCTGAGTAAAAAGAGAAAGACAGTTGGCAAGATATTTTGAGACAAATTGTTAAATGCAAAATGTGTTTGTCCAGGGTACGTGAAGACGGCAGTATAATTTGAGAGGTGGATGCAAGCCCAGTCTAGTTACACCAACAGGCTATAGTAGCCTCAGTCCACCGTGAGGCCACAGGCAGCGTGTACCATCTGCATTAACCTGTGCATTAATGAAAGCAGGGAACAGCCAGGCTGAAGGAAAAGAGCTTTGAAGGAAGGACTCTTCCTTCAGGGAATTTATGTTTGGTTTTTATCTTGTTTCTGCCTATGTCATGGCTGTGAATGTGAGAAGGCTTGTTTGTTAGTAGAGCTGATCTGGATAATAGCAGTAATTTGAATTAGCTTGTATTTTGTTGGGGGGGGATTATGCATATGCAGTTCTTCATAATGTACATACCTTTGTGTATGTAAGTAGAGGGACAGACCTCTACTGTCTGGAAACATAGTGAAGCAAGCAACTTAAAAACATTTAGTTGCACCCCCCTGCTCCTTGAGAGGTCTCCTGTGCTGAAAGACTGTTGATGAAGCCAGACAAGAGCTTTTGACAGGGGTATTGCCACTGCTTCACTGTAGGCACTTACAACTAAGCCTGAATAATTTAGGAGGAAGAACAGCTCTTCTAGAAGAGCTGAGAGCTGGCCCCTAACACCTGAGATGGCATTGCGGATGAAGTGAGGTGCACTTCACTCGTAAGAGAGTTTATTGATATAAAAACAATTTAATGAAGTTGCTAGTAAATGCAACAGTGGTTTAACAAGGCTCAGTGGCAAGGTACATTATTTAACTGTGTAGAGTACAGGGTCAGAAAAAATTGTCAGGGAGACCCTCCCTGAAACTAATGAAAGGACCCCCTTGCTTTCTAAACTCCCTCTCAGAAGGCAGTTTACGTGCAGCTGGATCCAGACTGAACTTGATCAATGGTTTATGTCTAAAGGATTATATATGCACAATCAATCCATTACATCACTTAGCTAAGATTTCAAACTTCCAGTGCACTTATTCCCAACGCTTACCTGCTATCTGATGCAATAAGGAATCCTTTAACCTTGAGGAGTAACCTTGAGAAGTGTCCATACTCAAGGGGAGATCCTGGCATGCTTGCTGCTATGCAGGAGAGCTCAGTGGGCCCTGGGCTGTCCACTGTTTGTAAGTAAAAGATAATTGACTTATTGTTGTGTTTGCATGCCAACTACAGAAGTTAGTTTCTTCCAAATTTGCCTCGAGTCAGACCTTAACCAGCACTATAGTTAGGTGCCTTTATTTAGCCCTTGGGTATTATGGTGTTGTCTTCCCCCGAATCCCCTTTGGGTTGGATGCAGCCATCACAGACCAGATGCATCCCTTACAATCAACACTGATGGTTATCACTTGAGTAGGGTTACAGGAAATGAAGGTCGGATGGGGGGGGTGGGGGGAGCACACTCACAGATGGGCACCCCTGCAGTGGGAGCTCTTTCTGAGTGACTATAGCAGAAACCCAAGCAGGTAACACAGCTGCTGTGGTTGTGTGGTTTATGGGAAGCGCTGTAGTCATCCCCTCCTCCTCCACTCCTGAGCAACTTGGCCCTGCTGCTTATGCCAAACAATCATTAGTCTTAATCACCGGGTTTACCTAGTGGTTAGTGACAGGGGTTACATGTCCCTCCCAACACCAGTAGCTCCTATCGAGCAAGGCTTCTTCAGAGCTGACCTGACTTTCAACATTTGAACAGGGGCAAGATTCTGTTCAGTTCAAAATCCAGGTAAGCTGAGGTCACGTCCTTTGACTGCATGGTGGCAGTACTGAAGAAAAACACATTTGTTACCTTTAAGCTTGGTAATGGCAGCAGCCAGGGCATCAGAGATTAGCACAAGCTGTTATTCTGTAGTGAACTCTGTTTTTGTGTAGAGCCTACTCCTGTGGCTCGTCTAATACCCTTAAAGCCAGCTCAGCTATCCTTGCTGTGCTCTGCAGACAGCAGTACAAGTCCATGCAGTTACTTCAATGTGATGCTGGCCTATCAGACCTTCAAACTGAGCCCTGTACTGTATAAAACAGCAGTTTGGTGTCGTATGTGAACAGAAAACTGTGGTCACTTTAAGTGCAATACTTAATAGAGCAATACATGAATTGGTGTTCTTCCACCTGCACGAATGGCCATTACACCCTTCCCCCTTATAACAGCACTTGCTCATTTTTGTGATTTCCTCTGTTGGTTTCCATAATCTGTGAGGTGAGGGCTCAGTTAGCTGGTGATTGATTTAAGGGTAGATTAACTGTCCCCATACCTGCTCCCGCTGTGCCCGTTAGCGGAGCTCCCAGGCAGGTTGATGACTTGGTCCGCTTTGGCAAACATGCGAACACATGCTGGCAGGGTGTAGCTGGGGAGAGGTGGATGCCTGCAGTCTGTGTGCAAACCCCTGAGAGCCTCCACAGGGGTGGGAAGTTTGGAAATCCCGGGCAGGTACAGAAAAGCTCGCAGATGTGAGCCTTCAACTGCAGTGTGCAAAACTTCACTGCTGAAATTGAGGATACCTGTAATAGAAAGTGGAGTAGATGGGGAAGAGAGAGGTTTGCTGAGCTATGAGGTGTCAGGGTATTTAGGAAAGCTTTAGTTTGCCTTACCTTTTGACAGCTAGAACAACTGCTGCCTTGGCCTCTAAGCATGGTACCTTCCAGGCTAAGCAGGAAGGCTTGGACATGCAAAGCGTCAACTGTAAATAAAAGACCAAACAGACGAAGGGTGGACATAGAAGTAGGGTGAAAACAAGGAGATCAGTGAGCAAGAGGAAGTGCTCTGCCAACCCCAGGTTGTCCGCAGACCACAGTTTGAGAAGCACAACTTCCTGAGCTACCTGTTTGTCACCAAGGTGGACAAGTAACATAAGCATTCTGCAAGGACTACCGCACAGGCAAACCTGCTTCACGGGACATGCTGAGACTGTCATGTCACTTCCATTGTCCAATTTTCTGTATATCTGAGAACCTTACAAAGTACAAGCTCCCACGGCTTGCTTAGCACCCTACATCTTTTCCCTTTTTGCTTATCAGACAACAAAAACCTTGATTTTTATTTCTGACTAAAGAGTGTCAATCAGCTGGGAGAAGACCTCAAGAACTTTCTTCTCTTTCTGCTTCTTGGGTTTTTCATTGTGGTTTTTTCCTGGTTTTTGGTTTGATTTTTGTCAGATCTCTTGGCTCTATTATGAAAAAGCATTTATTAAAGCCTGAATTTTCTGTGACGCAGTGTTAACATTTGGTGCATGGTTAGCTGTTGTGCTGGTTTTTTCCATGTGTCACTTTGCTGCCTTCCCATCTTCCTACTACTCTGTTTTATGATAAAATGACTCAAGAAGTTTACAGATGACGGAGCTCTCCCTGTAGCTATGTTGGGTGCAGTGCCTCAGTTCCACCACCTGTTGGAAGAAATCAATCAGAATCCAGCACGGTGACCCAAGCCAGGTCCAGAAAGTAAATTAATCCTTCTCCATTTTGGATTAGTTTGATCTGAACTGATGAAGTGCGCAAAGGTGAGCTGGCATATGAGAATAACAAGAAAGCATTGAGAAATGACCACATTTAAGGTGGAAGAAAAATGAAGCTTGGTATTTTTTACCTGGGGCACTGCATAACTTCCCTCCCCTGCTATGTCTGTGGCAGGGTCTCACTGATGAAACCTTGTTGCATTTTTGCTTCTACTTACGTAACTGACTGTTCCTTCTCCAGTGTGTTTGGTTCAGAACTTCATGTTCTTTTCATCAGGAAAGTGGCTATGCAAAAAAGGGATACAGATCTGCCTCTATCACCAGCGGCACAGAGCCCTGCAACTCAGTCTGAGTGGCTTGGTTGTGACATGGGATGTAAAACAGGGCTGTGAGTTTTCTTTCAGTCTTCTACATCTGATCCATCTCCACGAAGCCCCATGCTCCCAACTGTTTTTCACCCACTGAAATTACCAGCATTGTCCATCTACTTTGACCAGGACTGGTGTGTCAGCTTCAGAAGCTTCTGTCTTTTCCTCCTGCTTCATGTGTTCCTCGTAAACTGTATTTCTGTGCTTGAAGGGTTTCCACATGTGAGCTTCAGACACAAGGTGGCTTGTCCTGAATGATATCACTTCAGGTACCACATGGCTTTGGTGCAAAAAGTTGCTCTTCACCTGGCGCATCAATTTTATTGCCACTTGTCCTTTCTCCCTCAGCAGCTAGCCAGCTGGCACACATTTTAAGACCTGTGATGCCTGCTCTGCTATAAATATACCAGAGTATCTCTTTCCTTGAGGAAGCACAGCACACCCTTGCTCCTTCTCTTTCTTGATATCTTCTAATAATCAGGGGAGAAATAATAATAATAAAACATAATAACAGAAAACTAGCTCCTAATTTTACACCTGGTCTATTTAAACAATGCTAAGGTTCTTAGTCTTTACTTATGAGTGGATTACAGAGAATTTGACTTTTGATTTAAGGTTCAGATATAATAACAACTGATGCACCTTCTTAGATCTGGTTTGGTGACAGCCAGAGGCTGCAAATGTGCAGGTGTGAAGAATTCAGGTGACAGTCCCTGCTGCTGTTGCACACAAATTCTCTGTGTCTCAGCTGCCTCAGGGAAATTCAGAATGACTGGGCCTATATAGTACAGCCAGGAAGCCCTTAGTGTCACCAAGTTTGTGGCAATATTTCTAAAGTCCCTTGCAAAGGTATGCCCAGGTCTGCACCTGCATGAAATTCAGTGGATTATATCCCCTTGCAGTTCTGATGATTTTAAAGCAATGAGTCATGGTGGTGTCTTTACTTCAGTGTACAGTCACTGTGCAATAATTCAAATCACAATTGTCATTATTAATACTTCCAACAAGCAACCTGACACCTTCTGCCAAACTGGGGCAGGTGTGTGAATGTAATCACTGTGTGACTAATTAATCTGTGTTGCCGGTCAGTACGCAACACACAGCTCCCTGCATCCCCACTGAGTTCAATTTAGCAGAGTGGTTGCAGGATTTAAAAGTACTTTGCAGTAAGAACTCAATAAAAAAAGAAAAGCAGGCAGCTCTAGGGCCAGCTTTTCAGCTTTGCATGGCACCTAACACAAACGAGCACCCATCTGTATCAGTCAAGGGGTTTTGCAGGAGTGTGGGAGAAGGAGGATAGAGTTGCATGTTATTTCTGAAAACTTTGAGCTTAGAAATCATTGACGCGTGAATTCTGTGTGAGTGAAATAGCAAAGGCCAGCTGCTCAGTGTGGTGGCCCCGCAAATCCCTTCAACTGGCAGCACAGCAAGAACCTGGAAGCTGACTGGGCTCCCTCCTCTCTGTGCAGCTACAGAGATACCATGGAGCCAGATTAAATTGCTGGATTAAGCACTCCCACAGCCCAGCATCTGGATCTTCGTGACAGCTGTGCCCAGGAAAGAAGTCAAGTGTCTGTGCTATAACTGCGTCAACTGGTGTGTCATGGGTCACAGCATTACAGCTGGGAAAGGTCTGCTAGGTCGTTCACTCACATTTCTTAGCCAGCACAGGATTTGACTCAATAAAGAGTTTGCTGCTGCTCTAAATGTGGCATTTTAAGAGATTTGGGCAATGCAGTCCTGGTCCCCTTCTCTTGGGAATTTATCTATCATCTGTTATAACCTGCTACCAGGAAGAGTCTAGCCTAACATTCCCATTTTAATATGATCCTATTAATGATCTTCATGCCTTTCCTTTTTATCAAAGCCTCCCATTTCCTCCGTCTGTACTGGTACAATAGCTTGCTTAATTCCTGCGGGGCTGGGCTGGCTTTT
The DNA here is from genome assembly GCF_023638135.1 of Falco biarmicus. Classification (NCBI taxonomy): domain Eukaryota; kingdom Metazoa; phylum Chordata; class Aves; order Falconiformes; family Falconidae; genus Falco; species Falco biarmicus. The sequence goes on from NC_079294.1 coordinate 31,285,939, forward strand.
GAGGGGAAGATACCCCACACCAGGGCTTACATCTCTGAAAGCCCCCAAAAGGCTGGGTTCCTGTTCTGCCAAAAAGCCTCATCCACTGCCTTAATTATCTGCACTGAAGGATCCCACATATTCAAATCATGAAATGTTTCCATTAAGACAAATATTTTCAGACTCTTCGTTTTTTATCTTGTATGTCTAAGTTTGGAACAATTTTCTATTTTTCGTCCATTCTTCAAAACTTAGACAATGAGCCTTACATGGAGCCGCATGCATTGAGAGGTCAGTTCCGTTGTTTTTCTTCACCAGTCTGTTCTTGTTGCTAAACCTGTGTTGCTGCTGTGAGCAGGGCTTTGTCCAGATGAGGTGCCTGTCAGAGGGTTCAGAAGGCTGAGTGTCTCTGCCTGCATCGAGCCTGGGTTCCCTGCCAGTGTCACCACATGCCTGGTGCTCACCAGCTCCAAGCTGCTTTGTATTCTTCGTCTTTGATAATATACCTAATTTCCCTCTAGGCAGTGGGATTCCTGAGCGTCAGTGCTTTGCTGCCCCTTTTCGTTATGCCTTACAAAGTTCAGCTGGAGCTATTGCAATGCATGTCACCTTCTGGTGCTGCAGCAAGACATGATCAGCATTGGTCTCCTTTTGATCTAGATTTCACACATCATTGGCAAGATCAGATTCATGCTTGTGTGACTAATTTGGAGAGCAGCTTTTGCTGACAGTGTTATGGAACATTTCATTATAACTCACATTTCTTTTCCTTCAGCTCATTTCTTTCCCGTTACCGAGTATGAACGTTGCTATCCAACACCTTTTACTTTCACATGGTTACTAGGAATTTCTTTTAGTTTCTACTGTAAAGAAAGAAACAAAGAGATGAATCAAGTTAACTTCCCAAAGCTGTTCTCCACTGTTTTACTCTATATGTTCAGATGATACTGATTAAAAGCATATGCTGTTGCATCTGAAAGAAATCTCCTCACCTGTGTGACAAGCAAGGCTATTATCACAAGTGAAGAGAGAGTGCTTCACTTACTTTCATTTGCTCTTTTAAGCACAGCTTTCTTATACCGTTGTGGCGATGATCTCAAAAATGGATTGATTAAAATCAAGATTCTGTGGACTATACCCTGAATAAGCAACCGGGTTTGCAGAGTAACATGCATTTTCTAAGGAAGCTGTCTCCATAGCATGGCAAAAGAAAAACCTACTAAAAATAAAATCTTGCTGTTGGTTTTGGGATTTGAAAGGCTATTTTTATGGAAACTTAACTTTTGGGATAAGCATGCTGTGTTAGGTTAGGCCTTTGAAAGCACTCCTTTTTTTAGTAGTTTGTCTGACCTTATTTGAAATGTACTACTTTTAAGATCTGTATCTTTAAAAATAAAAGGGAAAAGAAAAAGACTTGAAATGAGACCAAATTGAAAGGGAGAGTCCTCCTTTTTTCAGCTCTGTTGTCTAAGCAGCAGAACTAGTGCAGAAAAACACATATTTTATGTATGTCCTCCTACATTTTCTTTGCTTTTAAAAGCAATTCTTCATATTAATGAGAAGCCCATATCCATGAGTCTATAGCCTTATAGGTAGAGCTCTTATGACCAGACCTTTCAGCACAACTATTTCCACTGCCCACAGTGCTAAGCACATGTGTAAATACTTTGTCGAATCAGTGCCATAGCTAGGATCCAGCATTTAATACCAGTCTGCCATTAGACTGCAGGGACTAAAAATAAATAGAATTAGTTCTTTGTGTCTCTGATCAGAACAAGAATCTAAAGGAGAGCGTGTCCCAGAGCTTTAATATTCTCAACAGTGTAATTTCAGTATTCTTGTCTTGTACAGCTGAGAATAAGCTCATGAATGAGCTGAGACATAAGGTATAACTGGGCACTGTTAACGTGGTGCTGCAAGATGGCTCTTCTCTTGTCACTCAGCATCTCCCATGCATCTTTTCGGGACTTCCAATTATGTCTTTAGGACTGGACAAAATGACAAATGTGGCAGGAAAAAAAAAGGAATCAAGTCTTCATTTTTCTCCCTCCTGAAGGTCCCGCTGTCTTTCTCCACACTTCCTGTGCTCCCTCCCATTCCCCTCCATCAGCACAGAGAAAGGGTTTGCTGTGTCTGTACCCTTGTCTTGTCCTGCAGGACTTGCTGTGTGGTGCTGAACAAGGCTGTTTGTGGGGCTGCACCCTGAATTATTCTCCTGCTGCAGATCAGCCTTTGGGAATCAGCAAAGATACCTCTTCCATAGTGGATAACTTGCTGCTGAATGCGTCCGAACACCTCCGCCGCCTCTTCCTCCTCCTGTACTCTGTGAGTGCCAACGGAGGTGGAGGATTTCCCTCTCTTAATGAACAGCTACCAGTGGCTCCCTACGTGCAGAGGAGGAGGATCATCCGCCTCTGTAGCCACCAGCACAGACTGGTCAGTGGAGACAGAGAGCACTTGGTGTTATTTTTAAACAGTGAGGTGGCTTAGTCGGCCTTTTTACAGACTACCAAATCTGGGCACGGAGGGTGGGTGCCAAAATGTGAGAGCAGCTGATTGTGCCTCTGGCTACTGCTGGCAGGCTTCCTCCAAAAGGCTCTGACAGCAGGGTGTGGTACCACACCAGTGGCCATCACAGCTCCTGTGTCATCAGGGAAGTGCTTATGGTGGCATGGCCACATGATGAGCTGCAGACCTGGCCCCCACACACCTCAGGTGGACACTGGCTTGGTGTGTGCTTACTTCTGGCTGCTGGCAAGGTCTGCAACCCCTTTTCTCTGCGGCATCGCTCCCTTTGAAGACACAAAACATTGCTCTGACCCTTAAGCTGGAGGATGGGGTCCAGGGGACAGGCATCCTCTACCCTCTGTGACGCTGGCTGACTCTATGCTTCCCTTACTTCTGTCTCTGGGTACCTGTGCTTAGGCAACATAGATGGGCTGAATTCAACAGACCTCAGCACAAAACACCCTACAAGCCTGCAGTCTGAAACCCAGGTGTGCATTATTATGAGGCTGTAGTCCTTAGGATGTGGTGTATCTCTCGGTCGAGGCCTGGGCACCCAGTTTGCCTCTGTCATAGCAAGGCTATGATGCCCATAGAGGAACTCTGGGTAAGTGCCTCAGTGTGTACTTGTGTGTTTGCTTTTACAGTCCTTACTCCCCCAAGTTTTCTATTTGCAGTTCTGCTTACAAAGGACTCCCTTGCTGTGTTTCAGCCCTATCAGAGATACAAGCGAAGAGGCAAAAGAGACACATCTCTGCCAGGCCACTGCTCTGCGAAACTGTCTCCCACTTCCAGGGATCAGCATCCTTGATAAACTCATCAAGACCTGTCCCATCTGGCTTCAGCTGAACATGAACCAGGAAAGGGCTGGAGCAATACTTGACAAAGAAACAGCAGGGGTAAGTCCAAAGCATTTTAAGTTCAAACAACCCCATTTCCTGTCCTTGGTGGAGCTGGTTAGGAGACCAGCACCTTTTTTCATGTGGAATCAAAAATATTTAGCAGACTCTGCTCTCTGTTTCCATTACCATTTGATGCTTTAGCCACTCACGATGGTGCAAGACAGATATAATGGCTTTTGGGAATCCAGAAATCTTGTATCTGGTTTTATTTACTTAGCATGTAGATTTGTGGAGATGCCTTCTCATTCACCACCACAGCCACGGTGTGTTGACTATCCTAATTTGGACAATAATAATAATAATAAACCCTGAAGAAAAGACCTTCCAATTCTGGGAGCTGCTGGGAGTAATTTTTATTGCAGTAATTGGTATCTGATCCTCATGAGTGTTAGAAAATGGCAGACTCCTGCAGAGGAAGAGCTTGCTTAAGGGTAACAGCTCTGTAGGAAAGGGAGCTCTCCATCCCCGGAGTCTCAGAGGTGAGGCATATCGTGGAGTAGGTGTCCTCATTGGGTCTGGGGAAGGCAGGTGCAAATGACCTGAGCTGATGGCAGAGTACAAGGGCAGTTCACTTACTCGTGCTCTGAGGAGGTTTGGACCTGCCCCTTGGCTGAGTCAGTCTACGCCAGGGCTAAAAATTGGCACAGCCAAGTGACGACCTCCAGTGGGACTCACCTGACCAACCCAGACTGTGCAGCGCACCTCATCCTGGACCAGACTTCTCAAATAAGTTGGGCAAACTATTCTCTTTGTTTTTCTGCACTGACTGTAAAGGGAGACCTGAGTGACTGTCTCTGATACAGCCGTGTATGGCCCTGAGCCTCCTTGGTCATTAGCCACTCCTGCAGGCAGGGCCGTTCCCCACCTCTGAGAGGCTTTGGGGATAAGCCTTACCTCTGTTCCTCCTGCTCACGCTGGGCTCAAGCACTGTCCTCAGCTGCAGCTTGAAGCAGGCAGGAGAAGAGCTGGTGCATCATAGATGTCACACAGCAAGGGCCAGCTCTCCTGCCTACTCTGAAACCACCTGAAGCCAAATCAGCACTGTGCCTTTCCCACCACTGGTGAATATGGGAGAAACCAGCTTGCGTACTAGTCGTGACCTGGGCAGTAGAGTTAGGTACAGCTCAGAAAACCCACCTTCTCCTCATCTGGATAGCCATGGTCCAATTTTAGCCTTTGGAGCCATGGCAACCAGTCATGCCAATCAGGAAAACAGAAGTGATTCATTTCCAGGTTTCACTTCTCTCATTGCTTAAATTTAATTTCAGATGAAACACTTGACTGATGCAATGTGAGATAGTGCTGACTGAGATCCAAGGTTGCAGTAGTCTCTTAAGGTGTGTTAAAGGGACTGTGCTGTCACACAGGTGTTGGGACCTGGGGAAGGGAAGGCTTCTATGGCTTTTTCTTACCTGCAGATACTGTCTGTGGTGCAGGAGGAGGGGGCTGCCCTTTAGATATAGGCCTGTTTAGGCATGCACCTGTTTGCCATGTGTTTATTTGGATTTTATCTGCACTGCTGGTGGACCTGATCCCCTAGGGCTCAATTTCTTACGAATGGCAGAGGCCAAGATGACAGAACTGTGCGAGGTTGTGAAGCTGCCCCAACGCTGCACGTTTAGCATGGAATGCTTCAGAGTGACAGGAGATGCCCTTATGACTCGGACTCATGCCGAGAAAGGTCCTGGCTTCTAGACAAACTTTTTTTTCTTAATTCCTCTATCCAAGAAATTAATGTTTTCTTGATAGTTTTCCACTGCTACATTATAGTTGATTAATCATTTTATCAATTCACATTTCTTCTTTCTAATATTAATATCCAGACTCCAGAATTAGCCCAGTTTTTTAATTTGGTTTTTATAAAAATACCTTGACTCTGTCCTGCCAAAGCCTGCTATCAAAGAACAGATAAAGGTGAAGATTACTTTGTCTTTCTGTCTGCAGCTTCAAGGTACAAGCTGAAAATATCCTTGAAAATGAGCTTTAATTAGAAACACACTTAGGAGGCTCACACAATACAAAAAATATTTTTCTTTTGTATTTGTTTTCTCTTCTTTCTTTTTTCTTTTTCTTTTGTCTTCTGTCTTCTTTGTTTCTTTTTTCTTTCCTCTTTCTTCTTTCCCCTTTCCTCTTCCTTCTTTTTTAATTCCACTGGTCCCATTGGTGGTGGCTACAGTGGTTAAACTGTTTTCACTTAAAGACTTGGGTCTCCTCTCAATGTATATGAATACCTGACGGGAGGGAGTACAGAAGACTGAGCCAGTCCATTCTCAGTGGTATCCAGTGAAAGGATAAGGTGCGGTGGGCATAAATTGAAACACAGGAAATTCTGTTTAAACATTAAGAAAAGCTTTTTTACTGTCAGGATGATCGATCGTTGGAACAGGTTGCCTAAGAAGCTGTGGAGCCTCCATCCTTGCAGATGATAAAAACAATGCAAGACACAATCCTGAGTGACTTGCTGTAGTCGATCCACCTTTGAGTGTGGGGGTTGGACTAGATCAGGGGTCCACAAACCATGGCCCGCAGGCCAGATACGGCCCCCCAGGGTTCTCAATCCGGCCCCCGGTATTTACAGAACCCCCCTGCCCTCCCCCCCCCTCCCCCATCAGGGGTTGGGGGGGGGGGGGGAAACCAAGCAGCCGCAGATGGCTGCCTGCCACTGCATCCGCGCGCCGGCCCCCTGGTTACAAAGTTTGAGGACCCCTGGACTAGATGATCTCCCGAGTTCTTTTCAACCACATCTGCTCTGTGATTTGGGGACCAGTTGATACACTTGGCATCAGTGCTGCCATCCAGAGGGATCTTAGACAATCTGGGGGAACAGGGCTGGCAGGAACCTTCTGAAATTTCACAAGAACAAATGCAAAGCCCTGTCCCTGTGAAGGCAGACCCCTGGCAGCAGTCCAGGCTGGCACTCTGCAGGAAGGGCCATGTACGAGTGGCAGGCAGCAAACTAGGCACTACTGGGGGGGGGGGGGGGGGCGGGACTGCATAGCAGCCCCCTGGGACCTACAGGGAGGTAATGGAGAAGATGAAGGCAGACTCTGCTCAGCACTGCATGGTGGGAGGACAAGAGGTGACAGACATACATTGAAACCGGAGGGGTTCAGGCTAGGTACAGGGAAACACTTTCTCCCTCTGAGGACAGTAAGTGGTGGGACAGGTTGCCTGGAAAGTCTGTAAGTCTCCACGCTTTGAAGTTCTCCAGACCTGTCTGGACAAAGCCCTGAGCCACTTGGTCTGGCCTCATGGTTTTACCCAGAGGGTGGACAAAAGCCTTCCTGGGGTCCCTGCCAGCCTGAATGATCTTCTGGGCCCATGAAAAACTCTGCCATGGGACACTGTGGCCACCAGAGCCTTTGGCCTTATGTTCCGCTTCTGGATACTTGAATCCTTTCCCTCTCAACATAAAAGTGACTCCCGTGGTTTAGACCCAGACAGGGACATTCTAGGGTGAATTGTCTGTGATTTAGGGCACTTATGTGTGGAGCATCACTTGACAAATTCTGAGAGCGGCTTTATACTCTTCAGTTAGTGAAACAGTTTGCCTTAGGCTTAAGTGGAACATCAACGATGCATAGGCATTTTGCTGGTTCCTTTGCAGGTCTGAATTTCACCCAGATGAAATGTCCCTTTATTCATTATTTTTGTTGTGTAAAGTTCAACGAAGTGGAACAAAGCTAAAATAAGGTCATTTAAGGGTGGATTGCACAGATAAAAAACTTAATTGCCAATGACCTAAAATAATGTTCAGAAGCTCACATAATGTAGCTAAACTTTTGATTCCTTTCTCCTTTTTCAGATATTCTTGGTTAGGAAAGACAGTAATGTGAACAACATGGTCCTTGCAGTCCGCCTGCCAGTGCAGAACGAGGCTCCCGGTGTGCTGGAGTACAATATTAAAGAAGAAAAATCAAGTAAATTCTTTACATTTTTTGGTCTTGCTCTGAATATTGTACTGAATCCTCTTGTGATCACCAGTATTTATGTAATCTCACTTGCAATAAGCAGGTTACTCTTGTGACCAGCAGCAGATCTTGCTTTTATGGTGCAGTTCAGTTAATACTTCCTGCAGCTGCTTTACCTCGGCTCCCCTGTGGTTCTGCACCTTCTGTTATCATTTACAGACTTGCAACAGGAAAATAAAGCACCCCCTGAAGAGCAGGCCAGTGCTTTGATCAAGTGAGAGGAGCTGCCTTGCACCAGGTGGAAGTCCTGGGAAAAGTACAAGGCACTGACAGACTAAGCCTTGTTAACTGACTGACGCTGTCTCTAGTTCTGCCACTGAATTTGGGGCCCACCAGGCATCTGACATCTGCTACGTTACATTGCCTTTTCATGCACCTCATACAGGCATGCTGAATAACCAGTTACCCCTTTACTGTTTTCAATGCCTTGCTGTTTCTGGGAAGCAGCTAGGTCTTGGGGCTAGTGGTATCAGTGCTGCTCCTGATCGGACAGCCAGGTCTGCTTGTGAGCAAGCAAAAATTAACCCAGTTCAGAGTCAGCTATGTCTAATGGAGCCCTCAGTGTAAGTGGACGTGTAAGGCACATGATTTCCACTTTCCAAGAAATATTTGTAAACACACAAATTTTAGGATAGTCATAGAAACACACACTTGAAAGAGCTCATCAAAATAACTTCACGCTATTTATTTATATGAACACATCCAAATCCTCTGTCACTGAGGACTGGCCCAAAGCCAGCTCCCTGGTGTATATGTTTTACTCTCATTAACACACTTGTGTTTCCGCTGATAAATGTTGCAGCTTATTTCTTCCCCCTTGACATTGCTCAAACGAATGTTTTTCTTCGCATATGTTTCTTTGCATACCTCTGCATCATTAACCGACTTTAAAGCCAGAGGGACAAGTGAATCTCTTAATCTGCTCTAATCTCAAACACAGACCACAGACTGTCGCAGCATTGCTCCTGCACACAGCGCAGCTGCCTGCCTGCCTGCTGTATACCCCCTGGAAAGCTTTCTCTCTCATCTGCGCATGTATTCAGAGCTTCTGCAGGACGGCAAGAATAGCAAACCTTTTGCCGCAACTTCAGGTGTCCAGACTAAGAATCAAGGACAAGAGTTAGCTGTGGGGTGGGGAAACTTTTCTCTTTATTTAGTTATTTGAAGTTGACCTAGGACTTAGGTTTCGCGTGGTAGGAAACTGGGTTTTCATTATTCAAGTTTTCCTTTGGGTAAGTTAAAAAGTGGAATCCTGCCATCTAAAAATGTCATTTATAGAAATGTTACTTCTTGACTTGTGACCAGTGCCATAAAATCTGATTTCTTTGAGGAGAGGCAAAGTAAAACATAGTACAAAATTTTCACTGTGAGGTAGCCTAGTTAAAAAGACATTTCTGCCATGGTTTTCAAAGTTACTTGCTCGCTATTTCTGATTTATCACTAACAACACAAAGGAAGTGTTCAGAGACACAGCTTTCTAGTGGGAACAAAAAATTAAATCAGTTTCCACCGCTTTCATAAACACTGTGAAGCAAGTGGAGGAGGGTAGTAAAAAATTAGCTGTCACTCAAAAAGCAGGAAAACTGCCATGATGTGTGCAGCAGTCCCAGTCGCCATGAGGCTGATGCATTCCTATGGTGGATATTCACGTTATTTTTAGCTTGAGTTCTGTCAGTGTTGAACTGTAGAAAGTCTCTCAGTTCTCCATCCCACACCTTTTTGACAGGAACACACTGAGCACAGAAATGGTCATGCTTTTGCTTCCTTTCTCATTTAGGGTAAGTGGCCTGGCCTTTGAGTTGCGAAGAAATTGAATTCCTGTCAGTAAAGCAAAAGGACTATATCTAGTACAAGGGGAGATGGTAAATGTTCTGTGTCTCGGAGTTACCTAATACACTAGCTTTGGTTTATTGTCTCTGCATTACTCCAACTGCTTTCTAAACTTTTTTAGGAAATAAAAGTATATGTTGTCCAAATGCTTTAACGGGGTTAAGACTAGAATTAGTTTCCTTGCTGAAGTACCCTGGTACGTCTGGATTGCCTTAGCTTAATGAAGTGCCCTTCACTCTTCTCTGGTATTCTGTAAGTGTCAGGGTTGGAAACCTCTGAGTCCCCCGGAAACCTTATCTTGCTGTGGAATGCAAGTCTGTTGAAAGTTAGGTGTTACACTTCCTGAGAGTGTGTAAAGCACACCAGCTGCATAGCTTGAGGACCAGTGTAGACCGGCAGGGTTTTTCCAGACATCTAGTCTTTAACTTCAGAAAGTCCTGCTAAAAGAAGGCTTCAGCTTGCCACTGAGCATGGCAAACAGGGAGGTGAATCCCGATAGCTACCTGCTCTTTGAGTCTGCATGCAGTAGAGCTGGTGTCCTTCCAGTGCCCTTCAAAAGGAGGAGCTGTAATTTCCCTGCTATTTGAGAACCCCCCTTCAGAGCTATACTGGGGACAAGAAGCTTTGGTTGTGCTGGCCTTCTCCTAGTAATTCCTTTCTGAGTTGACACATGAGCAACAATCTGTGTAATATGCCCCACAGAGAGCTGTTTATCTCCTTCTGTGAGAGCTGACTCCTCCTAAAGGTTTTGAAGAAGTGGGAACGTGTTCTCCCTGTTACCTCCCTTCAGCTTGTTCAACTTGACAGACTTGATACATGCAGATGTCAACTGAAAGCTGAATTTGCATTGACATACGTGGAGATCCTCCTTTCCAGCTAAAATTCAAGTTGCAACCCATCCCAGCTTACTATTTTGGAGCACCTTGCCAGCTGCCTCTTGTCCTTCTCATCAGTGCAATCTCAGCTTCACAAGTGACACAAAGGATGCGCTATCCTTAGGGGTGACATGATGGCTCTGTGCTATCTCTACTGTGATGTCCATCTCTTACTTTCACCATATGCATCTTTAAACAGGAAGTTTTCCTGCTCAGCTGTTTGTAAAAAGCTGCTTTCATCCTGTCCTACTTTTCAGAGAGTCTCTGAAGCGGTTTTCCCCAGTATCAGAATGATGGTACAGAGGTTGCTGCTCAGCCCCTGATACCCATATATAGCTGGCCATTCAAAGAAGCAGAAAAAAAACCCAGAAGCTTCCTAGCATTGCAGTGCCAAATAATGGTGGATCATTGTTTTTCTTTTCCCCATATCAGGTCTGCTTTGTCGAGGTTTGATGAAATATTTAGGGAAGTATAATTTTCTGACAAGAAGACCGGATTTAATTGTGGGTTTTTTTAAATGGAAATCCCCAAAGAACCCACTAGATCAGAGGTTCAGGAAATTAAACCTCTTCCCATTTTTCATGGGGAATTTTCACCTGTTCTGTGAAGAAGATCTTGGAATCATAAAACGGGAGAATGAAGAGATTGGATTTTAAAATCTTTCTTCTGGTTCTTCATCTTTGGTTGTAATTCCTCCAGAGACAGGAAGGCTGAAGTCTGGTCACAGCAGCCGGTATGGTAGAGACCCAACAGCAGATAGCACGTGGTTCATTAGAAAGATGAGAAACCTGGAAACTTTCAGAGCCTTAGATCTCTGTGGTTTTGCTTCTTGGTCTGAAGGATCCCTTACTTCTTACTCAGAACAGTGGGAATCTCCCAGAACAAAGGCTTGTTACAAGATTCCTTCCATTTTGAGATGCAGTGTTGGGAGGTACCTCTCACACTCTGCTAAAATCTCAACTACTTTGAGCGCTTTCAGTTCTGAAAGTTGTCCCTTACTTCTGCTTCATCCCAAAATGGAACCTTACCCTCACCTACCCCAAAAACTGAGCACCATTTCCTCAGCTGACTTGTACCCTTTGCTCTTCTCGGCATACCAGTTGTAACCTCAGGTCCCAATTCTCATTGCCCTTTACATGTATCATTCCACTGGCATCAGTGACATTGCAGCAGTATTAAAAAGAAAAGAATCAGATGTTTCAAATAAATGTGCATGTTTGAAGTAACATATGGTGAGAGCTTGAAAGAAGCATCTGAGTGGGATAGACAACTTGGTGCAGGCAGTGACGGTTGCTTTTAGTTTCACAGAGTTATGAAGACACAGGCCATGAGGGTAAAGTCCTTTAACAGAAGAATGCTCTAGCACCGTATACTGAGTGTAATACTTCCTTTTTTCTGGCAAATCTTCTGAATTACAGCTGAAGATAATGTGATTTCATGAAACACAAGTTGACCATATACATCTCAGGAATCATGCATATATGCTTTGGTGCACAATATGGAGTAATTGTTTTCCAAACTCTTCTGTACCACAAAGAGGATGTGATTCCTTTCCAAATATGCAAAATCATGCTGAACAGCAGAAATGTCTGCAATTGCACAGAATAAAGAACATATTATTTATATTAATTGAAATTTTTATAGAAAAAAATATGGAATTGATTTGTCAAGTAAGCACTGAACTACTCAGGCTCATGTCCTAAGGAATTTGAGGCTGGCCTGATCCTGCCACAGGTGTCTGCTCTTGTACATGCTCCTGCCTCCATCACTGTGGGTGGCTTTGCTTGCTTGGAGATTTAGACTCATGAGGCAGTTCACATGAGCCCATGTTGTGGAGTTGTTGTCCTTGTTACTTATTTAAATTGTATCCATGTGGGACAATCTGCTGCCAGGCTGGTCAGAAGCATCTCCTCCAATGTGCTGGGCCAAGGCTGAGTTGGACCCCCAAAATCAACGAGTGCACAGCTGATGGAGGGCTTTGTAGCAAAGCCTTGTCTGCAGTGTGGTTATTTTGTTTATTACAGGAAAATTCTGAGATTTAAATTAAAACTCTGCCTGCTTTGACCCTCCTGGCTTCTCTGGAGACAAACACTGAATGAGCTGGGGCATAACAGGTCTTGAAATAGCCTTAGCACATTCAAATAGGAAAGCCAAAATAAATTCTCTCCAAGTAATACAAAAATGTCCAGATCACAATTAATACCACCTTTGAAAGATGAGACATGGTGCCATTGGACATGGTAGATTATACTCAATTTCTGGTTTATGGATAGCAGCTGTACTTCAGGTTATATGGTATGGGCTTGTGGTAAGGACCCACAATATACCCTGACAGAAAACATAAAGGCAATTACTGCACTCCAAAACAGTTTAAGAGCAATCACTGAGTATTGCTGCAAAGTTGCAAGCCTGGTAGCAAGAAGGATGTTGATAAAGAAATCCAGTGTCCTGCCCTGGTCACCTAATTTGGCCTTTCTTAAAGTTAGACCAAGCTCAGGAAGTGCAGGCTGGAGCCTGATACAAAATGCTTGAGACAGACAGTAGGGATTTAGGAAAAGACCACAACTCAAGTAAAACACCCAGCAGCAGTTTACCTGCCTGGTTAATTCTCTAACTGCTTTTACCAAAGGAGAACCGTTTGCCGTGAAAGTTCATGAGGACATGACCATTTTGTACATCCACCACCCACTGAGCTCTGCCCATCAGGACAGAAGGAAGAGTTACACCAGGTCTAGAGGCAGCAGGAAGGCAGGCCTTGCTAGGGAGTAAAAACAGCAATTCAGATGAGCAAATGTGTTTCTTTGCACATTGGATTTTAGGAAAGATGAAATCAATCGGAAAAGGGAAGACATTATTTAAGGGCTAAGATTTCACAATTTACTTTCTTGCCTTAATAATCCCAAATAGGTGCAGTCTAACACAGTGAAGGCAAGCTTAATTATCAAAGCCAAATTTGTCCGTCATTACCACATTACTCCAGCCACATCTACATTTCCGTTCCTCCTTCCCAAGTACACATGGGAGGAATTATTTTTTTTATTATAGGCTAATGCCATTTGCACAGGATAAAAAGGGCATGTGCAGGCATTCTGACTGTCCTGTAGCAGTAACAGATGGTAATTAAACAACAGTAATCAGACAGCAGCATGTTTAAAGAAGGACATTAGAGTAACATGGGGATGGACTTTGTTCATCTTTGCAGACTTAGCTCTAAACAAGGCTGCTGAAAGCCCTGGTCTTTACAGCCCAGCCAGCCTGAGGTGAGGGCTGTAAGCACGCTTGGCATGATGGCAGAACTCAGATGCAAGGGATACAAATTCCTGCCTGTGTCCCTGCATGGGTTGGTAGGTCCGAGCACTATGTGAAGGCACTCAGCAAGGGAGCACAAGACGGAGAAGAGGAGCCATATTGGCTAGGAACCACTCAATAGATGCTCTTTGTTGTATTAGACATCTTCACGTGCTGATAATGGACTTGCCTATTGCACTCTGCTGGCACCCTGGCCGCTATAGCCAGATACGGTCCATTATGGCAGATTTTGCTGGTTTATTTTGTTAACATTTCTTTTAATACCTGTTGCTGATGGATTAACAAATTCAGAGACTCAAGTCCTCGTTGCTAACATGGCACAGCATGGTCAGGTGGTATTTTCCCACATGAACTGCACTGAAGTACTGGATGAGTGAGGTCATGGGAAAAAAATGGGAGGATAGCTCAGTTACTGCAGCCTATTCACACTTTAGCTGTTTCAATGAGAGTGGTCAGTTGTGCAGATGAACTTTGTGATATGAATATTTTTGTGGAACTGTTGGCAGCTCTTGCAATAGCTTCCTCTGTTTTGCAAGTCTTTTTGCTAACACTCAGCCTGCTGGAACCAGGGAGTAGAATGAAGACAGACAGAAATTTTTTTTTTTTTTTTTTTTTTTTCAGAAAGAGAGATAACCGTAAAAATTGCAGAGAAAAACTTGAAGTGTAACCTTAAAATTTCTTAAAGACTCAGAAAACAGAAAATATAGGAAAGCAACCTACAGGAAAACAATCTCCTATTTTTAAAATTAATTTTAATTGCACTTATTTTGGATCCCTTCTGAATCGGTGTCATGGTTTAACCCTGGCCAGCAACTAAGCACCACAGAGGGGCTCGCTCACTCTCCCCCAGTGGGATGGGGGAGAGAATCAGAAGGTAAAAATGAGAAAACTCATGGGCTGAGATAAAGACAGTTTAATAAGTAAAGCAAAAGCCGTGTGTGCAAGCAAAGCATAACAAGGAATTCATTCACCTCTTCCCATCTGCAGGCAGGTGTTCAGCCATCTCCAGGAAAGCAGGGCTCTATCACATATAATGGTTACTTAGGAAGACAAACACCATCACTCCAAACATCCTCTCCTTCCTCCTTCTTCCTAGCTTTATATACTAAGCGTGATATTCTATGGTATGGAATATCCCTTTGGCTAGTTCGGGTCAGCTGTCCTGGCTCTGCTCCCTCCTGGCTTCTTGTGCGCCTGCTCACTGGCAGAGCACGGGAAACTGAAAAGTCCCTGATTTAGAGTAAGCACTACCTAGCAACAACTAAAATATCAGTGTGTTATCGACATTATTCTCATACTAAATCCATACCATAGCAGTATATCACCTACTAAGAAGAAAATTAACTCTATCCCAGCCAAAACCAGGACAACTGGAATGGTGATGGAAAAGGTGGAAATTTGTGGTACTGACAGAGGTCAGAAAGATGGGATCTTTCACTTCATAGCTAAAGTGAATGAACTGAAGTATGTGCTGCTATTCATGACACTGACTTCAAAGATAAAGGCATTTATTTGGGTAGCACTTGCAGATTTTCATAGGAGGGTTTCAAGACAGGGCTGGATGAAGCCTTGAGCAACTTGGTTTGACCTCATGGCTGACCCTGCTTTGAGCAGAGGTTTGGGCTAGAGACCTCCTGGGGTCCCTGCCAGCCTGAATAATCCCATGAAAGGCAACCAGCCAGTGAGACTGAGTCAGACTGTGGGCAAGCTCAGGGCAGAGAGCAGTTCTTAAAAGTGATGTCCTAGTAGAGCAGTAAAAGCAGTTCTTATTCACTAACACCCAGATTGTGGGAGAAATACTGCTAAGATTTAAAGAGGGATGGTGGTAAAAAATAAATAGAACATAATTATTTCCTGGGTTAGTGTCTCACCTGTGATATCCCCAAAAACCGTAACCTTCCTTTCATTGGTAGATATATTGTGTATGGGGGAAAGGAGGGAATGTGGTCAACCTATTCAATCAGTGCAGATTTCCAGTTGAAGTAACTCATATGAAGTATCTCAACATCCTTGGAAAGGCCCAGTAGTGTCCTATAGAGGCAATTATGTGCCCCTTGGCATATTGCAGAGCTGAGCTTGCTGTAAGCTGAGATAAGACTTCATCATGTGGAGTTAATAGCACTGCGAGCTTCCTGGACTGTCTTTGCACAGGTGCTGAAGGGACTTTTCAGTTGAAATAGGACAGTCCAAGGAGTAAATATACGTTCCTTCCTTCCAAACTGAACCTCTTGAGACAACCTCTGACTTGTCAGAGTGCAGGCAGAAGGGCCCATCAGAAAGTACATTTGGCTACTTCTGTTATCACTGTAATGGTACCATAGTTCTTTTTCAATGGTCACTTTAACCAAAACAGTTGGCCTCCCTAAATGAAAACCCTGCAGCTTTCAGCACCAGAAAAAAGAATTCTTAATACTGTAAACTAAGGCATGAAAAGCAGGGCAGGACTATTTATAGCTCTGATTTCCTCTGAATAGATGAGAGACTAAACCTGACATTACAGAGTGAAAAGATCAAGGTGTTTGGTTGGGGTTTTTTAATACCCTTTGCCGCTGTTCAGCGATAAGCAGAGAAAGAGGGGACTGCCTTGGCAACCATCTCATGAACTGCCCTGAAGAATTGTCTACCAGCTAGGAAGCTCATTAAGCATCTTCAGCTTCAGGTTTACTGTATAATATTATTTTACTGAAAAAAAATTATATGTAAGGCAAAAATATCAATAGTTCCAGTAAGCAGCAGTTAGACTACTGAAGCCTCATAAGCACAAGTAAAGTAGATGGAACAGGGTGTGGGCACTGTCCCTAGTAGAGGCAGGAGCCAGGCTGTAGGTGAGTTCAGGCTGTAACTTTGTGCTGATACCGCTGTCATGAGAAGTGCTCTCACCATCTCTTATCTGCCATCTGTGTGTGTCCACGCACCCATGTCCTTCTGGTCCCTGTGTTCCTCTCCCTCATGCAGATTATGGCTGGGAAGCAGGGAATAGCTTGGATGTGGGGGTGTGAAAGCAGGTTGGTATGGTAGGGCAGTGCTTCCTTAGAGGTGCTACCATGTGCTGGGTTATTTGAAATAAAGCCTGGAAAGGAGAAGAAAGTGACGTGGGGGTCAAGGGACAGCTGGTGACTTTGCAAAGGGTGGGTGGCAAACTGGGAGACAGAGGTTTGGGAACAGAGCAAAGGGGGGCTGTAGGCAGCCAAGGATGGGGTCACATCCTGTAGTGCTGAATGACTGTGTGAGCCTCTGAGATGCTCTGGGAGAAGCCAAAAAGGAGTCTGCCCACAGAGGCAGGAGCCCAGGGCTGCCTTGTGGTGCAAGGAGAGGAGGTTGCAGGCAGGAGGCAAGCACTGTTAGGATGGGAAGGAGGTCAGTGCAAAACTGTGGCCAAAATGTCCCATAGCAGCCAACCTCCTCATGGCAGAGCATCACTGGTGACGTGCTGAGGAGCTGCCCCTTCCCCTCCCTGCCAAGATGAATTCAGCTGAATTTTCCCGAAGAAGTCAGTGTCATTGCACCCATTTTATAGCCTGAGAGCTGAGGCACAGGTTGCTGAAGGGACTCAGCCAGCTGCACACCACCAGCCCTGAACAAGCCCGACCAGCACTGTATTTACTGGGCGGCAGAGAGGCCCTTTGCCTGCCCAGCACTTTGTTCAGCACTGAGGTACCAACACTACTATTCAGACTTTTTTGGTATGCTTTCTGTGTACCCTGACAGGCAAGTCCACTGCCGTACTGTAAGGGAAGCCAATTTTACTGATTTACTTCAGAGGCGTATTTTCCTTTATTGTTGCATGATGGAGTGTGTGAGGCAAAGTAAGAAACCGTTCTCAGCTCTGGGCCTGACTACCCTGAAAAAAGCAGAAATGTGCTGGAAAGAATAACAAGAGTTATCAAAGCCCTTGGGAGAGAAGATTCCTCTTCCATTCTCTCGCTAAAAATGGCTGATTCCATCTCAATTAAGCAAATCATACATTTCAGCAGCAGAACATGTCCAGGACTACTTTTTTCAAGTATTAGCCAGTCAATGAATAAAAGTTTGTGTATTTTTAGCAGGAGGGGCTGGAAAAGCTGAATATGTAGTTACCCTTGAGGTTCAAATTTTAAGCAGTTCAATTGCATATAAGGAGGCCTCTGGGCATGCAGGCTAGTGTCCTATATTCCCATAGTAAATAACTCCTGTTCAATGTGTTAGACGCCTTGCTATTAAGGAGGGTAGACTGACAAATGTTATCTTTTAATGTGGTTCCTGTTGCTGCTGATGGTGTCTGTACAACAGCTCTGAAGTTGTAGAGCTACCCTAGTTATCTTCAGATTAGCCTCACTCAGACACAGATAACAATCTACCTGCAGCACCGAGGGCTCAGCACAAGCTAATTTCCCTTGTTTATGCAAGTTTCTCATTAGCAAGAAAAATCTACTGTCACCTATGAAGCTTCTCAGCATGAAAAACCTACCATCGAGCAAGTCCACTCCATGGCATGAGATAACTGGGCAGCTCTGCCCCAGCCCTCCCACCAGCTCAAAGACTGCTGTTTTGTTGTTGCTTTCTGCTGGATCTCATCTGCTTCCACCAGCAGTGCAAGGCCAAAGGCCACCTCTGCGTGGGCTGTTACAAGGACACAGGAGACATTATCATTGTCTGGTCTACTGCCTGCGGTTTGATTGGAGATAAAGGCTGCAAGATTTCGACTCCCCTAAGAATGTCTAACCTAGACACCTTCCCAAGGTCAGTCTGCCTGCCAAGGATGAAATTTCTGTTACCCCCATCATTATTAACCCTGAAAACTGTGTGTCAAGGAGTTCCCACGCAGGAGACTACACTGAAGTAGGAGCCCAGAGTCTTGGTTTGGCAAGAACAGCGACCGAGGGCTTGGGGTGTATTGTAAAACACCATATGAGGACACATTTTATAACCTGTTGTGCAAGTTCATAATTTCTCTTCTAAATGCAGATGTGCACAAGGAAAGCAGAAAGTCTCATTTGAGCTGTTCCACATCACTTTGATGCACTGCTTATTTTAGAACATAAAGCACTTCTAAAATGTAAGACACTTGTGCAGCTGCTTTTTTCAAGATGTAACAGTGCCAGGCTTCTGTGTGGTTTACAAGATGTTTTGGAAACATTCTGGTTGCTTATAGTGTGTGGGGTTTTTTTCTTTTTTTTTTTAAACTCTCATCTTCAAGAGTTACCTCCCCTCTCTCCGGGCAACCATTTTCATTTTTACTTTAGGCTTTAAACCAATAGGATTGTAGGGAAAGCCTGTTGGAAAGAAGGCCTCAGGGTCTTGTTAGCTTTTTTAACCCTCCCTTTGGGGCTTTTTTGCCTTATTTTTCGCTCCCAAGAGGCATAATGCAAAATCTGTGTGTAATCAGAGCTAGAGACTGTGCGTGCTGTTCTAGGATAATATTGTCTTACCCTGCTCTGCTTAGTACCTTCAACGTAACCCAAAAAGCTTACTGGTTTTAAGACAGCTACTCTACATCACTACCCATAATACCAATGCCCTTGTCTTAGTGGCTAAACTGGAACAACTTATAATTTTTGTCCTTGGACAGTGTTTGCTATCTGAAGATCTTAAAGAGCTTAATAAACAAGAGTTTAGACTTGTAAATGAGGTAAATAAGATACTGCTAAAAGTAAAATGAGGGCAGTAAGGACCTCATATGTTGACCTTTGAGTAGGACTCTTGAAGGCAGTGAGAGTATGTCCTGGTTTCACAATCTGTCCTGCTCAGAAGAATGGGAATCAGAAGGTCTTCTTCAGTGAGGTTGGCAACTATGTGGGATCACAGCTCTTGGAAGCAGAAATATCATTTTTTCCTTTTATTGTCCACCCTATTGACCTCTGCCAGAGGGTTAGCCCCTTTCATCACTCAGTTTCGTAAAGTTGTTCTGGAAGTCTCTGATGCTGAAGTCTCTCATGCATGTGGGTACTGGATGGCTTCCCTTAAAATGCTCAGAAATCATACTTTTTTCTGTATGATTAACCTCAACTTCATCTCAGAGCCAGAGAAATAAACTTTTCTCCAAATTAAATGGAAAAAAATGGTTTGATAGCATATATATTTCACATAAGGATTGATTCTCAGGGTTATCTGTGCAACCTGGAAATTGTTGCTAAGATCTAAACCTCCAGAATTTCAAATCACAGCATTGTTTTCCTGTTACATGAGGCACAGGGGAGACTCTAATATCTGAAAACTTCATTTACTTCACAAAGTTTTACCAGATAAATTTGCCTTCTGAGAGCAACTTGCAAGTACCTATATTCAGTTTGTCTTGTCAGCCATAGCCCTGAGCCCTGACAGTTTGAATCACCATGCTGGGCATGTAATGCCATTGTAATGTACAGGTGGATGCTGAATTACCTGGGAAAATGTGACTTCTCCAGCAATGATCCCCTAGTGTTCAGCTGCTTACAGCAGGGACCGTGCCAGTCAAATGTGTCATCCTGCTCCCCTTGGTGTACTTGGGAGCCCTCTCAACATGGGAGTTCTCAACATTTGAGAAAGGCCATGTTTTCTCCCTCATCCCTGCTGTGTGAGAGCAAGAAAACAGACCCTGTGTGGCTACATCTAAAGCTCCAGCTAAACTTCACATTGCCATCTGGTCCTGGGAAGAAGTCCTGGATCTCCCCAGCCTCTGACTGAAGAAACAGTGGAAACCCAAGTATGGAATTTCCACAGACAGGTGCTTATTTGAGCACTGAAAAAGGAGATGCAGAGTGAGAATCTGACAAGGCAGGCAACTGCTTTGAAACCAAACAGCCATTCACCAAACTGAGCTCTGCTCTTAACCCCTGAAATAGCTGGCAGTGCTCTTGGGCCTGCCAGGACTGTTCACATGGATACCTGTAAGGATAGCACTAAGGAGCTGTGGCACTTTTCTTTTAGCTGGGTTAGCTGTGCTTGAAAGCACCCTTGAGAGCCACCCTCTCAACCCCTGCTGAAACATGAATTGCAATAAGGAAGAAACAGAACAGCGAGATGACTGTAACACATTCCTGCTCAAGCATCCTGCAGCAGAGGCAACGAGACCAGGCAGCAGCAGGATTTTATGCTGAACTAAAGGCACACAATTTAAGTGGACACCAAGATGCTGCCCATCTGCTTGGATGAATGTGGATGAGCCAAAACACAGTGGAGTGCCCAAGACCCCTGTGGCTGTTAGATGTGAAGATGTTCCTTTTTTTTAGCACCAGGATATGCACATGGTGCTCAGGTAAACAGTCAGCTCTACTGAGCATCCTCTCCAGTCAACCCTAGCCTGAGAAGAGTGCAAAAGCCTGTGTTTTGCATCTTCTTTAATGGTGTTAATTTCATTTTGCACATTATAATTATATTTTGTGAAAAACAGAGTTTAAAAATAGATTTCTCTTACACTCTTGAACCAATCTCATTAACACTTTATCACTTTCATAATTCATTAGCTTCAGTTTCCCAGGAACTGCCACCAGCAGTGGGTTTTGTCATCATGGCCAGAAATATTAAACTCTGTAGGAAACCATAAAATTGAAATCCTATGAGAAAGCATGAGCTGCATACACGACAGAAGACTCTGGCAGAAGTCCAAACCAGGGAAGTTTCTGCCCTTCCTTGATGAGGGGAAAAAACAGAAACAACTGAGTTTCATGAAAGAATCACTAAGAAAGACAAGAAAGAGAAAATGGACCAGGGTTGTCCAAGACAGTCTAGAGCTGTGCAAATGTAGAAGGAAACTACAGCTTAGACTTCAGATGAAAAAAGCAGAGGCATCAGATTACAGAAGAAATGAAAAAACCTTGAGAAAACAGGTAAAACAGTGACAGTGTTTACAAGAACACAACACTTGAAAGCCATACAGTACCATTCAGAAGATCATAAAAAAATAATACAAGAAACAATGTTAGGGACAGATACTAGGAACTTTCAAAAACAGAGCTGTTGCAGAAGGACACCATAAATACCTTAAGGACTTCCTCCAATGTACTCAAAATTTCTCTCCAACTAGCTGAAGGTCTTTTTCTTAATACCACCACCAGCCTAGTGCATGAATAAGGGCCTGAAGGAGATTTGCATGCACTCAGGAACTGAAGCAATAACCCAAAAGGTATTACGCCATGCTCTCATGTATCTCTGTAAAGTGTGTCAGGTACGATGAATGTAGTGTGTCACGACAAATGCAACAGCCTGGGGCTACAGTAGTCACTGCAGTCCTCTATTACAATACCCAGGGACAGGAAACTGCTAACCTGATCCATGCAACAGCTAAGGAACAGCAGCATCTGGAAGCAGAAAGTCAGTAACCTCTGTCTTGGAGGCATCCCATCTTCATAGTGAGTAAAGGGCTGAGGGCAGCAGAACAGCAGCAAAGCCACTGCTCACTGCAAAGGCCAGTGCAAGCAAGGTCATGGCAACTGTGTTATCAAGCCAGAGATTTATATCAAAGGAGGGATACACCAGTGAGAAGTCTAGTTAGGAGACTGTGGAGTTACAATCTTAAATCTTAAAATAGAGATAGACAAGTGGAATCACTCCCATGATGACAAATGTCACAGTTCCCAGAATCTGGAAAGATAAGAGCCTGTCCAAGCAGTACTTCTGAGTTCTCACAACTATCAACAAAACTGCTGCAGAATAAGGAATTCATATCTTTGAATTCGGATGTCTCTGCAGGATTATACAGATATCAAAAACAGTGAATAGGACTAAGAGCACTAGTAGAGAAGAACAAGCTGATGTAATTGGGTCCCATGAGCCTATGTAAGCAGTAAGAAGATGGGAATCAGGGTGTTTTGTCCATGTGACCAGAACAACAGGACTAGCAAACACAGTTCTGTGGGGAAAAATCAAGAGGAAAGGAAAGCAGAATGTTCACGGACAGTGTGACTCAAAAGCATTAGCATCTGCATGGAGAAATGATAGGGACATCTAAAAAGTAAAGGAAACATGAAGCCAGTTCCCATCAGTGCCTAAAGATGACACTCTTCAGATCATGTTGGTATAGTAAAGATGAGACAATCATAAGTATTTATTGCAGTTCATAACCTGGCCATGTCCTGTTCACTTACTGAGTTGCACAAGGAGACAAAACAGAGTATGGTCAACAGTGAACTACTAATTCATATTAGTAATGCTTCCATCACCCATAAAAAAAAAATTCTGTTAATTCTGATATCTTTGTTTCAGACTGCTCAGAATTGCCTGTTGATCTAATCACTTCCCCTTTTATTTCCTGAAGGTGACTTTTTTTCTGTGGGCCTCTAAATATCAGGTAAAAAACAATATGCCGTGGCAGTATGTTTGGCCCACAGAACCCAGCCTATTTTTTCTGTTGCTTTTGGTCATATTCTTGACATCCTGCCACTGTTCTGGTGAGACACAGAGATTTCCTTGCTCTTCGGGTACTCTGAGTGAAGTTTTATGGGCTCAAGAAAGGTGAATTTTGTCTCTGCATTTTTCAGCAGGATTACAGCAGTCTGGCAGAAAAGTGTCTGCTTTTAGATTTTGCCAGAGTCATGAGTTCCTTTAAATGGCAACATCATGATCCCTCCCTGAGTAGCAGTGCTTATGTCAGTGAAATGTCCCCAGCTACCCACAACACATCCACAGCCAGAAAAAAGCAACTCTTCCAGACTGTCTTCTCAGAGCAGGGTGCCTTGAGGGCAGTAGTGGTACTGGGGGAGGTATATGTTGTCCCCAACAGTCAGCAGAGTCCTTTTAGCTGTACAAACTTGCTATTTTCCGCATCTTTCCAAGAATCAGAAACGTGCAGCAGGACCCAGCTAATGGTTTCCACAAGTGAATGACAACCATTCCCACAAGAGATGCTCCTATACCAAACCCATCATCTGCCACCAAACAGCAAAGCGGTCAGGATGATGCCTGCTGGCAGTTAGCAGGTGTCTAGATAAAAATAGGTCAAGGAAAAAGCGTTATGGTTTCTCCCAAGGAAAACCTTTCCCACAGCAGATTGTAAGGCTTTCCCTATGGGTGCTGTGCTGGGAGCGGGTCCAAGTGGCCATGGTAGTCCTGCACAGGCTGCTTGACACTCTCATTGTTCAGAATAAATTTTGGGCAGAGTATTGGCCTTGGTGGTGCTAGTACTTTAAGTAATGATCCATCTAAAGCAGTGTTTTTCTATTACTTGTTTGCAGGCCACCCAAAATGTCCCAGCAGAGCTGTGGGTCTCTGTGTGATGAATTCCAGCCTGCTGACAAATACACTTGATTTTGTTACCTTCTATGACCTCTCAGAGCAGACTGAGAACATTGCAGTTTCTATATACACCCTACTGAAAACTCCTGTCCTTAAGCTCCAGTACCTAAACTGCTTTACCTATATAGTTTCTGGGGATTTGTGGTGTTTTATGCTATTTAACTATATATGGGAGGAGATGTAGCTGTACAGTGACAAGGCGCTTCTGTGTGGATACTCCTGACACTGAGGGGCTTAGACTAATATTCTTTTGTTCATTCCCAATTCATTCAAAATTCAAGCTCCCAAATGGCAGAGCTTCCTGGCACAGAAACAATCATTAGTCCCAATCCAAGTGATCTGCTCATGTATGTAAACATGTACAGGTGCAGCTGCTCTCTAACCTTCACCTGCAGCTCAGGATGCCAAAGTGAACATGTGGTTCTTAACAGAAAAAAAGCCCTTAAAACCGTCGTCCGCACAAAGGGCTTTATTTAATTGCTGGAGATTCGAGTGAGTTCAGACTCTTGGGTTTTGGTTCATTCTCTGGAACAGCACTGGATTTTGTCTTTATTTTTGTTTCCTGTGTCAGAGCTTCGAAGCAGATGGATTTCAAACTATAGAAATTGTTCGTGGTAGATGTTTAATGAAAATTCCTGACTGAAACATGATTCTTATTATGGAGGAAGAAAAAACTTGCCAAACATTTATTTTTCCAGTTGTGAGAGAAAAGTAAGGGAAGAGATTTTTTTGCTTGAAGTACATGTTAAATTCCACATTGCAGTCTGGTATCAGTGCACACACTAAGGTTGATCTGTTCAGGCTGATCCAACACAAATTGATGTTAGGAACGACTTCTGAGAATTACACAGCCTGTGCCTCTTTAAAAAATACCCACATCGGTATATTCAGCCCAAAATAGCGACCTGCCAGGCCTAGGGTAGGACAAAGGGAGAAGTAAAAGGAGGAAATACCTTGTTTGGGGAATGAACTGTGAAGCTGAACAAGAGACAAGCTTGAGCCTTTCCTTCCAGTGGGATTCTCTGCTGGCTGGACAACAAGAGCCAGTGCAGAGAGCCAAGGGAGAGGAGAGCCAGGCGGATGTCTCCTTCCCACAGGTACTGGAGGCCCTGCTTTATGGGAACAAACAAGCAGGCAGGCCGGGCAAGGAGCTGGACATGTTTCACAGGGCTGTGAATCATGGCAGACTGAGGAAGCTGAATCATGATAGCTGAGCTTCATGTCCACAGCTCTGAACTGTGGTCTAGAAAACAGAGTGAAGGAAGATGCAGAGCAGTTACAGGCACTGCTGTGTGGGTGTGAGCTGGTGCTGCTCCCCAAGGACTCCCAGTGTGCTCCTGTGGCAGGAATGTTGCAGTTCTGGGGCTCCAGTTCTCTAGCACCAGTAAGTGCGCATTTTTGAGAATCCACAGCAGATTTCCTTAAACTTGTCAATTTCTGTTTGTGATGGTGTGTTGTGTACATACGGGCACAGACAATTCGTGAGACTGTAAAGCTGAAGCAAAGATGGACACTTCTGCAGATCCATCTCTTTCTCTCTGCCTTGAGTTATTGGTCAATGCAAAATTTTCTCCACCATCTGGTGAATTTTTTCTAGCTTAGCAGCCAAAAGCTCTATAATGTGTAAGATTTGGGCTACACAATGCCATAGCGTGGAGTCATCTTGAAGAGCTGTAATGTAGTGTAGATTGCATTTTGCCACTTAAAGGAAAGTGCTGTTGCTGTAAAACACAATGGGAGGGTGAAGACAGGGGAGATACAAATAGGCTGTGCTCATACTGCCTGCGTGACCCAGGTCAGAGCCCACACACGTAGCAATGAACCAGTAATTTCTATTTTTATTTTTTTTTCTTCAAAGCACTTTGTCCATCCAGACCAAACCAGATTCCAGCATGGAGAGTCACAAGGTCAGCCCCATATGTATTGCGGATATGCACATCCTTAGAGACAGATGGACTTGTAATAAACCCTTTGGAGGTGACCCAGGGTTTTTTCTTCCCATTGTTGCTAGTACTGTCACAATACTCTAATATCTTGAGCTAGTCATTCCAAAAGCCAGGCTGAGACATTTCTTCTCTAGTGTTTCCCTGAAGAATCTCATTGTGTTTGGCCATCTGAAGCCAGTTCTTTATGCTTCTTCATATTAGTCCATGCAAATACTGGACAATCACAGAATGCAAGATGTGTGAGCCAAACCCACCAGCTTTTTTCACCATACAGATCAAAGAAAACTGTTGCTGACTGTCTTTTTTGTTTTTCATCAGTCCTGTATCTGGAAGGATCTGTCCTTGTATTTGAGGATGTCTTCAAACTGGTTGCCTTCTACTGTGTCAGTAGGTGAGTTGGATTCATTGCTTCCATGGAGGGGTCCCTTTACTCTCCCCTCTGGACTGCCTTTCCCCAATATCCAATCACAGCACATCCCCTGCTGTTGCCTCCAGTTTCCTCTAACCTGTCAGAGCAGGAGCTATTTCAGATAGTAGTATCTCTGATGAGGCTAGGCCACCCAGTTTCTAGTCAGGCACACCATAACCACAGCAGTCCCTGAAGCTGGAAGCTTTGTCTGAGGAAGGTCTGTAGGGCTGCACCCACAAAGGACTGAGGCACTGGACTAGGGCTAGGAGAGCAGGGAAAAGGGTCCTGGATTAACCATCTCTTATTTAAAGCAGCTTTAAGCATACACACACACCTGGCAGGGACTTAGCAAACCTGCTAGCGGACTGTTGCCTGTGGGTGACTCAGAGCACTTAGTCACTTATCGGGAACCTGTCAAGGAGAGTAGTCTTGGAACAATTTATGTTCTTTAGCCAAAATTAAAAAATAAAATAAAGCAATAATGAAGAGACCTTGTTTGTTTGCTCAGTACAGAAATACCAAACGTAGCGGGCACAGAGATGGGAAAGACCTGTAAGGTCATTTTCATTAGGGCAAGGTTTGATCAGCAGCTGATGAGTCCCTCTGCATAACTATGTGTCTGCAGTGTCCTCTAATCTGTGTGTTTGTGCCAAGCACACTGCAGCAATATCTCCACAACATTCCTGTTGCAACAGGCCTAGTTTGGGGTGGGATTGAAACTTTTGACCTCCTCTATAGAAACTTAGATGACTCTTAAAGTAGGTATTTCCCTTTAAGAGAGGAAAGCAGATTCAGGATATGTTTACAAGGCAGTCATGTTAGTGACTTGGTTAGGTCACAGAGTAGGAACAGTCTATCTATGGTATGACACAGTGTGCTGCAGCTTACCCAGCTGGTAACATTCACTCTATTTTGAGGGCTGCTTCTGCAGCCAGCTGACTTCCAATGCTGCTGGGCCAGGACACCTGCCTGCACACAAGGGACCACACTCTGTCTCACCTTCATCAATGAAAAGACATTTAGCCATCTAGATGTGTATAAACCCTGTAGAATGAGCAGAAATTAAACCCTGGGCCCATATAAAGATTTCTGCCTTACCAAAGCGAGTAAGAGCCCATATACAAACAAAAATTGAGCATTTCTAGTCAAATGGCTGGTGGGAGAGAAAATATGCTCACCTCTGCTTTCCTGCAGAAAAGGTCATGCCTTAAGAGTCTCAGAAACAAGGAAAAGCTTTTCTGTTATTTCCTGTTACAGATGTTACTTCTCAGTGTCAAATACACATTCACATGGTTCATATGATTTCTCAGGTCACTGTCAACAGACAAGGTAAATAGGGAATAATTTTCTGATAGAAGCAGGTAATAAAAAAGCTGCTTATGCACTGACATACCATTTTCTGGCAGGAGCTGTCCGTGATGGTGAGTGGAGAGGCCTGTTCTCAGGGCTGTAGTAAATAGTCATCTATAAACAGCTGGAAACAGCTTATCACGGCTGACGGGCTTTTCTCAAAAGTCTTTCCTGGTTGATTTACCCTAGATCACAAAAATAACATCTGTAAGTAACAGGTGACTTGATGGTTTATCTGCAAGCTGCCACCCCATGAATAAAACCAGATGTTTTTTTCTATTAGAGTAATGTCTTAATGTTTCCTGATTTTTAGACTTATTTTTCTACCAAAACTGAAAAATAATAATAATTAAAAAAAAAAATAAGGGAATTGTTCATACATATAACAACAACAAACAAAGCAAGCAGAGTGTCCATGGATCCTCTTCCTCTTTTAAACCTGATATCTGCCATGAAAAAAAATAATAATCCTGGGATCACATCAGTGTATGTCAAACAATATGATAACAGAGTGCTCAGTGGTGCAGGGAGAACCCTTGCAGTACACAGTGCATCAATAAGATATGTGTCTGTTAATAAGGGCAAAAATAGTCCCCCTGCTTTCATCTGTGAACAGATCAGTCCTCCCCAGGTCTGCAGTCATATGCATTTTTGGGGTGTGCATTTGTGTAGCAAAGAACACCTGCTCACAAGGCCTGCATTTTCTAAAATAATTTCCTGCAGTTTGCAGGACTTTTTGTTAGATTTTCTAATGTGTAAAATGATCCTGTACCATTCCTTCCTACCTTTTAGGGACTGTTAATGTTTTTTCTAGTCCTTGTTAGAACGGGAATTGAGGTAGGAGCAGGTTTAGCAAATTGTCACTGGGCAAGAGGCAAACCTGAACAGTTCACTGGCAACCCAGGAGTTCCATGAAATTATTTGCGATTTAGGGTGCGTTTCAGTGAAACCTAACTAACGTCCTTTGAGAGACTGTATCTTTTTTTCAGTGAAAATACAACATCTTTCCAGAAACCAATCAGTCTGAAGTCTCAGAGCAGAGAGTAGAGGGATATGTTTTCTCAGTGCCATGTAGCACTTCATCTTTTTCTGTCTCTTCATCCAGAGGTTACCCTTCCCCAGGAGGAGTCCTTCTTCCCTAACCCCACTGTGTCTTGCTCTGTCCCCATGCCTTACACTTACGCTGATTTTTAAAAGGGAAAGCAAGATAGGGAAAGAGGGGTAAACAGAAAGAAAAAGGACTGTAAATACCCTCCACACCAAAAAGAATGGCTTTTCTAATTGCAATAATTACCATTTGCAACACTTCAGTTTTCATGGGAAGGTATTTCAACCCTTGTGGCCTTCCCTGAGGTGAGAGGCGTTCCTGCTGTTTCCAGAGGAGGAAGCAAAATGCAATGTTTAAGCTAGTGGCATGGCACAAAGCATCGCCACAGGAGCTGGTGATCTCTTGTGAAATCAGAGCAACTCAGGCTGGCACAATGTACATGATGCCTTACTGGCCACGAGATCTCCCTTTGACAACATCCAGGACTTGGCAGAACAGGGATGAAATTGCATGCCACTTCAATCATGAAAACCAACAATAAAATTAGGAATTCTCAACAATTGTGGGGTTTGTCCTTTTGTTGATTTTTCACTGTGTTTCTTTTTTACAGGGATTTGCTGCCCTTCACCCTGAAGCTACCACAAGCAGTATTAGAAGCCAGTAGCTTTCAAGATCTTGAAATTATCTCTAGTCTGGGGATAGGTAAGTCCCTTAAAGCAGCCAGAGTTTTGCTCAGACTTGTGAGAACCATGGTGCCTCACACAGACACAGTGCAACTAGAGGATAGATGAACTATTGTCTTCAGTATAACTGAGGAGGCCTGAATGCAAGAGAGAAGATGCTTATGATCTTCATGTTTATACGAGCACACTGAAAAAAGGTCTCTTGCCCCTTTGGACATAAACCTCCACTTGGACTTCTGTGCAGGGCATGGGATCTACAGTCCCACTGTATAAGCTGGGGCTTTCAACACTGGAAGCATGGCACAGCCTTTCAAGAGTAGCCTACACACATTGGAAGTAGTTGACATCTGAGGTATATGAAAAGAGGAAAACACTTTTGCAATTTCCCCTTATGATGTGTGTGGGTAATGCTGATGGAAATGTGATAAATTTTAATTTTGATATTTCTGCTTTCTCTTGCAGGATTTCTAGTTGGTAGAGAAATATGTAGTGTCCCAGCATGTTCTCTCGCCTCACGCTAATAAGATGCAAAAAGGAATGTTATTTTTAGTGACAGCACCAAATGAGCAAATTTTAGATCAGATGTGTAATGCTACAGAGCTGGGAAATTCAGTTCTGTTAACTAAAG
Organism: Falco biarmicus; assembly: GCF_023638135.1. Taxonomy (NCBI): domain Eukaryota; kingdom Metazoa; phylum Chordata; class Aves; order Falconiformes; family Falconidae; genus Falco; species Falco biarmicus. The sequence continues at coordinate 31,315,562 of NC_079294.1, forward strand.
GAATTATCCCTATTCCTTCCCATTTAACACTCTCCACTTGAGTAATTACAGTTAGCCACTCTCATACTACTTTGCTTTTCAGTTTTCCGTCAGCTGTTGAAAGCAGCAAAACAATGGTAAAAGCTGAAGAGTTAGCTCACTTAGAGATACTCACTAGAGCACCCTGGGGCTTCACGGATCTATTTTTGGATCTTCTGCATTGTACCTCCCAGAAGGCATGGGCAAACCCCACGGGTTTCAGTTCAGGGAGCTTTGTTGAATTTGACCATCGGATTTGCCTCTAACACATTTAGCATCCCCTATTTTGAATATGTTCCAATTTGTAAAAGCATCCTTGAGTATGAGCATCCAGCCAGCACTTACTGCTTAAAGAAAGGTACTTTGCAACTTGAGATAGCACGTTGCAAACTTATTATTAATTTTATTATAAGAAGTGTAAAAATTTGGATTAAAATGTATGAAGAATATCATGATTCTCCAACCTTCGGCTTAATTTGAGCCAGCAGAGGAGATCCTGACTCAGGCAACAGTCTCCAGCAATTTCTGAAAGGAAGGATTAACTAAAGCACAAGCAGCAAAGCAATATTGGTTGTAGTCTTCTTCCTCTCCTGTACACTGGTGGTCATAAAAGTGGTGATGCTTGGAGGTTTGCTTGTCACAGGACATTGCATGCCAGGAAAGTTTCTGACAACACAAGAAATCCTGCTTTTGTGTAAAGATTCCCTGGGAAGTTATGCCAGCTTCTTGGAGTGCCATGCTGTCTCAGTAAAGTCAAACAGGCTTAATTAATGGATTAATGTTTACTGCTTCCTTGAACAAAATGTTGTGGGTACAAATGGGTACACGAGCAATAAGTGCTGCCCAAAGTGGCACTCCCAAAGGAAAGGTAGCATTGTTTGAAATTCTTGTATAGTGCTTTTTATTTATTTCAAAGTTACATGTTTTTGAGGGTGTAGAAGTAAGATGTCTACCTGCAAGCTGGATTGTTCCACGAGGGATCTGGCTGTTATGTATTATTGTCAAAAAGGATGTACTGCAGGCCCTGTAGTCCTGACCTCACTGGTACAGAAGGCATTTTGGCAGAATTAGCGTGATTGCACCGCACAAAGAGCACATACCACCACAGATGTGCTGAAGCCTCACAGAACTGCTTAATTATCCCTCCTAGAGTGTAAGCTAAGGGAGGATCCAGGACAGCAATAGGAGATGATCAAGCTGCATTTCCTTCTGTATGACACAGTGTGGCTGGGCTGGGAAATGCCCTCTCCGAAGTAGCTGTGTAACCCTTGGTAGGACCACCTCATATGGTCCTTCGCAGTCTGAGGGGAGCATTGCCTGTCCATCACAGTCTTTTATTCTGACCACTGCTGAGAAAAATAACCAACTTCCCTTTTGTAGAGTGGTTTACTCACCATTTCCTCAGCCCATGAGACTCCACAGCATTATATTCTGACTTAAGCAACTGCCACTGCCCTGTATTTGCTGATACCCAGCAAGAGTTGGAGCATTTAAGGGAAATCATACCCTAGACAGTCTCAAATGTGAGGGAGTTGGCAGTGTGATGCTATTATATAGTGCAGTTGCATCTGTGCATCTACTCCTGAATTCTGTTGTCAAGTGTTCTGCTGTTCCTGGCAACACTTTATTTTAAGCTTCTTTGTTCTCCTCCCTCTCATGGTAGGAAATCAGAGAATAAAGCTGTTCTAACCTCAGACCTCCCTAAGAAAACATGCTGATACGCTTATAAAGCCAAATTAGCCATGGACACTAGCCTAGGCTATCACAGTTTTTAGAGAGAGGCTAAATCAGCAGTTTAATCCTGATGGGAATGGACAGCCTTTTAGTTCACCTGTGCATGGCTTACTGTGTGCCTATGTTATAGAAATGCTTCGTTAGAGGGAGCAGAGGGGCAGCGAGGAGTCAGCCTGCCTCTCCTGCCCTGCACCCACCGGAGGAAAGGGAACAGTCCCTGTCCCTGGGACAGCTGGCTGTGGCCCAGGGAACCAGATCGCTGTCAGAGGGAGGGAAGGCCAGCAGTGGACTCAGGGCACCAAGGGGGAAAGGCAGGGCCCTGCAGAGAGCAGGTCATGGCAGCAGTGGAAAGAAGACAGCTTTTCCAGCAACAGTGTGTTGCTGGCTGCAAGCAGGAAGCCATAAAAAGTCACGGCTGCACCAGGGGGCAAAACGGGAAGAGGTGGCCTGTCTTTGGGGATGCAGTGGGCAAGGTAGAGATTTTATCTGAATGCGTTTCGTCACTGAGTTCTATGTTGGCTTTAGTTGAAGAGTTTCTTTGCTCTGTTTTGGAAGTTCCTTTGAGCTTTCCTGGGGTGCTTGTTTTTAGGAAGAGTCGCAGGCAGGTGCTGCCCAGGGCTCTGGCCAGCTCAGCCCTGCACCCCCTTCCATGTGATGGGCTGGGGCCAATGCTAGTGCAGCCGACAGGAGAATGGGTCCCTGGCAAAGCAAGCTGAAGACACCGTTCTGAGCTTTTCCCCTAGTTTGAAGCATGTCACACACATAAAACAAGCGACCCTTTCTTCACACTGTTTTGTGCAGAGGTGTGAAAGCTTGTGCACCATTTCTTTTAACAAAAAGTAGGACTTCTACATACCAGTAGCAGCTAAAATTGTCTCAGAATTTTTTCATTCTTCTTTTCTTTCATTCTTTTTTTTTTTTTTTTTACAGATTTCTGGGATTCCTCCTTAAACCACAGAAGAAGAGGAGAGGCATTATCCCACCCTGCAATAGAGTCTGCTTTCAGCACTGCCCAGGCAGACAGCCTAAGATCTACCCAGTGTTTTGCAAGCAGCACAAACCACTGCTCATGTGAAATTGAGCTGTCAATAGGAAATGACAGGCTGTGGTTCGTGAATCCTATTTTTATAGAAGAGTGCAGTAATTCTTTTCCCCCGGATGTACCTCCTCCTAAAAGCCATCCTGTGAGTGCCAATCTTCCCCCTGCCACCACGCTCACTGAAAGGAGGTCTCCCCGCCGCCCCCCTCCACCTCCACCTTCTCAAGCTCTCATTCAGAAATCTCTGAAGTTCCTGCAGGACCCCATGACTGCCTGTGAAGAAAACGAGCTGCTTCTTCAGCCACTAGGAAAGAGCATTAAGGAAATGAAAATTGTGGGCAGTGACAATAAAGAAGAAGAAGGGAAGCAGAGCTGCTCAGTCAGTGAGCCCTCGGCAGTGAGTCCCAAGAAGGGCTCCCAGCCCTCTGTCCCCCCACGGAGGCGGCTGTGTGAGAGGACCTCAGAGGAGGGCTGTGTGGGTAAGCCTGGAAGTTGTGAAACGCTGCGAGTGGAACAGACGGAAGAAAAACAAGACACAAGTACAGAGAGCAAAGATAAAAGGTCGCTGTGCAAAAAGGCTGTAGAAATGCCTGGGGAGGTTCCCGAAAGGACTGTATCACAATTTCAGGAAACAAAGCCCGAACCTGCAAAGAAGAAGGAGGACATGCCTGGGATACAAAGCAGTGCTATTCAGCAAGGAAAGTCACCTCCTATCCCACCACCAAGAAGAAAGAGGCTTTCCCAGGTACCAAAGATCCCAAGCTCCTGCCAGTCAAAGCAAAGAACAGTGGCAGAGACTGCCACGGCGCAGGCTTTGTGCAAGAGAAGCCCAGCTACAGTGGCAGGTGGTGCCACTTGCACAAACACCAAGACTGAATCAGGACATGGCCGCAAATCTGTCAGCTCAGCTGAACTGAAAGGTTCACACTCGTCCCTGGAAGGCCCAGGAGGCAGCACTGTAGCTCAGGCATCAGCGTCTGAGCCAGACTCCTACTCCACCAGCAGCACAGAGGATGACCTGGAGATGCTGAGTAGTTCATCTGGTAAAAAGACACGGTCTGTGATCTTGGACAAGGCCAAGAACAGGCTGTCCTTTGCCAGCTTGTCCAATGTCTTCACAGTCTTTTTGTCTAGTGACAGGAAGCTGCAGAAGAAGATAGTAGAGTTGGCACAGGACAAGGATTCATACTTTGGCAACCTGGTGCGGGACTACCGAGTGTACAGTTTAGAGATGATGGCAAAGCAGAGCTCCAGCACAGAGATGCTGCAAGAAATCCGGATGATGATGACGCAGCTGAAGAGTTACTTAGTGCAGAGCACCGAGCTGAAATCTCTGATAGACCCAACCTCCTATACCGAGGAACAGTTAGGTAGGTGACTGTGCTTTACTCATCCTCAGGCAGGATTTGGGAAGGTGAGGAGGAAGACGGGATTATAGAGACATAGGTTCTGCATTACAGAATTATAAACCATCTCCTAAAAGCTGAGGGGTGCAAACTGAAGTCTACTTTGTGGTTGCCAGCACTTGGAGGAGCAGCTCTAAAAACTGGGAGACCAATGAGGGGGAAAATCGCATTATGAATGTTTTAAAGGGAAGAGTTTAAGCAGAAGAGATGTATGTGTGTGTAAAAGAGACATATATGTATGTATGTATGCATATACATATACACACATAAAAATCTGAGTCTGTGTGTGTATATATGTGTGTGTACGCATAGGCACATACACGCAGAGCTGTGTTCAAACACAAAAGGCCAACTCCCCCTGCACAGCTGTGCTCCCCATGGCCTTCCACATCCACTGCCCCACGCTTTGCAGTGAGGATGGAGAACTCCCTGCATGTAGCAGCCACATCAGGGGTCAGTCACTATCTCACAAGGAGTGACAAGACTACAATGATTTTGACTGGCACGTTGGAGGAGTCACTCGATCCTATTCTGTGCTCCTCAGAGCTCAGAGGTGTGGAAGAGCTGCCTGCTACAAGACCACTGCTGGCTCCAAAATGCAGAGTTCACTTCTCTTTAGCACAGACGTAGTTTGCTTTTGAGGAGAAGGAAAATAATACTTCTGGCTGTTTAGAAGTGTTTTGTTGCTTCTCCTTCAGTATTCTGTGAGGGAGTAACGCGCTACTTCCCTCCTTGCTAAGAAATGCACTGGCCTGTAGGATTTTTTATCCCACTCAAAACCATACAGCCAGAAAAAGTATGCATGCGTGCACTCACACAGTCTTGACTTAAAACTGTTTCTTGAGGACCAAAAACCCATGCAGAGCTATTTATGAGATCTCTAAGTTGCCTTAAAGCAAGCTGGGAGCTGGAAGACCCCCAACACAGAACATGGCCAACCACAGAAGTGACCAGGGATTCCAGTGGATCATGCAGTTCCAGTATTAGGTGGGACCCAGCTAAGTGGTGAGCCAGGACCCAGAGGCACTCAGCTGTCAGTCTCAGCAGGCCCTGATGACTTCTTTCTCACTCAGCGAAGGCTTCACCTGATCCTGCAGTCTCTGCAGCAGAACAGACCTGCTGCCAGCCCCTTGCCATAGCTAGGAGGGGGGAGCTACAGTTTCACTTCTCATGCACTTCATATAACACCTGCAATTTTTGTCCCGATAACCCCTTTCTTCAAGGCAGAGGGGGGTGTCAGCACAGAGAAGTCTGTCTTGAGTCTGGATTAGGGAAGGTGGAGAGGAGGCAGAAAGAAATGTTCTTCTGCTTGGTAGAGTTGCATCTGTGCAAGGATCCCCCCACCTTCACACAGACAGACCTGGTTAGATCTAGCCCTGTTCACTGGCAGTTCCTTAACAGGATGATATGATCCAGTCAGCCTAGGGAGGACTGTCTTCTCCTGTGGAGGCCAGGGATTTCCACCACGTAAGATTTGCCATTTGAATTTGCCCTGCTTCAGGCTGACTGATTCTCTGGATTCTTTAAAATAGTTGCATTTTGTATACATAAATGTTACTGCCCTCTGTTTCACTCCTCACTGATTAAGCAAATGAACTCTTTTGCCATTGACCTTTTTGCCTCAGTGCAGGGGTGACGAAAGGATCCCTTGTAGTCCCTCTAGCTCTGCCCCTGGTTTCATGGAATCACACAACAGACTTTCTCACAGTCTCTCATGGTTCCTTTTGCCTCCTGCTAAATATTAAGCAAACTCTCAACCCACACAGACTATTTCCTCATCCACAGGTGGTGTAAGAGATGACTTGAGTATCAGTAAATTAGAGTCACCTGAGTGGTAAGGGTGAGAAACTTCAGACCTGCTGCTGGTGTCTGCCTCTGAGCTGGTGGCTACAGCCCCTCTTCAGTCACTGCAGAGAAAGGGGCACTTTGAGGATGCAATTAATTTAATCCCAAAGCAAATATCTCAAACAGGTCTGAGAGATATGTTGGAAGGGACATGAGATGAATCCTACACGGACGTCTGTAAGGGCAGGGCTGTAAAAAGAAGCACGGTTAGGTGAGGTTCCTCATCTCTTCACAGAGTTAGCTTTCCTGCTGCCTGACAGTGTCATGCTGGTCAGCCAGGAGTCAGGCAAAGACAGGCTGCTGGTAGCAGGACCTCTCCTACAGCTCCAGCGGCAGATACTGCACATTGATGTTCATCTCGAGCCTATTCAGGACTTCCGGACTTGGTAATGAAACATTTACTTTCTGGGATGTAATTTCTGTTCCCTGCTCACAGCTATGCAGTAGTGCATGAATAACCAACCACATGCTTTCTTAGGAGTTTTACTTGCACTTCTACTAATATGTTAATTATCTCTCATGGACTTTTGTATTCTCCCTTCTCTATGCAGAAGTGATTGCTGAGACGGCTTTGTACAAATGTGTCCTGAAACCTCTAAAAGAAGCCATTGATTCTTACTTAAAAGAAATCCACAACAAAGACGGATCTTTACAGCAGCTAAAAGAGAACCAACTTGTGATACAAAACACAACTACCACTGACCTAGGTGTCACGACCAGTGTGCCTGAAACTGTTGTGCTGGAAAAGATCCTTCACAAGTTCACAACCATGCACAAGGCCTACTCCCCAGAAAAGAAGATTGCCATCTTGCTGAAGTCCTGCAAACTCATCTATGACTCTATGGCTCAGGGAAACCCAGGTACAGCACTCCTACTGAAATGGTGTCCCTCACTGGTCCTTCTCCATGTATTAAGGGAACAGTGTTTATGGTACAGTTGATGTGGTAACATTCAGATTGGAGGTAACAGTGATGGTCAGTGTGTTTGGTATCAGCTGTCTGCAGGTTGTGTTCAGAATGGGGGCTGGTTAGCGACTGTGAAATTCTCTACACTAATAACAGCTATAAAATGTTACCTGGTTAATTTTAAGCTCCATAACTCCAGAAAACAGACATCTGTAAGTGGCTGGTTTATGGGTAATGTTCTTTTTGCACAGGTCTTCACACACTTCTCCATAAACCCTCAGAGCTCCGACCCAGCCTGTAGCAACTTAAGGTAAATTCTAGGAATGGCTCTTTGGGAAAAGTCTCTTGGTTTGGCCTTTACAAAGTTTTGCCTAAATTGAGAAGGACACACAGAATGCTAGTACTGATGCTTCAGTAAATTCCAAAAGCCGCTATGATGTGAGGAAGTATGTGCTCTGAGTATAAATATAACTTGGGCCTCAGGCCAACCACTAAATGCACACATTAGGCCCTTGGCCTGCAGACAGAGTGCATTTTTAAAGATAGACCAGGAAGCCACTTCCTTCAGGAATCTGTCTTGCCAGTTTAAGAGCTTTCTTTGTATACTGATGAGCTGATGACCAGCCATGCATATATTTGGAGAGAAGCCAGACAATAATTTGCAATAACTTGTGGTTGTTCATAAACTCAGAATCTCCAAAGGTGCTTTTAGCTGTTCTGCTTTATTTTGTACTGACAACAGCCTTGGAGTAGTCATGCAGGAATTCTGTCCCTTCTGAGCCTCATCTCAGGGTCATCCCTTGGACAGTATGCAGCAAGGTTCAATGACCAACCTAAACATGTTAACAGCAGAGCAAGAAGCCACCCCAGCACTAAGCCTAAGCGGAAGGCAGATAGTACCTCTCACTGTCTACAGGTATTATGAGAAGATTTGGACACATATAGGGGAATTTGTGGTAACTTTGTTAAAACAATTATGTTAAGTTCGAGAGTAAATTTGGTATAGATCAAAGACTTGCATGCCCCCTTAAAAAACACATAGAAGACACAATCTCCTTCCAATGCTGGTGGTGTCTTACCTGTCTGTCACACCTCAGCTCAGGGCTGGAATTTCTTGGTTGCAGGAAATGCCGTTGTGTCATTTTATGTAATAGAAATTAAGAGTCAGGGAAATAACTCAAAAACCCCTACATGTCTTAAAAGGTTGACATTCATGAAATCAGAGGATTTTGTTGTGGTATGCTATGCTAACCAAAGCATTTTGGCCAGCTCTGCTGTTTTCTCATGTTGAGTACTACTGCAGGCAGGGTGTAGGTCAAAAGCTGACTTCATTCCTGTGCATTCAGTTCCCTCTCCTATATATATGATCAGTAATGCAAATTAGGAGCTGGTCAGAAGAAAACTGGCCTGGAATTAAGGAAATGTACCCCAGTGAATTCAGACCAGAAAAGGAGGTTAAGGGGGGGGTGAATGCTACAATCTAACTCCTGGAAGACAGTGGACCTGGAGAGATTGAATGCAACATCCTGTAGACCCACTTAGAAGTGAAAAATGTGAAACCTCTTCAACAAAATTAACTGATCCCAGATCACTTTGACTTTCCACCTGGCAAAGACAAACATTCTGCAAACTCAAAAGTTTTTCTGACAGGGAATTCCCAGCTGTGGGCTGCTCAGACCAGATTTCAGCGAGTAGGAATTCTCCTCCTGCTCTCTGCCCTGGAAAGCAGCAACCCAGGGCCCCATCTGCTTTCAGCCAGCCCTGAGGCAGCACAGTGCTTTTAACACAGGAAGAGCAGAGGCCATGCTCGGCTTCCTGTGCAGTAGTCTGTTCTTCTTTTAGCTCCTTTTACTCGCTGCTGAATTAGAAAGTTCCCTCTTCTTCCAAGATCAGAGCAGCTGGAACACAAAGCTAATAATTCCTTCTGCTGCAGGACCAAAATCAGTCTACCTGTCACATGGTAATTACTTATGTTGCCTGGTTTAATTTGCAGTTTGGCAGCTCAGGCCAGGTCTTTATTCGCTTTGCTGACCGTAGGATGAGCTGACCAGAGAACAGGGTTTCATCTCAAAGCAAAGTGCAAATACCACCAAATCAAGCACCCCTTTTTTTCAGACCTGTATGGGAACACAAGTTTTTTAACATTTTGAGACCCATGTACAGCAGTCCAGGTTTGGCCAGGGTGTCCCAACAGGTACGAAGTTTTCTTTAAAACTAGGGATAGGCTTACTCAGGAACATCTGTGTCTGTGCTAGTGCCCACCTCTGCACTGCTGCAAGAGTCATGAAACTTTGAAGTCAGCCTTGACTGACTGACTGAAGGTATATCAAGCTATTTTAAGAAAGGAGTTCTTTGGTTTGATTGAAATTCATACTACATGAAAAAATCTGCCTGAAAAATTCACTGTGGTTGAAGTCCCTGATACATGACTATGAACTGAATGGGTCAGATCCTCAGCTGGCTTGAACTAACATTTATCCCTCAAGTTGAAGGCAATCAACTTTTGAATCTGATTCATCACAAAGAATCAGGAAGGCAACTTCACAATCTTTGTCAATACACCTTTCTCCCAACAGACCGCTGAGTACAACTCTAAGATATAAGTCTATGGTGAAGTAGGACTCATTACAGCTACATGTAGTTGTAGGTGGCCACAGATGGGTAACATGTCTGGCTTCTCATTATAGACAATGGAGACTTACTCACTGGAGTTCAGTTGATTCATCTGGCTAGATGTAGGTGTCTGCTTTAGGGTGAGATGACTCATGACAAACTCCGCTGACGATATTGATTAGTCCATCATTGGCTATAAAAGGAGTTTAGGGGTACTGGTTCAGACGTTCACATGTAGAGTGTAGGTAGTGGTATTAGTAAGTGAATCCTCCCCAAAGGGACAATTATTATACCATGGTGGTGTCTCAGTGAGCTTTTCCAAGTTCTGCACAAACTTAAATAACAGCAACATATGCCTCCAAGAATGTAACCTATGATCTAAAAATATGTAACCTGACTGCTAAAGATACTAGGAGTAGTTAGTACGAATAACAAGCATTAAAAGAATTAAAAAGAAGAGTCTGGAAATCCAATCCACCCCTCACAAACTGGCTGGCATTTTTTTGTGGCATTTTTTCATCTGCGCATTAGAAAAAGTAAGAGGCAGGACTCATGGGGAGCTATAAGCTCCCACTTCTCTGACTGCACCTGCATTTGGAAGGCATGCCCAAATACCACAGAGAGAGTCAGGCACATAGCTGATTTATACAGAGGAACTGTAATCTTATGTAGAAACAACCTACTAATTATTTATCTTTCAGAAATACCTTTACTCAGACAAAATGTCAAAGGTATATTGCGTGGTAGCAGTAGAATGAGGATCTGCTTTTTGCTCTATCAAAACCACAAGCGACACTTGTGGAGTGATAAACAAGATGCAAATCTGCAATGTGTGGTGTATACTGGCAGTGGTAAGCCTGGAGCACCCACCCTTGTGCTACCTGGGAGCTACCACTCTGTGGAAGAGAACTGATGGAAAAGCAAAAATAGAGGAGCAGTAGGCATTGGTTTATGAAGAAATACTGTGTGAGACAAACACGCAAAACCTGATCAGTCCATGAGTGGGAAAGATCAGGCACGGAAAGGGTCAAAGCTTAAGCTGGAACTTTGAAAGATGGGGAGACTGCTTTCTGAGGAGATTCAAGATGAATGAACAGGGGAACAATTTTCTTACTGCAACATTTTTAACTTGTGGACTACCTAAGGTTATGAAGCTTCATTGTTTGAGTATCTTTGAACTGCACAGAGCTGGAGTATATGGTTCAAAACCAGTTTTGTACTAGTGATGGAGTTGGCTAGGTGACTGGCTCTAAAACATCTGATTTAATAATTCCTATTGCATAGTTCCACATGGCTAATGCACAGTCTGCTTTTGGAAAAAGAGGATGGGTAGGACACATATTTCGTTGGAATATTTCTAGTCCTTAACTTTTAGAATGAAGTTTGCCATCCCCTGTAGGATTGAGCAGCTGGATATTAGTTGCCCTGATGCATTCCTGTATGGCTGCGCACTAGACAAAGGCGTGGACATGCAGCAGTGTATCTTCAGTGGGGTAGCTGAGCTTGTGAAAAGGCCACTAGCCTCAAACTTCAGCAGCCAGTGTAGGACCGATACTAGAAGCTCTAAAACTATGTCAGAGCAATGCCACCACACTGCTCATTATCACATCTCACTTCTGAGAAGGAAAATAAAGCTATACATAACACCTTCACTTTGTTGTCTTTAGGAAGAGGATATTTGTATTAAGTTGCTATTAATGAAGGCTGATGGACTAGAGGTTATGTTTTTTCTGGCTAGCACAATGTCTACATTTGCATTAAAGAGTCTGTTCCCCTTGAAAAATTTGAACTAATTCTTCTGATCTGAAAAACATATTCTTTTTAAGTGGATTCATGCTGCCTGCATGTATTAACTCTCTTAATTCAACTATACCATAAATCAAACCTTGCTGAAGTAGTATGGGATAGACAAGAGACAGCAAAATGCTGGTGAGTGGAAGAATGGTAACAATCTTTTCTTACGATCTTGAACAGATCTCATTTAACCTTTCTGTACCTCAGCTTTCCCAGCTATAAAATGAGGCTAAAATTCGTATTCCCTGGTAAGCTGCTGCTAGTCATCATGCCAGTGGTTCTAAAATATTACAGCAAGGTGCAGAGCATCATCACTGTCTGCTGATTGTCAGAATATACATGGAGGGAAAAGACATGTATGAATGTGTTAAAATAGGCTGTAATTTCTTTATGGGGGCTTGGGCAAAATTCCAGTTGCTTTAAATCATGTATTTAATTAATAACCATCTATTCAAGTGCTGTATTCCAGCCAGGAGCTGACGTTGTATTTGCTTCACTATAAACATAACAGGATGAGTTTGTGGCAGAAGAGAAGGCTTATTTTAAGCTTCTTATAGATATTTATGAAATAAATGTTTCCTGATCCTGCAGGGAAGAAGGGGAAATAAAGCAAGCAAGTCATATCTGGAGTAAGACAATACCACCTTGAACAAGCAAGCTCAGTCCCAGTGTCACTGAGACCACTGGCAGGGTCAGAGCTAGATTTAACTCCATCAGCTGCAAATAGACCTCTCTGTGAGAGACCACAGATGGAGCTAGAAATGCAAGTTGGGGAACTTGGCTCTGGCCCAGATTGAAAGTGGAGCTGAGGAGGTAGCAGCCTGCAGAGAACATCCGTGCTGCAGCTCCCAGATGGATACTGGTTAGTGCCCTGCTGCCTTTCATGGCACAGGGAGCATGTGTGTTGCAGGGTGCTAAGCAGCACCAACCTCAGGTGTCTTGGTTCACAGGCACTTTTTCATGTATCTTTGTGCCTCTTGGTCATATTTGAGTTGCTGACAGCACCTATTATCCCCATGGATGGATTGAGATACGGGCATCTCAGGGCCATACGTGGTCTGATGGCTGTACAGGTCTAAGTTAGTCCCTGTGCCGGCTGTTAATCCAAGGCAAGGAGAACAAGGGGAGGTTCAGAGTTCCGCCCTCTAAGGCACCTATCCTTTGGCTCCATGTGCAGTCGGTGGGGAGAAGCTGTTGCGATGCCTACAAGGAGCAGGCACAATATGCCATGCCTGACCTGCCCTAGGCAACACGGGAAGTTTGTGGCAACACACAGATCCTTGATGATTAGCTTTGCTTTTCTCTTGTTGACACCTACAGCTCCTGCTGACTTCAGCTTTAGCTACAGACGTGGGTATTTAAGAATTAGGCTTCATATTCCCACAAGTGGATTAAAATGATGTCTAGTAATTTATGCAGGTTATGAGCATACAGAATATGGAGAATGAGTACTCTTTCCATTATTGCAGTCAGACATCCCTGCTCTGAGTTTATTGATCAAAAAGAAACTGTATACCAGATTTTTGCATTTAAGCCATATAAACATCTGGAAGTCCAATAATATTTCTATGAAATCTTGAAGTTGAGAAAGTTTTATAAAAAGGGCTGGTGGGCAGAGCAGCTAAATCAGCTTAGAGAAATGAGATAGCAGTGAAAAATAATTGACTCAGTGCCTGCTTGTACATACAACCACTTCTCAGATAATAAAAAAGAAATAGAGAGATTCTCTAGTTCTTGAAAAGAATCCTCTTAACTTTCATTTCAGTTGACACTAGAAGTTGATGGCTGGGGCCATGGAACTGTTTAGTTCCAAGTTGATGTTTCCACTCTGCATTGGTTGGTCAGTCCATTATCTGTTTGGTGATCTCTTTTGGTGACATTTTATTTAAAAACAAAAACAAAAACAAAAACAAAACAGCATTTTTTTTCCAGTCAATAGGAATTCGTGTTGTGAAGTAGCAACTTCCTTGGATGCCCTAGCAGACACAACATGGATTGGTCATGAAAAAGAAGTGGTAGGGAAGAGAAAATTCTGCTATTGGTGTTGCACTGGAAATCCCTTGGCCTTCAGTAAATCAGAAGCACCCAGTCCATGCCACTGGTCAGTAACTACAACATCATAAAGAAAAAGTTTTTAAAGAAGGGTAGTAAGTGAGCCTAGCAAACTCTTTGGTACTTCATCTTCCTTTAGTTTTATGCAGAGCTAACTCTGTTGGCATCTGATTTACTCAGGTCAAAAGGAGAACAGGGCTTTTCTCTGTGCAGTTTTTCTAGTACATTTCCATGTCTTAGTTTTGCTAGACAATATTAAATAGCTGTAATACTAAGCTGCTTGTGTTAATATATATGACAGTAATGAATTAGATCTTTCACAGAGCTGAAGCTTTCACAGAGGCATAAGCCAAGGCAACAACAGACAAACAAAATGTCCATCCAGCTGTTAATGAAACCATAAAGTCCTTTTATAGTTTGGTTGAAGACCTAAGGCTGTATCATTTAAGTAAAGGCAACCATAATAAAGCAAACAGAATTGAAAGCGTTAATCCAGCTTTCATTAAATAAATTGTCTTTGTTGCAGCATGTGGGGACTGTTAGACAGAGTTACAGCCCTGACGGTCTGTCATCTTCCAACAGTTTGTTTTAACTGAATCAACTTTCTGTTCACTAGATATTACTGGGTTTACTTTAAAGCCACATCTATTATATTTTTTTTAAAATCAGGGGCTAAGATCATGTTTATTTGAGGCTTCAGAAGAATATCTTTCTTTGCCAGTGCAGAATCTGTATCAGCTATGATGACAAAAAAGGAAAGCTGACTCATGGCAAAGACTTGAAATAAGTAAGTGGGAACATTTGAGAAATAGGAATTTGTGCCCTACCATGGAAAACCATGTGGACTATGGGCCAGAAATGGCTAGGGCATAATTTCACCAAAGCTACATCCAGGATAGCTTTGATTCTTTACAAGTGAGACACACATGGCCCGTGAAACGATACACATGGCCCATGGAACCAACACATGGAAGTGCTCAGATGAGGAAAAACTGCCCACAGTCTAAGGGAGGACATGCAGAATGAAAGCAATCTGGTCTTAGGTTAAGAGTAATGGTCAGCTCGGAATGTTGGGAAGATAGGTCTGTAAAGCAACTTGTTATTATGGGTTCCATGATGAACTTATGAGATGTTGGTGGAAAGTGAAAGCATCTTTCAAATAAGAAAAGTAACCCTTTGCGAAGCTTCAGTTTGGATTCTATTTTAAGTAGTAGTTATTTATAATAGTGACTGTTAACTATGTATGCTTTTTTGTCCTCGGAGATCCCAAAGAGCTCTTACAGCTTACATATAAGATCACTTTGTTGATTTTGTTGATAAGGATGTTTTAAACACAGGAAATTTTGAGCCCATGAGCAGCTGTTCCTGTAGCACTTGCTGCACACCAAGGCCAAAAACTAGTCTAAGTACAATGTGAAAGGCTTTTTGTTTTCTTAGACACCATGGCTGGAAAGATGCTTCCTCTTAAAATCCTAGCTTTTGGGAGACTGTTTTAATTAGGAACATGGAGTGTGATATTTTGCCTTCTGAAGGAAATCCTCAGTCCGAAAACCCACTATTCTATTTTCTGTTCTTTGGTCCCACATATACAGCAAACCTAAGAGAATAAATATCCCTAATGCATGTAGACAACTTCACTGCTAACACTGCAAACCTGGATTGCAGTCTTGATGGCAGTGTCAAATCAGAGGGCTGAGCTGGCAGCCTTTACACTTTTCCAGGATTGTCATTTGTCTGTGATCCATGAAGTTTAAGTTTCTTTTTCCCCAGTTAATAAAGAATGGCAGAAATGGAACTCACTGAAAATTTTCTAGCTCTTATTTTGGGCTTGAAGCAAGTTTACTTACTTTTAAAGTGAACTAGCTTTCCCTTTGTCAGCATTTTTCTTTGCTGATGCTTTCAAGCTTTAACTCTTCAGATAGTGTAAACTAAAGTCTGCAAAGGACATGCTGGCTGAGAAGCTGTCATTGTTGTTTGGGAACGTGTCTTTGTAGTAAGTTTATTGGGACCACTCTGTGTTTCTCTTTGCTCAGGGAAGCCCTACGGTGCAGATGACTTCCTGCCTGTGCTCATGTATGTGTTGGCCCGCAGCAATTTGGCTGACGTCCTTCTGAATGTGGAGTATATGATGGAGCTCATGGACCCTGCTCTGCAGCTAGGGGAAGGTAGGAGGAGTACAGTATCTGCTCTGGGGATATTCGCTTTGGAGATCATTATTTACCTTGCTACAGTGTTTGTGAAAGTGAGGTGGCAAGGCTCTGGCTAGGCTTTGTGGATAAACTTTGGCCAAGCTTTTATAAATCTGAGGCTTTAAAATTATTGTCAAACACTTTTAACTGTTTTTAGCAGTGCAGTGCCATTAGACACCAGCTAGAAAGGCAGGGACCCAGCATAAAAGGCTGAGAGAGTTGGGGTTACTCAGCCTGGAAAAGAGAAGGCTCTTATAGCAGCCTTTCAACACCTAAAGGGGGCTTATAAGAAAGATGAGGACAGACTTTTCAGTAGGGCCTGTAGCGATAGGACAAGGGGGAATGATTTTAAACTAAAAGAGGGTAAATTTAGATTAGATATTAGAAAGAAATTCTTTACTGTGAGGGTGGCAAGACACTGGCACAGGCTGCCCAGAGAAGCTGTGGATGCCCCATCCCTGCAGTGTTCAAGGCCAGGCTGGATGGGGCTTTGAGCAACCTGGTCTAGTGGAAGGTGTCCCTGCCCATGGCCAGGGGGTTGGAACTAGATGATCTTTGAGGTTCCTTCCAACTCAAACCATTCTACAGGTCTGATTCTATGACAAATGAGAACTGAGTTGCTTGACTACTAACCTAGAGCAGAGGGATCTAGTTTCCTTGGCCCAAAGGCTGAAAAGTTAAAAGGTGTTCTCCTAAAATTAAACTGCTGCTGCAGTCCATTGTGTGGACACTTTTTATTTATTCCAGTGAGAAAAGAACACGTTTCTTCAACTGCATCATATGCCTAGAGCCATATATCATTCTCATGGCCACTCTACTCCTAAATTTGAGTGACCCCTTCGACAGTGTTCTCTGGCTGAGTATCATAGCAAGGCAAAGAAAGGAGAGTCACATTGGAGAGGAATATGGAGTTTGGATGTGAATAAAGACCTCTTCTATTACAGGGATAAATATGCCAGGGAACTGTGGGCCTTTAGTTACCGCTTGGGAAGCAAATGGTACTAACAGTGACGGGGGGAAAACAGATCATTTATCACCAGGTAGTCACCAAACCAATAAAATGGGTTTATTTTAGACTTTATAAGTACTGAGGTTCTAGAAGGGGGCTCTGGATGAGCAACAGCAGACAAATTTAATTTATATTAAATGGAGGTATAGGTCTGTAACAAAGAGCATGTCATCCCCGCACAGTGCAGAAGTGGGCAAAATTACTAACAGAATGAGCAGCAGCAATGCAATCGTATTAGTTAGGGCTTTCTGCACTGGCTGATTTTTCTGCTGAAAAGAATTGTTAGCAGAAAAAATGTTAGCCTAAGGAAAGCATTTTGCTGACATAACTAAGCTGGTTTTGGTAACTAGGCTTCCCACAGGTTCTTCCTTTCAAAAGGGCACACTACCAGGCGGGTTACTGAAGTCAGCGGGGTTGGGGAGCTCAGGGTATCAAAGGCAAAGCTGGCTGAAAGTTCTCTTAAGTCAAAGATGCAAAGACTGTGTGAGATGTGCCCTCCAGGCAAAGGGGAAAAATTAAGTGAGGCAGTTCCAGATCGAACTGGCTGAAATAATCACATCAGAAAGGAGACTAGGAGTAACTGGGGATACAGGGAATGGAAAAAAAAGAAAAAAAAAAAAAAAAAAAAAAGAACACTTCAATGAAGACATCTCTGAGATTGCAAAGTGCAGGGCTGGAACAGGAAGTGGCAAAAGTTAACTTGAGTTAGGCCTTTCAAAGTTAAATGGCAAAAGGTGATTCAGGCATTGAGATACAAGGGAAAAAAGGAAAGCAGAAGTGAGGAAACTGTGAAGTTATGTGAGGTCAATACACAAAATCATTTAAATCTGGCCTGCAAATTAAAACTTTACTTTTAATTTTATAACAACAGTGATGTGGATTACTGGGGCAAAGGCAAGGATAGAAGATGGGGAATGACTGTGTGGAAATAAGATACTGGAAAGTGGAAGAAAAATTAATCCTTAAAGAATATGTCATAGGGGGCTAGGAGATCTTCCTCCCTGAATTATGAGGGAAGGGCTACACCAGGCTGCAGGTCCCATCCTGGTCAGAACAGGAGGAATGACAGACAGGGGAAGGCAGTAACTATGTTTAAGACAGGGAAAGTGGCACTGGCAAACCTGTTATCGGGCAGCATGTCGTGGGAGACAACACAGAAGTGGTGTTCTGGGTGTGTGCAGGCCCACACAGCTGTGGGACGCTCCTCATCGGATCCACCCGAGTACAGACAGTAAGATGGCAGCGACTTGTCTCTCCTCTCCCCCGCCAAACTCTGACGGTGCTCTGCAAAGGCCGCCCTTCCTGCCCGCCCCCGCCGAAGCGGCCCGCCGCGGTGGCTGCGGGGCTGGCCGGGGCGGCGCGGCGCCGTTAGTGGTGTGGCAGTGCCACCCCGCGGCAGCGGCCGCCGTGGGGCCCCTCACCGGCCGGCACCCCCGCCGCGCCGCCGGGCGAGCCAGCGCTGGGCCGGCCCGGGCCGGGCCGAGGCAGCCGCGGGGGGCGCCGTGCGGGCCCGGGGCGGCCGCTCGCACCGCTTCAGCCCGGCGCGCTGTCGCCTGGGGGCCCGGGGGACGCGTCCCCACCCTCGCTGCCCCCGGGACGCCGCGGGGCTGCTCCAGCAGCTGCCCGCTGCCCTCTCGCAGGAGAGCCCGGGCTGAGCCCCGGGGCAGCCGGCAGAGCCAGCGCTGCGGGTGAGCGGTGCTGGGGTGCCATGCAGCCTGGGCAGCCCCCTCCTCATGTTAACCCTGTCCTCATACCAGGGCTTACCTCCTGCTTTGCTGACGAACCCTGTGCTTATCATGAGCTTCCCTGGCTGCTGGAGCTGGTTACTTGTTGCAGCAGCAGTCAGGGAGTTTCTGAAGGAAAAGGGCTGGCTGTGGGCTTTTCCTGCTTTGTCCCCGGTTTCTCTGTTTTAGCAAGATTTACCCAGCAACTCTGAACAGTCCGGGAATTACTCTCAGCCAAGCAGCTGGGCTCCCTGTCTAGTTGATAGAGATGGAGGGACTACAGGGTAACTTGTCCTTACAGGTCTGAGACATCCTGCAACAATGCTGAGCCCACAGGGGACCTAAACATTAGAGGGGCTGAATCCAGGCCTTATACTTTTCCTACAGAGCGCTCACTATGATTGTTACTTTCCCCCTGCATTATGGGGAATGCTCAGGAGCCCAGATTACTTACTTGTTGTACTGGCCTTGTTAAGCACAACACAATGATGGCCGTGCCCCCAAAACCAAACCATCTGTGGTCAAAGGCGTTGGTTTGGGTTTGTTTGTGAGACCTGCTTTTGTACTCATTTACCTTCAGTCTCTGTTTCCTCCTAGGGCACCTACAGCCTCAGCAGTCTGGGCAGTGACATTGCTGTGAAGCAGAAGGAGGTGGAGGATGCTGGCTGTTAGGTGTTCCTTCTCTTGGGTTAACATCAGACACCCCTGCAACTCCCTGCAGCGAGGCCCAGATAGTGCGAGTGTTAGACAACTGCCACTGCACGGGCACAAGCAGTCAGGATGGAATTGGAAATGGATGGCCTGTGCTGGTGTGATGTTTATACAAGACCACCTTCTTTTGCAGGCTCCTATTATTTAACCACCACCTATGGGGCACTGGAGCACATCAAGAACTACGACAAAATCACTGTCACACGGCAGCTGAGCATGGAGGTGCAGGACTCCATTCACCGCTGGGAGCGACGGAGGACACTGAACAAGGCGCGGGCTTCCCGCTCATCAGTGCAGGTAGCTGACGTTATTTTCTAGGGAAAAAGCCTGGAAGATGAACATGCTCTCACTATACTAAGTTTTAATATGATAATTATTTTTTTAAGGTAACCCAAATCACTATTAAAAAACAAGAGTACATACATACAGTGCAAGATTTCTAAATTTTAAAAAACACACCTCATTTGAAATATATAATACTTAACAAAATGCATTTTGAAATCTTGAAGTACTCTCACAACAGTATAATTTTAAATATGACTGCAGAGTGATTTTGTTGTGCTTTCTTGAAGGAGGTACGCTAGAGGCCTTCACATGTGGAGAGCTGTGGTGGGGAGGCAGGGAGCCCTTCTCCTGCATCACCCTTAGGGGCTGGGGGAATCACAGAGTCATAGAATGGTTTGGGTTGGAAGGAACCTTAAAGGTCATCTAGTTCCAAACCCCTGCCACAGGCAGGGACACCTGCCACTAGACCAGGTTGCTCAAAGCCCCATTCAGCCTGGCCTTGAACACTGCCACGGATGGGGCATCCACAGCTGCTCTGGGCAGCCTGTGCCAGTGCCTCACCGCCCTCACTGAAGTAAAGAATTTCTTTCTAATATCTAATCTAATTCTACCCTTTCTCAGCTTAAAGCCATTATTACCCTTTGTCCTATCACTGCATGCCCTTGTAAAAAGTCCCTCTCTGGCCTTCTGGTAGGCCCCCTTTAGGTACTACAAGGGGGTATCTTAATGAGCTAAGCTGAGATGTGAGCAGGCTATGTGGGGGTGGTTCCTAGATGGCAGAAAGATGTAGGAGGACCTGAGACGTCTGGAGGGCCGGTCAGATGAGCATCTTCCAGAGTCTGGCTTTACCTGTCTGGCAGCAGGGAAGACCAAATAATGTCAGGTTAGCTTTGAAGCCCATGCTGTGTGTGGCCTGGTGAAGACCTCCCCACGCACCAGAGGGAGAGGGTCCCAGGAGAGATGGGTGTTTGGGGCCTCCAGCCATGATGAGGCTGGCTCCAGGACTGGGGTGCCCTGTCAGCCCCACGTCCTTTGATCAAATTGACACCCACAGGGAGGCAGCAAAGGCTACGTCTCAGGTTCTGTAAAGCCTTCACAATGCAAAACTGAAAATTGTGAATGCTTCCCCAGAAGATTCCCACCACCTCCAGCAACATTAAGGCAGGGTTTTTGTTCCTTTGAGTGAGAGGTAACATCAGAGACACGTGAGCCCATCCTGGCAGAGGTAAACAGCTTGCTGATGTGCCCCTGCACATCCCTCTGGCTGCCTTAATCATCTGCAGAGATACACCAAAATTCCTGGAAATTTTTTTGACCTTCACAGATACAAATTAAACACACAGGTTCCACCGTGACCAAAAGCTCTCTATATTCTGTTCCTCACGAGTTTGGCAGGAGGAAAGTTGTCCCAACAGTTGTTACGGCCTGAAACGGGATACAAGTAAATCAGCCTCCTCAGCATAACAACATAACTTCTTGTTTCCTTACTGAGGGAAGGAAGTTTGGAGGACACGCTCTCAAGATGCTGTTTGGGTGATGGAGTTGCAAAGGTCGCCACACTGCTAGTCCTTTCCTGTTACTGTGAGACGGGGTTTTCAGGCCAGATCTCTGAGGTTTTGGCTTGTTACTCTGGTCTTACTACTTTGCACCCTATTTCTTCAGGAGCTGTAGAAAGGTGGGAGAAGGAACTGCTGCAGACTGCTCCTTAAAATCACAAAAAAGCTTTCACTTACGTGTCTTTATAGGGCTAATTATTTCATTATTTGTTAGTTTAAGTATTTGCTGATTGAGAGGTTGTTTATCAGAGGGGACAGAAGAGAGAATAACTGGGGCATTAGAGGAGACTGGAGGATATTTGGGAGCATTTAGGAGCTCTAATCAGCTAGAGTTTTGGGCTGAATTCTGCCTCCTTCAGTCCCAAGTCACTGTGCTAACTGCAAGATCTATCCTCATGTATCTCTTCAGGACTTCATCTCTGTTTCCTTTCTGGAAATCGGTGCTCAGTCAAGGACACTTGCTTCCCGGAACGACACCACAGCTGAGCAGCTGAGCCAGCAGTGTGCTGAAAAGTTTGAAGTCTCCCATCCCAAGGATTATGGACTCTTTGTTTATGTTGATGACCAGTGGCTGCAGCTGGACAAAGACGCCCTTCCTCACCATATCAAAGCCTCCCTGCTGAAGAGTGAAATCAAGAAAGATTTCCATTTTATTTATAAACCAATAGATCATAAAGCCCCACCAGTTCCAATTGTCAAAGAGTCAGACTTTCCCTAAGGGCCATGCTGCTCTTCTGTTGTGTTTGCTGTCATCCTGGAAGGGCTGGAGAGTTTATCTCATGACATCCTCTGGTATCTGCAGACCTCAGAAAATCTCTGGAGCATGGCCTTCGACACAGGGCAGATGTGCTAATTGTAGATGCTGTCTTAATACAGGGCATTTCTCAGCAGAGTTCATTTGCAGAAATAAAAGGAGCATTCAGGAGAACATTAATCCTTTGGAAAACTTGAAGTATGAAACCTCAGAACCTCCCACTGGCAATGTCACAGAATGTAAATGGACAGTGGAGAAAATCCAGAGATCTTGCCGAGAAGGGGACTTTTACTCCATAATAAATTATGGCAGGTGTGAATCATCTCTGTGCACAAGGCCTGTGTCTGCACACACCTCAATGCTATCTGGAGGTAAGACTACGTTTATGCCTTATAGTATCTGTTCACCCAGTTTGAATAAATTGAGTCTTAGACGTCTAATGTATTCAGTGGCATAGGGTTGCCTCCGGTAGCAGAACTCCATCTCTGTCTTGCTGTCTACAACATGCCATTGCCTTTGAAATTCACACAATTACAGACCATGTAAGATGATCCTGTACCTTCACTAAAAATACATTTTCTGCCGTCTATTTGTCACTGAAATCAGGTAGCTTAGGCATTTTCATCAATGTATTTTTCTTAAAGATTGAAAGTCTTCACCGCCAGTTTTACATGTACAGCAGTTTTAATCACAGTGGTTGTATGATAGTGTCATTGGTTATTGTATATTTATTTCCATGTGTGATACAGTGCTATTATTTTAAAATAAGTGTTTGTAAAGAACTTAATAATTTTCCCAGTGTAGCAAACCAGATAAAATATGAAAGTAAAAAAGAGCTAGTATTAATTATCTGTCCTTTTTTACCTGGATATAATTTTCTCTAGTGTTTTCATAGCTATAAGTCCCACCAGGTTATTACTTTAATAAATTCAGGATGCTGCAGATAGAAATTGCTGGTTTTCCTTTCTACCTGTATTTCAGTCATTCTGTCATTGCAGACATATTTCCTTGCAAACCTGAATTCCCGCAGAATAAATAGAACCAATGCAAAAATGCATGTCATGAAATTACAAAAAAAGTGTCCAGGATTGGATAATGGAAGCAGGAACCTTAATTGCAAGACAGATCCATGTCTTCTGGGTGCCTTCATTCCCACTGTGAAACCAAGTTGCTGGATTGTCTGCATGTGGGAGACAAGTAACCTCAACTGCAGCTACAGCCTTGGGTCAGGCCTAGCAAAGCTCTGCTTAGGAAGAGAAGGTGTTTCGCTGTGGGTTTTGCTCAAAGCTACTATTGTTTCCTTCCACCGACATTCAAAGAAAGAACTGGGGCATGCTGGGCCAGGTTGCCCATGGTCCCTGCCTTACTCCTGAAGCTCCAAAGGCAAAATGGAATTGCATGTTACCTGATCACTCTCTTAGCCTCTGGAGCTTGAAACGTCTTCGTCTACTGCCCCAGCTGTAGCATGCACTGGCCAAATCTGCACACAGATAGCAAACCAGTGCTGTGTATCTGCCAGCTGGGGCTGCGTGCACGTCTTGTCAGGAAGGGAGAGCAATCAAGAATGAGGAACAGTGAATAACTGCAATCTTGGTTTCCAGGACATCATGCGCAGAGCTTGCAGTGTGTGACACCAGCACTGAGCTGACTCCAAATTCATCGTTACTTCTGCTTGTGTACAGCTGTTGGCACATCCGCCATGCCGCTGGGCAGCACACCTGCAGAATGCTGGAGCTGAACCCCTCCCTCGCACTGCCATTAGCCTCCTGCAGGTCAGCATGCTCCTGCTGGGAGCCTGTGCTGCTCTCAGAGTGGCACTCGGGATGCCATGACCAAACCTGAGATACAGGTTTCCAGTACCGATCTGATGGAGGGGATGCTGCTCTCCGGGCACTCACAGGTATTGCTGCCTCCAGTGCCTCCCCAGGGCTGTCAGCCCCTGCCCTAGTGATGCTGCAGCAGGGCTGGTCTCCAGCATCCCCCAGCTATGTCCCAGCCTGGCCTCAGCCTGTCCCCAGCCCCAGGGGAGGTGCCTGATGCCCAGGACTGGGGCTGCCCCTGGTGCTCCCTGCTGTCCCACTCCTGGCTGTAGCAGTGGGACAGACCTCCAGCGAGCCCGGTGGCCCTGGGAGCTGCTGGCCTCTCTGCCCCAATGGGAGCCTCCTCATGTCAGTCCTGCAGGCTGTGGTGAGGATGTCAGCTCTTGTCCTTCCACCAATGGCTTGGTGGCAGGCCCTCACCAAGGGGCTAGGTACAGGGTCACCCTGGGTGCTCCGGCTGTGGGGCAATGTGTCCTCACCCTGCCCAGCTCCTTGGCCCACCACCACCCCTGAGTGCTAGGCAAGCTCATGGCAGTTTCCCCCCCTGCGGTGGAAGCAATGCCGGTAAATACCTGACACACAGCACAGAGAGGCTGGTTGTCCCGCTTCCACCATAGGTGTCATCGGTGATCTGCTCCGTGTTGGCCATACTGAAGACGATCTGGACTGTCACCCCTGGGGTGGCAGCAGGAGGGTCCAACCTCTGGGCAGCATCACTTATGAACCTTCCTTTTTTCTCAACCACCCCACACACACACACCCTCTCCAAATCCTCTGTTTTACACCTGGTCTCCCAAAGGCAACACCTCCCCTGCCTCTCACCTCCCTTCCACACCCAAACCATGGGCCCAGACTAGCTCTGGCCCACCTCCCACTGGCCTCCTCACCTCTCTTGATAGGACTCCAAGCCATGGACCCACCTTACCTTGCATTACCTATGCACAGGTATCACACTGCCTGGGGTCCACGTATGGCGGGACTGGGGGTGCCAGACCCATAGATCGGGGGGGAGGTGGGGTGCGTCTGACCAGCAGCTTAGTTCTGCCTTGGCTGCTGCGAGTTATTTTAAGCCCCAGGAGCAAAGATGCAGATGTCTGCCAAAGTCCTTGGCACGATCAGGTTATCTTTATACTGTAACATTCACAGTTAATGAGCCTAAAGTAATCTCATGGGGGTGAGGCCAAAGTAGAAACAGGCAAGGAAGGAAGCTAGGGCAGATCTGCTGGGTATTTCCAAAGAGCAACCGCACCTTGCATTAGCCAGGGTCAAGCAACAGATGGACGAAGTGAAGCACAGTGTCCTGGGATGGCTGAGTCAGCAGCTGGACCTCGGGGCAAGGGGAAACCATAGATTATACAGGTGATCAGTGGAGCCCGTGGAAACCACGACAGTGTTAAATCACTGCAATCCAAAAGGGCTTCGACTAGAATTTACCAAAGCCTAGTCCCAAAATCAGACCTGCAGATCCCAGTTTTCAAAATGCAAGGAGTGCCAGCTGAATTTTTGTGAGCTTTTACACAGGCTCTCAAATTGCACATGCAACATTTTCATCTGGCATAACAGCTGGAAATCTCTGATTTGATTTGCAAAGGTTGCCATGGCTCTGCTGAGCTCCAAGATTATCGACAGTAATGCCAGTTACCGTGCCTGGCTGCGAGCTGCCTGGAAGGAAATCCCTGTGCTGGGGCTCAGTGCAGAGCAGGGCTTGCTCTGAAGGCATGGGGCACCTGGCCTGTTTGGTCACATGTATAAACCACCAGCAACAACTTTGCTAAACGTACAGATCTGGGGTACAGGGGTGACCGCGCTCCTCCAGGGCCTGACCAGAGCTGTGCCTTGTCAGGGAATGCAAGCTGGGAGATGACCGAAAGGATGGGGTCCTGGAGGACAGCAGGATGGCTGCTGCCTCTCCAAGCTCACAACTCAGCGGTGGGACTCGGGCCCTGTCTGCACCAGGGTCACGCAAAACCAGCCTGTCTGGAACAAACGTGCTGTTGTTTTGGTGACCCTGGCGAATCTCAGAGTCCCCAGCTGGAGTGGTTCAGCATGTCCCTTCACCCGGACCCTGGTGCCCAGGGTCTTGTGCTGCTTTGGGCTGATATCTGACACTTTGGGTGGTGAGAAAAAAAAAAAAAAAAAGTAAAATGTGGGAATTAAATGGGCATTTTTAAATGCTTCATGGGATTTTATTAATTCGCTTTGCCATGGGGTTTCCTCATGCTGCAGCCCAGGCGAGGAGGAAGCAGCCCAGTCTGGTGATCTGCAGCCTCCCCTGGTTAGTCAAGATGGTCATGCCGTGACTCATGCACTGGCCCTCACACGGAAATCAGCAGACAGGAGTGTTTCAGGAGACTTTGACCAAGGAGGCTTGTGCAATACAGCCAAGGCCTCCTCAAAACACACACTCGCAAAGAAATGTGCAACAATTGCTCATGTACTCACAAGCAAAGGAACCCAGTGCGAGAGCGAGGAAGAGGGAGACCTGCTGCTGAACCTGGCGACTCCTGCAAAGAAAAAACAAAAAGCCCATGTGGCCACCTCCTGTGCAGAGCTGATTTAATGCCACTTTGCAGCCAGTGATACCATCTGTCAATAATTCACTGAAATGATTACACCGACAGATCCTGTATAACCTAAAATAAAAGCCGCTGAAATCAAAGGCAGTTTTCCTGTGGATTTTCTGGGCCTCATCATGCATCAGTCACCAACTGTACTTTGAAACCCGTCATGAGCCTGGCTTTTTTCCACAGGCTTGTGGAGTCACTCAGGCTGGCAGGGACCCCTGGAGGTGGCCAGTCCAACTCCTGCTCAGGTGGGGCTGCCTCCCAGGGCTGCTGGGGGCCTCAGCCTTCCGTGGGGCAGGTCTCCAGGGCTGGAGGTCATACAGCCTCGGCAGGGCCCTGGTCCAGCACTTCAAACCCTTGCAGTGTGAAAAATGGTTTCCTCCTAGCCGTGCCAAACACCCTGCCTGTCCCACCAGAGTCCCTCCTTGGATGGACGTTGCTCCTGTAGGACACTGGCCGACTCTGCCTGCGCCTCATGGAGTTACAGACTTGTAATATTTCTGTTGTCCCCTGCCTCTTTTGGGGTATCGTGTCCCTAGGAAGGAAGCAGCTGCTGATTCAGAATTGCATGAGCTCTTGGCATGAAATGCTGCTTAGTCAGGACTTTAGCTTGTGTCCTTTCCCTCCGCTGCCCTTCCATCCCTGTTCCCACAGGGCAGAGGCTGAGCACAGAGCAAGAGGCCTTCAGCCTCCTGCCCCGAGACGGGCACGGCTGCTCAGCACTTACCTTAAATCGTCCTGGTGAGAGAAGACACAACTCGGTCCGGCCAGAGCTGAACTACTACTGCTTACTGCAATCCTTCAAAAAGTGCACTACAACTCCAGGTGAACTGCCTTCTGCTTCATTGCCAGTAGAGAAGGGAGGGTGGTTACACGCGCTCTGAACAAAACTATGTTCCGTGTAAGTTTGCATTATATAGAACTAGTCAGCATATAGCACACGGCGGAGGCTGATCGCGCCTCCTGCCCTCCAGGCCCTCTCAGAGGAAAGGCGGTGAACTGCTGTGTGCAGCAGGATGTTGGGTAGAAGCACAGGGCAGATCTGGCAGAGAACAGCTGGGAAAAGGGCCTTGAACTCTGTTCCTGGCAATGAGGAGGAGGAGGACAGGAAGCCCTGGCTGGTGTGACACTCTTCCCAGGGCTTAACGATATACACAACTATTCTGCTCAGTAAACTTTTTGTAAATAACATAGCCTCAACTTTGCCCTGTTCTGCCTGGTGATGACACTTTGCTGGGAACCTGACAGTTTTCCGTATTTTGCAGCAGTCATTCCTGCACCCCCGCATTCTAGGAACAGCAGGCTGGGCAGCTGCGTGCCTGCAGAAAGAGTGAGGGCGTCTGCTCTTGCCCAATACAGCACAAGATACTCTAGCGTAAGAATGACCTTGCACAATCCTAAAACTATTTTCTCATCAGTTTCTATTACCATCCCAAAATAAACAGCCTGCCATGTAGGCACTAAGCCTGTGTGATGCTATTTGCAGGCCTTAAAACCCGTGTATTGACAAGTGCAGTTGAAGGTGCTGGGGTTTTTTCTTCTGTGGGGCTGTTCCCTGAGCGACTGCAAAGGGAATGGGTGTCTGGATACAAACTGGAAATCCAACAGCACATTAATGCTTTTTGCAGGATATGGGTAAGAACCTGCTGCATCTCAGACAGCATTGGGGGCGCAGCAACACCTTCAGCAGATTGCCTCTCTCTTCCATTTCCACACATCCCTGAGGGAAGGGGTACCGCCACCATGGGTAGCATTTAGGATGGTGACACTCTGGTCTTGCAGAAGGAAAACAGAACAAAATCTCACTCTCCCACATTTCAGCTTTGCATCCTCAGAGCTAAAGACTCTGCAGGAGGGCCAGGGCACAAGACAGTACTGAGGCACAAGTGCCACCTGGGTTGTCAGTGATGTGTGAAAATAAAAATTGCCTGCTAGTAGCCAATTTTTCACCTGATAACTACTTTTTGAGGACTATTTAGTATGGCTGGAGACTCTTAGCTGTAAAGTGATGCTACCTGGGAAGAGCCTGGAGGGCTTCTTTTTTTCCCCTTTGCATTCTAGATATAAAAAGACCAAAAGCTTCTTCTGAATACTTAGAAGAAAATGGGTATTTCTAAAGGGTGAAGAAAATTGTTGAAACTATGAACTGATGATGCTAAGTGCTTGAGAAGCAGCATGGATTTCTAGGGTAGAGAACAAATCTAAAAGCAGAGATGTGTAAAACACAGCAGATTTAATGTTTATATTCAACCAGGGCTTTGAAGGAGTAATTTTTCCTGTTCTTTCAAAGCAACTGGGGGCTCTTGCATGACAGCAGCCAGACTGCCTAAAAGCTGTCCTGTATGGCCAGCCCCTCCCTCCTGCCATCATGGGAACACCTGCAACACATTCAGGCACTCAAGAATTTCATACTTTCTTGTTTTTAGATTTCTCCTACAAAGCCCCAGCTTTACAGCTGAAAAGAAATAAGGAACTCAAAAGTAGCGCATATCTGAACTTTCAACAACCCCCAAGGTGCAAACTTTAACGTCTGAATTCAGTTAAGCCTAGTTCCACATACCTTTACCTTTCCCCATCCATACTGACACTAGCTGTGCTCTGGGATTTCTCTCACTCCCTCACTCCGCCAACAGCTGAAAGTGCTAACGCTCCTGGCTTTATCTGGCTCTTTTCTATATAAAAGCAGTTTCAGTTACACCCCCTCTCCTTTGAGTGGAGCTACTCAAGGCTCTTCTCCATCTTGGAGATAGTGCTTTAGATTTTGCCAAAGCTTGGGGTTTTTTCCCCCAAGGAGAGGAGGTAATTTTGCGTAATTAAACATACTTTGGAAAGAATCCTGAATTCTTTCTGTATCCTGTCTACACATGTAAAAAGCTATGGACAGCCTAAAACTATTTTGAATCATCTTGTAACATCTAATTTTCCCCTGGCTTGTCATTTAACTGAGTCACCTCTAAGGAGTGGTGCCTTCCAACGTGACTTTGGGGGTTTTGATATTGTTCGCTCTTGTTGCTTTTGGGGTTTGTTTTGTGTTTTGTTGGTTTGGGGTTTTTTGGTTGGTTTTTTTTTTGAGATGACCCACCTTATAAAAGGCTTACAGGGGACAGGTAACCTTTTAACGCAGTATCGTAATGAGCTCTCGTTCATTTTCAAGACACAAGATGTCTAACACTGTATTGCCCTGCAGGCTGATGAAACTGTCAACTTTATTTTTATTCACAGGCAATTTCTGTACTCTGTTGACTTCCCACAGGTTTGTGTGTACATACATCTAATTATAGCATTCTGGTGCTACATTTACAGCACTAGATATTTGTTTTTTTTCTTTGGGGAACAGTTCTTTCTACCCACAAAGACTTTTACTGTTCACAGTTTAACTGTGCTATTCACATCCAATAGTTCTTGAATGCAACTTATTTCTTCAGACTGTTAAGAAGTTAAAGCATAAAGAACAAGCTTTGGTTTCTTCACTTTTTAACCAATCTGCAAATCAGTCACTGTAATGGAATTCATTATTTTTAAAAAGCTAGTAATTGGCAACAGTATAAAAAAAATTCAGAATTAATAGCTCAATGTTTAAATTTAGCATAGATTTAGCAATCCAGATAGGTGGCTTGTAGTGTTCATCCGGAGATTCTTAAGAGCGTTGCACTTTGAAACAAATCATCCATCCTGAAAGCTCCAGGTGCTCTGCTAAAATGCCCCTGTCACACCAGCAGGCTGTCAGCAGGTGGGGACGCAGGGGAGAGCACCGGCAAGCACTCTATTGCTCATGGTCAGGCGCCTCAGCTCCCAGCACAGTTCAGGTACAGTGGTTGAGACTCTTCATGTTGCATGCATGTAAAATCTGGATTATTATAGTTATGAAAAGTTATGACGTGTAGTAAGGGTTATATTGGGGACTGTTGTTTCCGTCAATACCCAAGGCACACTTGATCCATGGCCAGGCATATTCTGCAACAGAGAACAATAATGATGAGAAGCTTTTCCAGCACCCTGCTCTCAAACTGTCTCCCACTAAGCACAGCGGGATGCCACTAGGAGCGGAGGCAGCGGCAGCTCTTCACCTTCTGGGTTGAATGCTGCCTAAACTACCAGTTCACTCGCCCATTCCCTACTCCTCTGCTTTCCTCTCCCTTTTCTTCCCCTCAATGACTCACAAGCTAGGGTCCCATCCTCTACCACAACCTCCTAAGAGAGAATTTTGACACCATGAGTCCCTTGCCCCTACTGCACCACTGTAAGGGTCAGCCTGGACCACTGTTTCCCTGCCTTCCTACCACACACTCAGATGAGGGCCCTAGCACCGTACCCTCTTTCCTCACCAGAACCCAGCAGTGCTGCGGTGTTCTGACGGGCAGCGGTGAAACACCAGCAGTTCCCAACCTTGCTTCAGTGTAAGATCATACGGGAGTTACAGGGCAACACCCCTGCACCGGTCATGCTGGTTTGTTATGCGGTGCAGTGGGATCCTCTGACTGGCTATACCTTCCCCTGACGGCCTTCAACAAGGAAATTAAAGGGTTACTGGGGAAATAGATCATCACGAGTGGGAGGGAACTAATAACGATACGCTTTCCAAAATAAGCATTCGTAACTTTAGAGTGAGAACTTTACTGACAAAATGGTCAACAGAGAAGAACAAGTGAGAAGCTTTTTGCGTTAGGCTCCATTTGCCTATCACTTCTGCTTTTTTTAGCCACAAATAAAACACCACAGTGTATCCGGGAACCTCATTACCTGTCAATGGGGTATCCTCCTTCACAAACGTTGACCAAGGCATACAGCTGTCTTAGTGCATACTCATACTGAAATAAACAAACATTGTTAATAATTTCAGTGATGAACAGCCAGTATTGTTTATCCAAATTAGATTGTGGAAGTAATTTAGAGATGCTATTAATATTCAAGGTGTTTAATTGATGGGCTTGACAATCTAGTACTAGGCTAAATGGATCTTTTTTCTGTGCATTTTGTTCTTTAAATTTCATTAGGTAAATTCAGCTGTACATTGGCCGCTTAGGCAAGGCTCATCCACCTAACCAATTTCAATCAAAAAAATCCTACAAGACAAAAAACAAACAAACAAAAAAAACCCAACCCAAAAACCACTGAAGAAGAACTAAAGTTTTACAGAGCAATGTGGCTTCCTAACAGCCTGGATGATTAGAAGCTCCAACTGAAAGAGTACATCTGCTTTTGATTTATATATGGTACTTAAATCTTGGCCAGTTGCCAGGTAATCCCATTGCTTTCTGCTAAAATCAATTAATTTGTTGTTGACTCTTAGCACACACCACTGCCACCTTAGATTATCTTGCCTGACATCAGGACTGGGTTTTCCAGAACAGAAACTGACCTCTCTTACTCTTACCTAACCAGTGCTTAGCTCAACAGGATTTGGTCCTCAGCTAGGATCCCATGAAGGGTAGACAGTAATAAAACCCCTGGACTAAAAAGAGGCTCTCAGGAATTCAAGCAGACCATGGAAGCAGCAGCTAGGCTATCGCAAGGAACTATCCAGCACACAATCATAATACAGAAATCTGAATGTATGAATTCAGATGAATGTAGATTATGAATCCACAGTAGTGGTGCCTGTGTTTGTTTTGCCAGTAGAGATGCTTTGAGCAGAAATACAACATGGCTTATTTAATATTGGGATTTCTGGGGAGGGAGCCAATGAAGGGACAGCAATAACTAGTAAAAGTTAGGGATTATTTTTGGGTTTGTTTTTACTGAAAGTATATTTAGTAATCTTTCTTATCTACAGGTGCAGTGGAAGTGGTTTCCTGCTTCCAAAAACATTACTTACCCTTTCTCCAAAACTAAGCTGTATGACTGCCCCCAAGCTAGCTTTTTACTAAAAGCTGATTTTGCAGATATGCTTATGACTACCGTGCTTGTTTTATTGGTAGGTTTATCAGGTTATATCTAATGCTTGACTTACCAAGGGTAAGTGCCAGTTGAAGCAATGAGCTTTGAAGTGGTTCACCGCTGACTGGTAGCAGTCGTAATTGCTGATGGTCAATCTGTCTGACAGAATCTGGTTGGTCTGTTCTTTTGATCCTGTTACTAAGGTGATTATCTTTCGCATGGATTCTTGGATAAATTCTTTCACCTGCACATAAAAGAACAAGAACTTAAAACATGCTTTTTCTAAACCTAATTCAAAGACTTTCAATAAAATTTCTCTTTAAACTTCCCTCAACTTGTGCTCTTTTTAAGGAACACAATTCTGCCATTTCCTTTTAGCCCAGTCTTTTGTACCTGTCTAACACACAAATGAAAACTAGGGAAACAGTCAGACTCCTGGCAGATCCTCCAGAATCACTCACTGTCTTCCGTGTCTTATGCCAGAAGAAAGAAAACACCAGTACCACCAACACTGACTACCATTCTGCAGGAGCTATTCTATGTGGGAGACTCTGGTTGTAATGAGACAAGTTTCTCTATTACTAAAGAATAAGTCCACCCAACAAGAATCCCTGTGGATGCAGATGAGGAATTTCCTGGCAATAAAAGCTGTGAGACTGACTTCTGCATTTGCTTGCATTTGCCTAGACAATCACTACTGATTGTGCCTTGTGGAACAGATCCCTGAAATGTAAAGGAGGAGTAAACAATCAACTAGAAGTTACCAGTCTGAAGAGTGATTTTGTTGCAATCTGCAAAAACTGGAAGTAATCCCATTGGCTTCAGGGGTGTTGCTTCTGCCATTGCTTATGATGAAAACAAATCTGACCTGATGCATAATTAATTTTTTGGTTTTGCTTACCTCCAGGTGTGTTTTCATCTCTGCAGCAATCTTCTTAGCCTCATAGATGTCATTGGTAGCCATCAGCTTTCGTTTCATGATTGCATAAGGCACATCAGGACTAGGAGTCAGATCATAGTGTTCTACAGGTGGCAGCGGAATGGGGGTAGCTTTCTTGCCCATGCCCTGAAACTGCATCACTTTCATGGAGGAGATGCTCTGAAGGTTAGAAAGTAAGCAAATGGAAACTGTCAATCACCTCCAGTAGGTAGTCTGTCTTTGCTTTGCCATACCAACTTAACTCTCTCAACTTGCTTTATTAAAGAAAATAAAGATCATGGGGGGTGGGGGGGTGGGGGGGTGTTCATTGGGTTTTTTAATACAAGGTCAAGGCTGCCAAAAATTTGGGAACTTTTATTTCCAAAACTCACTGGGGGAAAAAAGACAGTCAGGTTAAGTAACGTGACTTCTTTTTTTAAAAAATACTTAATCTGTTGAATAATGGGACTATTATAAATGATATATATCACCTCTTAGCTCTTTCCATTTGAGAGATCAATGAATTTATTAACATTTCATTAATATTCATAATATGCCTGGAAGTGGCAAATACCCTTCTTACACTTGATTGAAGTGTAAATCACTGACAGAGCTTGAAGGACAACTCATATCCTGACTCCTTGCATTAAAGTATAATAGAAGGCTCCATTTCCTTTAGCATCAGGACTATCACCTCTTAAATGCAAAGTGGCCTTCTGAGATTAACAGGTTCATTTTCTAAATCAACCCTGCCAGTTCACAGTTGTTGTTGGTTGTTTTTTTTTGGGGGGGAGGTTGTTTGTTTTAGGGATAAAAGTACAGGGCACAAAAGGTTTTAAGATACATCTGACCAGGAAGCCTTGTCAAATACATACTCTGTTTCCATACTGCATCACATGGCTGGTGTTGGTGCGTTTCTTCACCAGCTGAAATTGCTTGTGGAGTGTTTCTTTTCTTAGATCTTCCTGCATGAAGAAACTTTCATGTGGTCAGAGATATTTAAATTCAGCTATTCTAAAAATGCAAAGAAACCTGGAAAGGGTCTTAGCTACCAGTACGTAGAAGGAAGTATAGGGCAAAGAGCTATACAACCTTTGAAAGACGTAAAAGTAAAAACTGAAAAGAAGATTTGACAGCATATTCTCAAATTGCTTTTAGTGATTTCCTAATCTCCTAGCGAATGGGCAAGAAACAAGTGGGCTAGCATACAAATCCCCTGTTTGTTTAATTAATACTGTTTTCCATTATGCTAACAAATCGGTTAACCACAGTTCAGTATTTAAGGATCCCTGAAGCAGAGGTACAACTTACTGAACTGCCCACTTTGTTTAACAAATTTGGAGATGTTGTCTCAGATTAGCAGATTAAGATTATATGAATTTGAAACCAGAAGTTAGACAGTTTGTAATCTTATATATAAAAAAAGATGACAATGTTTCTGAAAGTTAGTTTCAGAAATCATTTTAGTGGCCCAAAAAAGGACAGATTATATATGGTTCTGAGTATTAGATAAATTTACCAACTCAATTTGTTGATTTCAGTCTCACCTAAAACCAAGTATTTTCACAAATCATATAAAGGAGCTATTTTTAAAAAGCTTAGTGCTTTTTTTTTCATGCATGGAAATACAGAAGCATCATCGAAGTAACTTACCATATCTGAATCTTCCATCCAATTCACACTGTACCAGTCCCCAAGATAAGTCTGCCTTTCGTCATCATAGTAACAGGCATAAGATGACTCTCTAGGATTGGCAGCTGTTGTTGCATACACTGTAATACAAGCAGAAAGTGGGGTTTTTTCCCTTTTTTTTTAACTTCCCCCACATGATTTAGTACTTAGCTGCACGTGATATATTTGTCTCAGTGTTTTGGCTTTTGATCATTTACTTCTAAATAGCAGCAAGGAAAGAAGCCTGTTAATCATTCTGTTCAGTCAGCCTCAGTGCTGTTGTAAGAGTTCCTTCCTTGCTGCCAAATGTGCAGTCTGCGGTGTTTAAAGAAGAATATGCACTTCTGAGGGAAAAATCTACCATTCAAAGAACTGCCTAAGAACACTGTGCACCGACAACCATCTATACATTCACTTTCTTTATTACAATAATGAGGACTTTTTCCCAAACTTGGAGTAAATCCCCTAAATCATCTTTTCTTCCAGAAAACACCACCTTTAAGTAATATCCTTTCTTGGATTAACACTCTGCACTGAAAGAAAAGTAAAACAGACCTCTACAACATCTGTCCCAAGCACAGTATTCCCATTAAGTCATCTCTAACACAACAGAAATACTGTAAACACATTTTTACAGGTATTAAGGCAAAACCTATTCTGGCTTTTTGCCAAAGTCAACTCATAGGATAGTTGTGCAACTGAAGGAAAGTCTGCATTTCAAAACAAGAAAGTGTTATGAATGCTTTTATAGAGCTATAGTGCTGTTTTTACTCAGAACGGAACTGAAGTTCAAAAGCAAAAAAAAAAGTCTTAAATCTCTGTGTAGTAAAGTGCTCCTCTTAGCACCCTTTAAAATGCTTACTCAGTAACCGGTTAAGCTTTGTAGTTCACCACTGAAGGCTGCCAAAGATAGCTTTGTACTGTAATACATAAATTGCCAATTTTCTGCTTTTGTAAGACTGTGACAGAGCTGGTGGCAAAAATAGAGAGTCCCCAGACTAGAAATTTTGACTAGAACAAAGTCTGAAAAGTGCTGATTCACTGAGCATTTATTTTGAACAATCCTCAGTATGAAACATACTGTATTAACTTTCTGTAAATCTTTGACAGAGCTGTAAGAAGTCTGGGTGGGTGCCAGAGAGCATAATCCATGGCCAAAGACCCGGGAAGCCATGGAGAGGCACATGGTTGATCTTCCCTGGAATCACAGCTTCAAAACTACAAGAAAGCCAGAGTGCTCAGCCTCCCTGCCATAGAACAGCAGTTTGAAAAGACAGTGATTTCTTGTTCTAATCAAGGCTGAGCTCTCAGCTCTGCAGCAGAGAGCCTAGAAACCCTGAAAAATACGAGTTCCACTTTGTGGGTTATTGTGCAAATGGGTGTAGCAAAACGTTCTGGCAATGGTGTCCCACAAGCGCCTTTGCTATTCAATGAAACCGACAGCAGAAACTTCACACCTGCTGTTGGCAGCGGTGAAGCTGAGAAATACCAGTATAACTTAACTGCTACAAATTAAGGACAACCACATAGTTCCTGTGGAGAAATACATTTTCAACTTCTCACTTGCAAGAAACTGAAAGCCCTGTTAAGTCTTTATGAGAGTCCCTTAATTCTTTAAAAGGACCTTCCCACAAATGGAAAATATTAACTTTCTCTAATTTTTCTGCTTCCCCTGCTAAAACTACACAGAAGAGCCTTGAGCCTATCCTTGATGCACAATCTGTCTAGCTCTGTGACAAGCTGTGACATTTAAGTCCAGTCCAGTAAGTTAACTGATTGCTCACCATTGATATTATCAGCCAAATGATTCATCATAGATCCAGACTCGCAGGCTTCAATGTAAAACACCATCTATAAAATAAACCATAGACCTTAAGAAATTCCATGAAGAAATGGAGGAAAGTCCTTCAGTGCTTTTCAGCTGTAGCTAGTTGGCATGTACTGCTATCCCTGAAACAAAAGCTATCCATAATGCTACAAAATAAAACACAAAAGCAAATAGACCAATTTTTCATTTTTGGAACTAAAGTATGTGGAAGCAGGAAACAATCACTATGAAAAGGTGCCATTAATCTCTGTAGAATCCACAGGGACCTGCTGACTAATGTACAAAGCATAAATCAAATATACAGTCACTTTAGGCACAGCAATGTGCCACTATTGAATGTAGTATTTCTGGAACCAATGGCCATTTATGTGTTCCTAAATACAGCCAGCCATAGTAGACTGGTTACCACAGAAAGTTGCCTAAAAAAGACAAGCTACTGAAATGTTCTAAATATGAGGTTTTCTGCTTAAAACTACATGTGACAAAATAAACGCACAGAATTTTCTGTACAAGGTACAGTCTCTTAAACTATGTTAGTAACTGTAAGTGAAACATGAGGTATATACAGACTTCCTGTAGTAACAGTGCAGCCTGAAGTGAACAAAGCACAGGAAGAGACAGTCAGGTACATATTATGAGACTGAAATCATTATGGATGTTTTCTCCACTGTTGGTCAGAATATATACCATTATCAAAAGGCAGTACACTACATCTCAACATCAACTGCACATATACAGTAAACTAACAATGGAAAGAGAAAATTTGGAAAGGATCAATCCTTTTAAGTGCAAAGTAATAATCCAAATTTTGTTGCATGGCAACAGCTTCCTCCTGCTTTAAACAACTCTCAAAACGAAGATAGATCCCTCTCTTCCACACCAGCTGCTCTTTTAATCTCACAACTTCTGATACGCTTGTTTACCTTCCGGTATTTTTTGTGATGATACATGTACCAAATAGTCTTATTCAAGTCCTTCACGTGAAGCTGTAAAATAAGAAGGCTTGTATTAAAACCACTTACGGCCAACAGACACACAACGCACATAACAGGAATAAATGCTAACTGTTGTGAATATGTATACTGTTTCGCACTAAATATATCCAGTGCTTTGCCCTTCTGAAATACAACGTTCTATTTACCACTCTGGAAAAGATGAGTAATGGTCCCAGGCGAGAAGTACTGTGCACCAGAAAGTCAAGTCATATGTGCGTGAAACAGTGTGCTTGGACCACCAAAGTCCAATGAAATAGTAAGTGACACAACCTAATTTTGACTGAATGCATCAGATTCAAACTGGAAAAAAAACAGACTGCAGTGATGAGAATATTGCTCTTTTTCTGTCTCCCCCTTCAATATGGCAGCGCATCAAATATCTTCATGTTTTACATTTATTACTTACTCATTTTAGTATGTCACTAAAAGAATGTTTTTAATGACAAAGTAATCCCCCCAAATGCTTACATCATCATCAGGAAAAGCCAGAAGTCCTGGAGCTCCATGATCAGTGAAATAAACAAACACATGATCCTTGGGACCACTGTAATGAAAAAATTGTAAACAAATTCTTTCTAACCACTCCAGCCTCATATTCGTTACAACAATAATCATCTGCTTCTCAATGCCAAGACATGTCAATCTTTGAAAATAATACCACTGAAGCAATCTCCTCCTCTTGGTAATATTTTTTTCTCCCAAAGCATACTGCTTTGAGTGCTTATGAGAGGAGGTAAGTGTCTGCAAAAGGAATGATAACAGGGATACAGGCTAGTCCCTCAGGTATGGGGAATCTGGCAATTACACTTCATGTTTCGAACTGTAAACTGATTGCTGGTGAGGCAGGGGCTGGTATGTTGAGTAAGGTGGGGGGGCAATTGTTTTTTAATGTCTGTCTGTTATACTGCAGGCATCTGCAGCAGTCTGGTTAAAAAGGAATGCTTTTATAACTAAGTTATACTGAGACACCAATAACACAGGGATAAACCACAAAAACAGAATTCTATGGTAAGATCCTTAGGTATGTTTACATACTACCTTGTTGTGATCTGTATGGCCATACTTAGCCAAATCAGTGTCAGCCCACACCCCCGTGAAGAACCGATGTGTACACAAACTCACCCATTAGGCCAAATCGGCATTTGCACTATGTGGCTGTGCAGTCAGTTGAGCACTGCATGCTCACAGGAGGCTTTGATTCCCTGTCTAGTGCACTCTTTGCTGTAGATTTTTATTGCACTCTAAATGAAACAGATCATGTTTGGGTGATATTAAGGTCTTGCCCTAACAGCCAGATCTGCAAAGGGATTTTGCTTTTAAACTGTACTCAGGGACCATTAAATATAAAATATGTCAACAGACTGGAAGGAGTCCCAAAGCCCTCCTCTCTTCCTCTGTTATCGGTGGTCCAGAAACACATACTTGCTTTTGCTCTTTCCTGACTGCAAGAGGTATAACTGCAGCAGATCAGGGGAGACTGTCCAGCTTTTTGCCTGGCCAATACCCTGCTGGTTAGGGAACAACCTGGAAGAAAACCTAGAAGCTTCCTGGGCAGATAATGGAGTTCTTGTCCCACTCAATTGCAGAAGTCAAGCCACTTGGAAATTCACAAAACAGAGCCTAACAAAGAAGGGCTGGGTGTTATTTTTATGGCTCCCACTCTTGATTAAGTGTAAAAAATTCAACCAAGGTGAAATGCAAATAACCGGACTTTTCTATGTGGGTTCAAGTTGTCTTCCCAAGTAGCTCAAGAGTCTTTGGCCCTCTGCATAGCCACTCCCTTATTTGACTTGTAGCACTGAGCTTTCACAGGTAACGTGTTCTGAAGTACCTCTTTTTAACAAACACTTTATAGTTACCTCTTGACCCATTCCAGCTACTAGAACAATCTAATAAATGTGCAGCAATTTATTACCTTTTTGCCTATATGCCTTACATATATAATTTTCTCTCTCCGCTTTTCAGGATGAAGTTTAAACAACTGAGAGCAATAACTTATTTGACTACGGTCCTGCTCCTTTTTTTTATTCTCCCGAATGCCAAGGCAGGCTTCTTCTGTTCTGTTTAATTGCTTTGCCTCCAAAATTAAACTGTCAGATTAAGATAGCCACAATTGTTTTTTAACTAGGTTAGTCCTTCCAAATGGTTAAATTTAAATTCTTACAGCTTTTAGAGGAAATACTGTACACAGAAAAATATAACATGATATAACTCTTTACCAGCAGTACTGAGTCAAAAACGTAACACACCTTAGTAAATAGGCATCATACTTTCCTACCTCAAACTCTGTAGAAGCAAGATGAATAACTGACACCAGGTATCATTCCACAATGTGTTCTATTTGGGCCCTCAAATATATTGCTTTTATTCTTGAAGCATCTGAATTATACAAGCCTATATAAACTA
Organism: Falco biarmicus; assembly: GCF_023638135.1. NCBI lineage: Eukaryota > Metazoa > Chordata > Aves > Falconiformes > Falconidae > Falco > Falco biarmicus. Next base: position 31,355,276 of record NC_079294.1, read on the forward strand.
CACCCATTAATGACAAGATTTTACATTCTAGTTAGCCAGTCTACAATTTATTATTGTTCATACATTAGAATACTGTGAAACTTAAAATCATTTATGCAACTTATGCTTAAGGTATTTGTAAACTAATACATCAGTTACAAGGGTAATTGCTTGTATCACTTTTTCAATCGCAAATATTTTTATTGCATTAAATATAAACCATAATTCCATTTCATTACATACAAAGCCTGGATAACCTTATACCTGCCACAAAGACCAAGGCTGGGATTAGACATGCAATTTATGCAGCTGATGAGCTGTTTAAGCTATCTCTGTCCCTCTGCCCCGACTGCCAAGTCTCACCACTTCAGGTGACTAATACAACTATGTGTGTACATTAAGTCAAGCCTTAGCAAATCCTTTCTAGAGGTCTCCAAACCTTAATAAAACTCTTTGAATAGCCACTCTTGCAAAAGAAAATAGTCTAAATAACAAATACCTTAATAGAGTTGATACTATCATCTAGTTTTTATACCTTAATCTATACTGGACTCCATACCAGTTGAATATCAGCAGTTGCTTCTTGGTGCTGGACAGCTGAAGAAACCAGAATCATTGCATTTCTAATGTGAATGACCTGGAATTGCTATCGATAATCTTGCTGGATTCTCAAGTTGCTCTAACTTACCCTCTTCTTCTGTTGGAATCACTGCCAATATACAGCTACACGTGCAATTATTTTCTAAATTAAACTTATCTTACCTTTTCAATACTTTTCCTGATCCTATGCCCTTCACCGCTTCCACATCTCCTCTGAGAACAGCAAGGAAATTCTTTGGAGTAACATCCTAAAGTTTTAAGAGGATTACAAGTTAAATCTGATCATAAAAACAACAATAAAATTTTCATTTAGCAGATGGCTTCTGAAAGGCAGAATCAATACATGGATGGCAAGTTTTGCTGGCCATCCTTTTCAATCCGTCATTACATAACGTATTAGCCACTGATGACTGACTCAGATACTGAATCATGAAATTGTCAAGCGATTGGATTACTGTTCCGATTTAATGAACCAATTAGTCTTACACAGCTGTTCTTCAGATTGAGTTACAACATTTACGAACGTAAGACTTTTCCTCCTTTTATTTCCTGTGCCACCACAGAAACAGTGTAAAGGTTTACTTTTATGACCACTGCTTCACCTCAAAGCATGTACTGCTTATGTTCATCTTATGTGTACCAAACCACACAGGCAAATAAGCTGGAGGCTTTATACTATGTGCATTTTGGAGTGTAAGAGTAAAACCCTCCCTGGGGAATGGTGTTTCATTCCTACCTCCTTTGTATAGTCCTTGGGTACCCCAGCATACACATCTGTGCCATTAGGTCTATTGATGACAATGCCTTTTGTTGGATTTCTGAAAGGTAAATGGAACATAAATCTGAATAGTTAGCCATGTGTCATACAGTGACCACAGAACTGTCCTGACTGGCCAGCTTGCCTGATAGAGAGTATGGGCACTTGAACCATGTGTCATTAAGTGATCTCAGAATATAAAGGCCTTTTTACTTCAGTCAGTCACTACGCTTGCCTCAAGTGTCCTTACCCTCATGGTACCTTCAGCTATCCTGCCTCAGATCATGTCCATGTATCTGAATACGTAGGCAGGTGGTCTCTTATACTATCATCGCTGTTTACTCTTTGCTCCCAGTGCTGATGTGCATGTGAAGTCCACTGATTTCTGTTGAAGTTGTCTCAGTATTAGAGGCTTTAAATGGAACTGTTTCATATAGAAAGCAATTATACACTCTAGACAGTCACCAAGGATGGGACATATATGCTTCTTTGTTGAATGTACATGCTGGGAATGAATCTGATAAAATCCTTTCAAAAAGCCCTGCAAGTAATACATGGAGCTTCCCTATGTTTGTGGCTTTAGGCTATTTATCTGCCGTGAACTGTTACCTGAGAGTTCAGATCACTTACTCTCATAACAATGAAGCTCTGCAGTCCTCAGTGCCACAACTGATGCTGAGTGGAGTAAGATTAGAATGCTCATGAGCATATTTCAAAGAATTACCGTGCTGATAGATAAAATGTCTCTATGTGTATCACAGGTAGTTTTAAAGGCTTTTCTTACAAAACTACTAAAAACTCAAAACACATCGGTGACTATGGTGTGTTTGTAGTAACCATACAGTTTGTAACTAGTGCACATTCATCACTTACTCATCATTATCAGCAATGTCATCATACATCATGACAATGATCTGTTCATCTGGAATTCCATTTCGGTGTACAATCTGGTATGCATGGCACACATCTGCCTGAAATTAAGCAGATTATCATTACTAGCTTTAACAGAGATTTTACATTTGAGACCAGAAGAAAAATAGCTTTGCAGGCCTAAGAGCTGGCTATTGTCCAAAAGAAACTGCATTCAAATATGAGGTTGAGGGTTGCTAGAGGGCTGAAATGCATAGGTTAAACCAAAACTCAATGTCTTTCTCTCACTAGTAGCTGCATTAATAACAGCGACTTTGATTAAAATCTCTCTCCCATTTACCTATTTTGTTTTCTTATTTAAACAGAAACCAGAAGTTACTTCAGACTTGGTACAGCTAACAAAATTTAACAACACATTTTCAGCAATGTTCTGTGGTCTGTGAGAAAATCTAAAAGAAAACCCTTGTGCACTGACAGACAAAACCAAGCTGTGCCAAACAGAAGAAGAGAGTTAATTTCCACCAATTTCAATTAGTTCTGCACCATGCCTGCATGACTAAGCATCAAAGACTGTCCTTGGCTTAAAGAAGTATGGTTTACCAATCTCACCTCTGCAAAAAATTTATTAGATTTTGTTTTACTAGATGAGAATTTTTCCTAAGGAAAATTTTCTTTTTGATTATGTATTTCTTGTAAACTGAAGTAACTTTAGGGCAAGAAAACAGATTTCAGTAGAAAAGAAAAATGCAGAATTTTTGTTCAGGATCTTTTCCTGACTTGTATAGGATACAAACAAGCAGATTTTCTTTACAGAACCATCTTCCTATGACACAGAAATAACAACACTCATCAAAGTGTTATTACAGTAATGCAAACCTGTGACAGAATGCTAAATTCTTAGAAAGCCCAGCCCAAACAGATCTCTTCTTTTCAACTGGCAGTCTGCAAATGACCTAACAAGACATTAACAATCATTCCTAAGCTCTAGATCTATGACATGCCACATGCTACAAAAAGCGGTGCAGATTTAATGGAAGAAATTTCATCTAACAAATGCACATTCCAAACGCAGGCAAGAAGCAAAGCTTTACAGCTTACTTTTGTTTAACTAATCTAATTTGCTAGTTTGTAAACCAAACCAAAGTGGTTTAAGTAGACATCTGTAAGTTCAGATGATTTAGGAGCATTAGTGGTTTTGACTAGTTTAACTGCAAGGACGCTGTAAAATCATGTCACTTTATAATCCTTGGTATTGTCAAGTGTAGCTGAAGCTGAAAAGAGAAGGTAGGTGTGCAAGGTTCTGGGAAGGGTGAGGCACATTCCATGCTAATGAACTCTCCCACAGCAAAATCTCTTCACGTGACTAACCCTGAATGTTGAATTGTCCTTACTAAAGCAGTTCCATTTGCTACTATGCAGGTCAGCCTACGTTCTCTTCCACCTGTCCTAGACAACCTCCACTGTTTATAGTTCTCCATTTCCTTGTATGTCATTATACCAGCTGCTGCCTCAACAAGTCAAAAGGTCGAGGTTAAACAGAGTTATAAAGGCCTCATACATCATATGAAACAGTAGAGTGCAGTTTGACTAAACATGTATTTGATCTTCAGAAGCAACCCAAGCAGAAGTAGAAAGCACTAAGGGCTTCTCTACATCGATGAGTAGATCATCAATCCCCTGACACTCTCAAGACATAATACAGATCTGTTATGCTGACAGAAACAGTTCTAGGCTGGCAACACGCAGAAATGCTTAGGCATACTATCATGATATAATATCAACATATTCAACCAGCAATAGTCTGTGCTCCCACAGTCAGTCGCTGGCCAGTAGGGACTTCAGAGGTGTTTTTAATTAATATCAAAATATCCAAAATTAGCTGAGCTTTGTAACTGCGTATTATCAGCTTTTTTTCTCTCTTCTCTTCTGATTCATTGCCTGTTTGCTCGCTATGTCCTGTCTTAGTAAACAGTAGCTACTGGTGGTAAATTTAAATGGGTTAAACTCCCCAGCGTAGAAGGAAATAGATCAATGTAATCAATCCCTCAACATTAACTTTACCTGTTTGGGGACTGTCCCAGCCTTCTGAGGCTTTTTCTAAGGGAACTACATCTGCTGGTAGCATAATAGTATCATTGACACAGGCTAGAGCAGCAAAAGCATGCTTTGCTGCTAGCCCTCCTTTGACTGAAGCGGGACAATTCTGAGCAAACAGTTAGGTAGGGGTTTTTTTGGCACAGAACTAGCTGACCTGACTAGCCACCCTTGATATTGGTTGTATGTTCCTCCTGTTCCCTCTGTACACGTAAAAGACCAAACCTCTATAAAACCAGAATGGAAACAGTCTGCTGCTAGAGTAGGGAGGCGTACGTGAATCGAGAGTTATTTCCTGTTGATGTGTAACTGCCTCTCAAATTTTTGCTATTTGAGCCTTGTTTCTTCCAGAAATATTTCTCGCTTACCTGTATCTGTAAATCACCCTAAAGAGACAGCTAATATTGTTCCAGATCTCTTGTTGGTATTAGTATGCAAAATGAATGCTATGAATATTTACTGGATAAAGATTCATATCACTAGATGTAAATCACCCTTTTGTGGCCATGATTTGGGGTGGACAGTGGCTGCCCTGCACAGAAGAATAGAAGAGCAGAAGGTGTAACTGTACAGCTGCTACTGCACAACAGACCTCGCAGGCCAGCTCCAAAATGGACACTATTAATGGCATGGTTCAGACCTTTCGTCCCCTCGTTAGTTTAAACCTGTTGCTACATCAGCAAATTTTTATCCAAGATCTATGCTTAAATCTGCTTAAATAATTAACTCCTAGATTTTGAAAGCACGGGATCAGAGGGAGTATTCTCCTGTTTTCTTGGGACAGGCATTTTGTTTTCCAAAACATTCATTTGGCGAAAACTCTAAAAGAAAAAAAACATCCCAATTCTCCTCTGCCATACAGCTGTTTACACATTTGAGTGACACAGCTTTCAAGCAGACTGCAGGGGGGAGTGGATTTTTGGAAAAATCAAGTTGTTTTATGACACATGCATGCATAAATAGTTCCTAAAGGGAAAAGCTTAGACTTCTGTGAAATTGGTTAGTTCTGGTCTTATGACCACTAGGTTCATAGCTAAAAAGCATGTGCAATGAACGGTCAGCTTCATTGCAAAGTGGCACTGTTCCTGCTACAGGTACACTGAAATGCCACAGACTTAAGAAAGAATGAACTCTAATGTATAAGCATGGTAGAAGAATACACCTCAAACGCCAGCAATGTTTCATTCCCTTGCTTAAACATACATCAGTGAATCAGCCAAAAACTATTAACTGTATTAAGAACTTTGTAACTGAAGCTATGGGAAAACCTTTCCTATTTTGTAAGCACAGTGAGGAAATGTTAATTGAAGCCAAGCAGCCAAGCCATCCTTTATGTCTGTTATCTCCAAGACTGTAGAGAACTTAAGACAGTCCCAGAATAAGATACTGCTCTGGTTGGTAGCGTGCAAAACCCTGAACATAGTCCCTGACCCATAAAGCTCCGTAAGAATATGACTAAAAACAACAACTGAAAACACACCCAGGCATGCAAATTCAAATGTTTTTATTTTCAGCATTTTGTTTTTTCCAGCTATTTTTCTCCTCAAGTATGTACTCCACCTTTAGCAAGACTGTTTCACATCAGGCTTTCCACTGACTATGTTTTTTGGAGTACCCAGAAAGCATCCGTCTGCATCCCTGTGATCCATTTGCGAAGTCGACTTTAGGTTTGAGTTATCTAGTGCAATCATGTCCCAGGAGAGGCAGAAGTATAAACAAAATTCTACTTCTCTTAAGGAAAATTAGCATTCTCCAAATCCATCATTTAGTGCTATATTTGATCATTTATGTCACTAAGATTCCCAGAGCTATACCATCTAGCTCTTTGCGTGGTAGAGAGCTCAGCCACTTTCCCAGGGAATGGGAGGAGTTCTCTTCCCGGTATATAAGGGGTGCTCAGATGCATTTAGGGAATAGTAGCCAGTTTGGTAATAAAGAAGTTCCTATAGAGAAGTCAGAATAACTGCTGAGGAACAAAGAAGAGCATGTTGATAGTCCTTCCACAGCCCAAGCAACTCTAGTCAAAACCACTAAGATATGGGTGACACCCATGACACCAAAGAACCAAGAAGCCACAAGCATAAAACAATATATAAGCTAGTTTTGCAGTGGCAGTAAGCCTGTGACATTGGGCTGTATACTCTTCAAAACACTTTAAATCAATTTTAGGAACTTGATGAGATAACTGTGTAAGACAAGTTTAGATCATGCTAATTAGGAAACAGTCTCAATTCAATGATCAGAGGAAACAAGTGCCTGCAAGGTGTGAATCTTGCTCATAGTTAAGTGCAAACGGTGTATTTTTCCTGTCTAGACTTGAGGTTTGCACCACTGAGAGTGGAACCTGACCACTGACAGCTAACTTACAAGTCTCAGAAGGAGTTTCAGATTCCTTGAGGTTACACATGCAAACTCCATGTTTCCAGGGTCTCACAGTCTTTACAAACTTGCCGTTTGTGGGGTCTGTACAGCATACAGAGATGGACTATATTCCCTGCAACTTTCTGTGTATGAAGTTGGAGACATTTTTGAAGGTGTAAATTTCTCCTCTTTTTATGGTTCTTTAGTCAGATGAACACATATTGCCACCAAGTAACTATTGCAAAAGGCAACAAAGTATGTTTTGCCTGCATTGTGTGCAAACAGCATGCAAAACAAACGGATCTCACAAAATATAAACGTAACACAAACATGCCAACATCATGTATTAACTGTACCCTGAGCAGCTGAACTGAGCAACTGAAACCCAGAAATGTGTCTGCTGAGGTCTCAGATTACAAAGGGATATTCTGAGTGCTTAGTTGCACGTACAGAATAGTAACCAGCCCGGTGGTAAATAAATAGTCACACTGAGTAACTACTTACAGGAACATTCATATCTACAAATTCACTTGCACACAGGCTAGATCAAAGAAGTTCTGAAGAAAGGTGATGGCAGGAGGAAAGTGAATTAGAGTATAACATACTTTCTTCTGCAGTTTCTCCCTTGGAAAGCAAAGAATTGCGCAAATCCGCGATCCTGGAGTGCTGCTTCACTTTCTGATAGTAGAGATATTATTCTACTGAAAAACAACATGCGTTTCTGCATGTGTTCACTATGGAATGACTTCCATGATGGATGAAGCACAGAATTAGAAGCCCAAGTCCTATTCCTGGTTCCACTTCAAGTAACTTGAGCAAATAATTTAAACACTCAAGAGTGCTTTTGCTTCCGCTGCTGAAGGGTAGGGAGCACTAACACATGCAAAGACACAGTGATCAGTCTGCACAAGGTTTCCAAAACTCTGTTGTAATTCCTGAGATTTCCATAGTACCTTTCCTCCTCTGTACAACCCTCCTAGAAGTCTATGGTTCAGCTGGTATTGCTGGCAACAAGTTTTCCCAATTTTCTTATACCCAAGGCACCTTTCCCTGGATTACTTTTTGTGACGTGCACAGGGCAGATTTTCTATGACTAACTGCCAGGTCTGTCTCACAGTATGCCCTCCCACCATGGATGCTCACTCCAGCCAGGCCCCTGAGGCTGGCCACAAAAGGCCGCTAAGCAAGACAGCACGGGCTGCCAATCTGCTGCATCTCGTGGGAATTGATCCTTTTTGTTACAAATTATAGGCACAGTATTTAGCCCAGGACGGGTAAGTAGCAGCTCAGCCCCATTGTGAAGGATCCTTCACACAGACTCTCTTATTTTATGATGCCAATTTCATAACTTTGATAGGACTATTAGTAGTGTACTAATTTTCTTTTTTTCCAAATGTTAATACTGTACCTGAAGCAAGCAGTAGAAGCTCAAATACAGAAATTTCTAGGACTGAAATTCAAACAGTCTAACAGTGCAGATATTTTACATAGTTATTTGATAATATCTTCAAGATAAAGGTGTTTAAAGAAATCTCGTTCTCACTTTTCTAACCTTGAAAAGCAATTATTAATAACTATCTGCAAAACATGACCATACTCAAAAGTTAGTTTGCTTCTGTGAAACTGCCATGTTCAAAGGACTTATTGTTTGACACCAATATGTAAGTGTGCATCTTGTGTTTTTCATAATCCATTATACCTGGCAGATAAGACTTGCCACTGAAGGCTCATTGACAGAAAGGCTAAAAACTCTATGCTTGGGCAACTGTAGGAAGAGAATCCTCATGAGCCACAGCTTCAAAAATGTAGTTTTATTTAAACAATAAATGCTGTGGTATTAAAACCTCCTAGGGCAGAAGGGAGGCAGAAAGACTGGTTATACAGCAACAGCAACAACCAGAGGACAACTCGGTAATTATATTTAGACATCCCAGGGCAAGCAGTGATCAAGCACAACACTAGTATTTCTATAATTGTTTTCCAATTTCAACTTTAAAAATTTCCTTTCTGAGACTTAATTTGAAATAGGAATAGTTTATATTAATGCTGTAATATTCCAGCTATGGTTATCAGGTGATAGCTACAGTGCAAGGAGCTGGCAAAATCCCTAAAACCAGTTTGACAAAGTGTTGAGCTATCATTTGCTAGTAACAGGTTCTTCTTCAGATGCCACAAGGCTGTCAGTCTGGTTCATTTTGTTTTAAGCTCATCACTGCACTGAAATTTCCAAACTGATGGTGAGCTGAGCAGGAGCAGAAACATAACCATAAACCCCAGAATGCCCAACACATGGAAGGCTCGTTTCTTCCTCAATCAACACAGACAGGCTTCACCTTCTCTAGATTTTACAGGCAGTTACATTAAAAACAACATATTTTAAAAGTTTGTGTACAGCAGATCAGATGTATCCTGTACATTTAATACAGTTTAACTTTTAAAATGCTTGTTTTGTACACTAGTGTTTCAATCTGTGTTCAAGTTCACCTTAACAAACAATAGTCTAGTAAACTACTTTCTAACATTTAGAAATTTACAAATGTACACATAAATCAGCATTAAATGGACTCTGTTCTCCCAGAAAGCAAGTAGTTGCAAGTTTAGAGCAAAGACTTTGATTAAATGTAGATTCATCTGTTTAAGGGATCACCTAAGAATTCCTCAAAGGAAAAAAACCTGCCATAGTCTCCTGACTGCTGATTGTTAAGTCTTGAACTTAATCAGTTAAGTCACTTGGATTTAATTCTGTCTATCCTGACACTTGTGCTCAGACCACAACTCCACAACACACTGGCTTTGACAGCAGTGTCACACTCCAGAGCTCCTGTTCCCTCCTCTTGTTTTTCTGCCATTCACTCTGACCCCTGCACCCCAGTGCACTGTATTGTTGTTGTGCCAACACAACTTTAAGGTCATGCTGTTGAACAGAGTGAGCAAACTGATTCTAGTTAAAAAGAACCCCCTTCTGGATGTCCTCTACCCCACAAAAAACATACTGTGCATTTGCAGCCTCTGCAGATTTTGTAACTGGTGAGAAGAAAGGGAGCTTTTTCATAACATAGGGAAAAGAGGAAAACAAATAGAAACATGCATGTGTCAACAAAATGAGGTTTAATTCTAGACATCATTTGTTCACCGGCGACTTCGGGTCAGAGCCTCTAGCTTAGTAATAGAATATTTAGCCTAATCGATACAGGTCTCCCAGGGTGCAGAAGCGTGATTACAGGAAGAATGTCGCTCCTCCTGCTTATGACAGCTTTTCAAAAGATGAAAGACTAGACAAAGTTTTAAGAAAAAAAAAATAAATTCAAACAGTGGAGGGGAATTCTTGGGATGAGAATAACAAGAATTAAGACCAGGCCCTGAGCAAATTTGTTGCTGTTCATTTTGAAATCCTCACACACTCTCGGAAATCTAGAAGTAGAAACAAATGCCCAAATGACAGAAGGTCTGAACTAATCTAGGCAGCTATCACCTCCCCATGAGTCCCACAGCAGGCATTTTCTGGCATGTGGCCAGCACCAGCATATGAGACCAATGATCCTTACCTGGTGTCGATAGTTGTACCAGCCGTTCGAACCTGCAACAATCACTACCCAGTGCTTGCCTCCATCTTCAGGTTCTTCCATGGGGAACGTACTTATGCCCAGAGCACAGCACAGCAGCACAACTGCTTTCAACATCATCTCTCTTCTTAACTTACTCCACAAATGAGAGGGGGAAAAAAACCCAACTCCCTAATGAAAAAGTTTGAGAAGTAGATCAGAGGATATCAATCAAAACCAAAACAAACACAAAACAAACATCAGTAGTATCACAACTAGCTTTTCTTGCCTGGGGGGGGTGGGGGTGTTTTACAGACCATTCAACCCACAGTACAATTTCTTGCCATATCTTCCTTTAGCACCAAGCTGCTACTACTTACAAGAGTTTTCTGTCAGTTCTCAAATCCGACTGCTGAAAGCAGTTCTGAATAGGACAACCAAGTCTTTCAGCTCTCTCTGGTTCTTTTGTTCTATAGCTGGTAATGAATAAGCCTCAAATACAGAGCAAGCCACACTATCAAGTATTTCACAGATAAAACTTTCTCAGATTAATACTATAATCTTGGTCTTTGCTCATGTAGTTCCCTGGTTTCCACACACTGGCAATTAGCCCATTATTACTGAGTCAAATCCCAGGTGATGTAGACACAAGGACACATAGACATGGAAAAGTGCTTGGGGAGTTGGTAGGTCAGAGTGTCACAAAAGCTCTCTGTGCCCACACAGAGAGGGTGGAGAGAGGCCATTCTGCACAAGATTCAGCCCTAACTGCTGGGGGGAAGTACAGACTGCAAGAGCCTCATGCTATTTGTGCAAACTGTCATGCTAGCGGAGAGCAAATGTGAACCAGTACCACATGAAAGAGTAGCATTTTCGTCTCTTTTGCACAGTGGCTAAGTGTTTGCACAAGGTGCACAGCAAGAGACCTGGGTCTGAGCCTGTGGACATCAGATTCAGAGAAGCAGAGCCAGAGAAGAGCTTTGAAAATGGCTCTTTCTACTTTCCTGAGAGGACCAGAAGTAGTGTTCCCACTAGTGAAATTCCTGAGTTTAGAGTGTTTGCTCTAACAGCAAATAATCTCGCCATATGTAATAGAAGGTTTGCTGTTCGGGTTGTGAGCTTCTTTGTTTTGTCAGGTTGTTTGGTTTTGTTGGGGTTTTTTTGGGGAGGTGGGGGGCCGTGCCAGGGGGCAGCAGGCTATATGTACTGGTCACAGTTTCAGGTCTGCTGCATCCAACAAGTAACTCATAAAGCAAACTCCTCTAAAGATTTGCATGCTCTTGGCACGTGAACAAAGATTATGTATTTCCTCACACACTGAGAGATGGAATTTTACAGTGGCCTACTTACAAAAAAGATATGCTGGAGGCTGATCATTACTGCTATGTATGGAGAGGTGGTGTAGCAGTCTACCATGGTTTTCTCTGGAATAAAAGTTGGAGACTCCAAAGCCATACACATGGTCACAAGGCACCATGTCAACGCTACCACTAAACCAAATAACTAAACAGTATCTAAGCCAGCCTCAGTTTCCCACAGTGAAACCCATGCATCTGCAGCCACTCAAATGAGGCCGAAACAGCAGCCAGCTCACCTCCAGAGCAGCTGTATACAGTGAAGACTACTAACATAACGTCGTATGGGTCTTTCCAAGGCTGGATCTACTGGTCACTAAAATTAAGTCTTGCAGGCAATAGTATTAAAAAAAATATATTACATAAATTGGGAAGGTTGGGAGTTTTGCTTCTTTTTAAAGGAGCTAGCACAAAGTAAAGGAAGTTGTGTTAGCGTATCAGCTCCTATAGGAAGAGCTGTTACCACACAGAAAAAGCTCCAGAACAGAACAGAAGACGGAACCAAATGTTAAGCACCATGAGACCGCTTCTTCCAAAACCTCATTTGAATCTAGGAATCTTATTTTTCAGGAATAACCCACTCCTGCCACTGCCTGCAAGCGTGAGATTTGGGAGCAATAATAATATACAATAATTTAACAATTTAGGGTTTGCTGAATTATTAGCTATTTAAGTGGATATGAAGGAATAAGCAGTTTGATAGACAATTTCTCATGTTGAGCTGGAATTGTGCATTCTTGTTGCCAAACAGTGACAGGTGGCTTAGTATGGCAATTCCGCCTTGGCTATCTTGTCACTTCTTCAGATGATTAAGACAAATAACATACTAACAACTGCTCTGAAGATACACTGTGTTTACAACATCCACAAAACCTGCCTGTTCTGTTGCCTACAGCTCAGCTAAGAATTCTTTAAAACTTTTGTAAAGTGCCACAATATGGCATGGGCAATCAAGCCTGTTCATTCCCAATATTCAGTTTCAGGTATGTCTAACTCCCAATATATTAGACAAGAAAAGAAAATCAATATATTTTGGATGATCTGCTTAGAAATCTTAACTGAGGTTGACTTACTGGAATATGGAGCTGAATTTCATACAAACAGATGCCTCAGAGCTCAGTATCTGTTTCATACTAAGAACCTTTTTTCCATGTTCATTAAAGCGTAACTTTTCCTTTCTTCAACTAAAAACATTACTTATATTTACATGAAAAATACAAAGAGAAAATAAACGGTTCAAATTATTGTTGAAGGGCTGGAGATCCTTTCACATGGCGCTTAGCTCTTAGAGATGTAAATCATTGATTTGAATACAGGACATACCAATAGAAGCTGTGTTGCTGCCAACTGTTCACTAGGCCATATAACACGATGGCTAATTTCAAGACAGATCCCAGCAGATAGGCATCCATCATGTGGAAACAGTCACTGCCACCAGCTGTCAGTTACTGATACACCACACAAAGGAGACTGAAGTAGCTTCAGAAAAAAAATGCTATTGAGTGCTACGTCCTGAATTGGAAACAGTTTGATGGGACTGTCTTGATGAGTTCATGCTCCAGACTATATTAACACAGATCTCAGGACCCCTGCCAGCACCTCCGCACGGGGCCATGCTATGCAGGACACGCTGGTGTACCAGATACCAGCCCTGCATTCTGCATGCAAACAGGTCTAGAACAGAAAACCCCAAGCCCAAATCACAAAGACTTAAGCTATGAAGTCCCTCAGGCTGTCCCTTCCGTGTCTGGGATTCAACAATCTCTCACATGGTACAGGGATATCCAGATCCTCAGGCTTGTCACCTCTGCTGAGACAAAGTTGTGAATGGTGCAGAAGACCAGGGTGGTGGGGAGGGGAAGACCAAACAAAAAACAATCAGACCAAACCCCAATAAACATTTGCATTGTATTAGAAAAACACATGTTTTGTCATGAGTTATATTTAGAACAGAAAAAACCCTCCTATTTTACACTAATTAAGGACACATGTACTAATAAACTGTGAGTAAAAAACGCTGAGCTCCCCAAGGTTTGTGAGCAGCATTTAAATAGATTTACCCATTAAACACATGTGCAGTGGCAACAGGTTTTTCATTGCTTGTTTCCAAATACTAAAAGAAAACCCCTAAAAAAAAACCCAAACAAACAAAAAACCCACCAAAAAATCACAACCAAACCACACCCAAGAAATCCACAACACACCAAAAAATCCCATATTTCTGCTTGTTTTAAAGAAAGCCTTTGACTGCTCAGACAGGCAATTTAAAAGATTCTTTCTGGTTTGTGTTGAATAAGCTCTTGACCTACAGTTGAGAAGAGAAAGTTCCCATCACATGCTATGTCTTCGGGTCATACTGGAAGAGAAACTAGCTCAGCTGACCAGCTTACCACAGGTAAATAAAAAGACTTTTTCTGAAAGCAAGGAATCAAAGATCTGTCACATGTGACCCTAAATGCATGCAAACTGAGACTACATAGAAGGACTGAAAATTCACTACAAGATCATCTTAGAGCTTTGGCTGATCCCCCAAAAACCATGAGAAGATTTGATCAGCACTGCCTAGTCTTTCTGGTAGGAGAGTTAGTTAACTTTGCTTTGGAGACCACATCATGAAAAAGGCACATCTCACAGACATAACGGGTTCAGCATCAGATCTACATATGCAGAACCACAGCATATACACACAGGCAAGCTGCTAAGCAGTTTGCACAGTCCAAGCAAGCAGCGTGACCAGAACTGGATGATTCTTGCCAGAACAATTTACTCTGCTCTTAAACCCTGTTCTTCCTGACAGAGGCACCTTGACCACTTCCCATTACATAGCTAGCACACATCTCTCACTTGATAAGAGAGGGATGCTTAAGAGAGACTGCAACTGGAAGCAGCTGGGTGCTGCTAGAACAGTTGTTCTGGTCAATACCCTGTTCCTGAGTTCCCAGCTTTCCTTTATTAAAACAGTCCACTAAGAATAAAAAAAAGTCTTAGAACAACTGGATACCACCCTAAAGAAAGGCATTTTAGTTGATCAAAGTGTTTTCCACTAGTGTTCAGAGAGATGTTAACACTTCAGTAGCCTAAACTCCAAAAGCTCAAGCACAGCCTCCAAGGGCTGTGCAAAAAGGAATCATATATCCATTTTCCCTTCATGTGAAATAAGTGAATTAACAGTAATCTCAGGGAAGAATTACAGCCTTAAGCAAATCAATTGATCATTCCAGTTTTTCTTTCAAAACACTACTTCTTTTCAGCTATTCTTATGACGACTAGCCTTTTAGCTTTTAGAATCAAGTCATAATTCCGTTTCCCACACTGTGCTTGAATATTGCTTGTCACTGTAATATCGAGATGCTGATTTCTACAAAATACATGACTCATGATAGTCCTCCTCACAGGAAACTAATGTCTGCAGTTCTCTGTCAGCAATGCTCTGCCTACATGTGGTGCTAGCTGCTATGCAAACTGAAGCACCTAAACCCATGATTAAGCCCCTGCAGAATTAGTTTGATGTCCTTTATGCACTGGTATGGTGGAAAGTCTTTGCCACTGTAAACTCTGAAAAGGTACATTCTGAAAGAGATTATGGTCTCTGTTGCAAAACAACTCTTCTCAAAGTCTACTGGTTACCATTTCATGAATCAGCTTAATTTGATTAAAATTTGTAGTAAAATAGGTTAGTATAGCTACTGAAGATGAGTAAGTCACTTTTACTGTAAAGACAAGAATTTCTAGTTGTGGTGAGAATGGTTTAAAATAAAGGTATTTAAAATTAAATAAAGCTTATTCTACTGTTTGCAGATTTCTCTGTCTCAGCAGCAGAGAGGTGGCACCATTTACACCTGGTTACACGCACACACGCTCACACTCACTTCAAAAAGCCCAGATTAAAGTTTGGCAGATTGCAGGCTTCTGTATGTGTCTACAAATATACAAAGCCTCTGCAATCACATTCTGATGGCAAAAAAACCCCACCTACTGCAACACTTTACGAATAACTTTCATTTGTTACACAGCACGATTCGGGACAGGGGGAGTTGCGGTTAGACGAGTAAGTTGGTCGAGGGTCAGCATTTCTGCTCAACAAACACAGAAAAGTTTGGAGCGTGCACAGAATGAAATAATGGAGAAGCGATTACTCAGAAGGTTCCCGAGTAGAGGATTCCTGCACTTCACATGTCTTTTACCACTGTTTATTTTAGAGTTTCAGCTCTTCACTGCAAGATTTGTTTTAACCCCCACATACAGACACCCAACACAGCGCTGCCCCATCCTTACGGGGACTAGTGGTGCTACTAACGCCAAGCAGCCCTCCACGTTAAGGCAAGGCTGTCCACCAGCTCTCAGTAACTGTAGGCACAGTGCAGTACCTTTCAGACATCATCAGCTCTTTGCAGAAAACCCGTGAATTCTTACTCCGTCTTTTCCCCTGTTAAAAATGTATTACCGGGGACTAAATCTGTGCTGCTGCTACTGCTGCTTCGCCCCCGATGTGCCCCCTCTCTCCTGTGCCAGCCGGGAGCAATGCCCCTGAACGAGCCGCTTGGATTCCTCTCCCCGGTCGAGCCGCCCCAGAAGGGAGAGCTCAGGTACAGCTCCCGGGCCAGAAGGCTCCGTGACGGGGCGGGGGGGGAGCAACTGCGCCCCAACCCCTCTATGAAGGGCAGCGCCGCCAGCGCAGCTCGGCGCCCCGCAGCGATGCCCGCAGCGCACAGGCAGCACGGCGGCACCCGCCCCTCCCCGCCGCCTCAAGGCCAGCGGCCCCAGGGCTCGGCAAACCGCCCCCCGCCAGCCCCAGCGCCGACCGACGGCCGGGCCCCGAGTTGCCCCCGCCAGCCAAGGGACGACAGGGCGCTGGGGCGAGTGGAGTGGGCTCGACGGCGCTCGGAGCCGGTGAGGGAAACCGGTGCCCCTCGGCCGCTCGCCTGGAGCCGGCGGGGCCCTTCGCGCCTACCCCAGGCAGCTCTACCCCCGGGCAGCGGAGCAGGCCAGCACCTCGCCGCGGCTCCCCTCACTCAGGCGCACCCCGCCTCCTGCCCGCGGCCGGCCAGCAGCCGGCTGCGACGGAGCCCTCCCCAGAGGACGCGGTCCCGCGGCTAGCGCGGCGCCCGGCCGGCCCTTACCGCACCGCCTGCACGGCCGTCGCCGCCGCGGCCGCTGTGATTGCGGCCGGCGCCGTGCGGAGCCAGGCGACCGCGGGCCGCGGCGGGCGGCGCCTGGCTGCGGCCAATGGCGGCCGGGCGGAGGAGGGGCCGCGCTCCCGCCCGGCCGCACTACGTGCCCCAGCAAGGCCGGCGCTGCGCCGCGCCCGAAGGGCCACGGGCATTGCGCGCAAAGCACGGCGGGAGCTGTAGTTCCTCGGCGGCGCGGCGCGCCGGAAGGCCCGGGGCGCAGGTGCGAGCGTGTCTCGGGCGGGCCGGGCAGCCCCGCGGCGGCGGCGGCGGGTGGGAGGGGGTAGGCTGGGGGTGCCCCCCGCGGCGTTTGGCCATGGTGTGCTTTGGCAGGAACGGGCCCACGCCGGCTGCGCGCTCCCGTCGGAGCTGCCCTCCGGTTACCTCGGCCCAGGACGGAGGCAGGCGGCCCAGGACGGGCAGGAGGAGGAATGTCTTAAAGGGTGTTTCATGAAACGGCAGAAGAAAACGTGATGTCCCCGCATCGTCCTTGTGTGTTTCAGCAGCGACGGGGCCGGCTGAGTCCCGGCTTGTCGCGCCGTGCCGCGCTGGTGGCCTGCGCCCGGCTGTGCGGGCGGGGCTGTGGCGCGGACCGGGACCGCGCGGCTCCGTGCAGGGGTGTTGGGCGGGTTTGGTTATGGGCTACGAAAAAGCCTGAGAAACGCTGATGTGAAGGCTTCTCCAGTTTTCGAGAAAGAGAAGCAAAGATCCTGTTTGAAAAGCGGAGGCACACGCTCTCTGCCTAATAAACCACACCGCGAGGAGCGCACCAGATCCCCCCTGGCACACATGCTGCTGCAAAACCAAACAGGTTTGCATTTTGTCACCAACCGTGGTTTTGAATGTCTGCATAAAGTCGTAGTTTTGCTCTGAGCCTGCCATTTGCATCATTTGTGCTCTCAGTTTTGCTTATGGTCGTAAATTTAAAAAGGTCGTTAGAGGTTAATCATCGGTGTGTTTCTAGAAGGTAACCTGGCATGCCTCCTGACACAGCCCAGCTGTTAACAATTCACCCTGGTTCTGAGATGACCTCTTTGAACTGACAAAGACCATCATGGTGATTATCCAACAGGAAAACCCAAGCCCTGTGCCTTCCTTTCCCCTCAATTTAATGTGACCTTCATAGCTGCGTGGGTTACGCTTCTGTTTTCAGCATTATCCTCCTGCCCTAAAAGTTACCTAATATCAGTTGAAAGTATTGCTGACCTGTCATGCAAGTCCAAAGGTGTTTTTCATATTGTTTGTCATAGCTGGGCTATATGAGGTAAGTACTCCTTGTGTCAGCTGTCACTTCTACAAAGTAATAACATCATTGCCAAATAACCTATAAATTCTACACTAAGTAAACATCAGCAGGATTTTTGTTATTGTCAAAAAGAACAGGTGGAAAGACCGCTACAGGAATCCTACATCTCAGTCAAAATGTATCAGACAGGTACCAAAGACACTCAGATTTGTACTACTGAATGCAATTATTGCTTTGATGGTGTTAGAAAGTTAGCAAGCCTTCCTGAATTGGGTGGGAACTTTGTCTAAGGGAAAGTTACACATAGTGTTGCTGTGTATGTGGGCTGAAGTAAGCAGAGAGATTGCTAAGATACAGTCGTGGAGAGCCTCCAACAGAAGTGGCTGGATCTTGTGCAGCAGGAATCTGGACCAGTGCTACCATGGAAGAGAAGAAATGAAAGAAAGAATTTTTTGTCAGTCACACAAACACACATTTTATGGCTATGTAAACCATTGCATTGTATGGACATACAATCTTTTTTAGAGAAAAGCACATAAGAAAGTGCATATGTAGGTAAAAACATAATGAGTTTATGAAACATTTTGCTCCTTGCTCTGACAGTGCTAAAAAGCAAAAGTAGCTATCACCTATGTATCACATAGCATAACTTGAATGCTCTGCCGTGCAGTTCCACCAACCCACCAAAGCCACACACAACAAGTGAGAGCTAAGACACTAGCAAATTCTGGAAGTGTTGACCAAATGTGAACAAAAAAACCCCCAAACCTGAAACTTAAAAACTGCAGATAAGGTGCTTGCTTTCTTAACGGAGAGACTTTACCAACCAAGGATGGGAAGTCCTACAGACTGACCACAAGGCTGCCATTCTATAAGCGTAGGTAGTTTAGCTCTGATTCTGTTTTAAGAGTGCTCTGAGAGGATCCTTACTCCTACCTCCAACATTGCTGACACCGTGCTGGCATAAAGTGCTGGCATGGTAGTAGTAGCTTGGGTAACGGAAAGGTTTCCCCAGAAGAGGTTTTCCAGGTTTCTGGCAGAACTCTGGAGATGTTTTAACACTGGTATTTGTAGTACTATGCCACTAATCTTACAGCTGATGGAATTTGGATTGAAAAGCCATTGGTTTTGCTTTTAATCTGCCAGGAAAGGTATTTATAAAAATGTACAGGAAACCATTCTGGACTGCACATACATTTCTCCTTTAATAGCATCTGAATAGATCAAGGCTTTTTTTTTTTTTTTTTTTTAAATGTGTCTAGGACATTTTTAGCTGGGAGAAAATGGACTGGAATCGTGAATTGAGCTTGCTTAGGCAGTACCAGGGAGCAAGATGCAGAGGTTATACACTGGTATAGTAAGTAAATACGAATCAGGTGACTTAGATTAGAACCCGGCTAATGAACCACAACATTCCTGTGTTCTGTACGGAATGTTTTTAAAGAATGTTTTCTACTTCTTGGAAAAACTGTCACCAAATGTTGCTGAACATTTTCAAAGGCAAAGATAGAATGAATCCCTATGTATGTCCCATGTGGATGAATCTGGAAAATAAAAGAAAATAATTTTATTCATTAAAAGAGGATTTATATATTATTTGATTCAGTAACAATGTTTGAGAATGCAGGGGCCAGGACCACATTAGTTGTGTTGGATCCAGAGCTGATGAATACACTGTTATTGTGATAGCCATGTGCTTATTCAGCCACTCAACCAGAGGTTCGCTCATGCAGTCACTTGTTTCAGGACATTTTAGGCTTTAAAGTGCTTTGCCATATAAATCTCTGCATGTTTGCGTAATATTTAGTAACATAATGCTGAGTAGGTGAGATAAAAGGCAATTTCTTCTCTTCCATCTCCTCTTTAGGGCTTAAAAGGATTTTCCAGAGCTACTCTGTGCCCAGGCAGCATTGTCAGCTGCCCCCAGCCCCAACATGGCAATAAACTGCTTCTACAAGATCAAGTTCTATCACATGCTGTATTTTCAATCAAATTTAAACATTTTTTTAATGTTAGTCCCCGAGTAGAGGTATTTATGTAATTTTAAGCTCCCTTGACCAGTTACAAACATTTTAATGAATGCTAATCCTTTGTAGTTGCACTAACTTGATAACTATTAGCAAAACAAAGTAAGAAATTCTGGGGGGAAAAAAAGCTAGTATGTAAGGTAAAGAGTAGGGAGAGATTTATGGTAAATGAAACTGTGCTGAGCCTGGTCTTTCAACATCTTCACCAGCAATGAGATTAGATTTGTCAGACTAGTAATGATGCATGACAAGCTGCTTTGTAAAGGCAAACATCAGACATTGAAAAGAGGTTTGAGAAGAGGGAAGATTCAGTTCTCATTTTAGCAAAACTAATGCATTAACAATGGGGTGATCTTAGCTATCAAATGATTAAAGGAAAAAACAATGTTCATGTTTATTTTGGGAGGAACAGAAGAGACTTGCATGAAGTGACCTTAATTCTGAAAGAGTTAATGGCAGGCATATCATCGTGGAAATAAACTGAGATTAAGCAAGTCTGGGAGGCAGGTGGTTTCAGGTTTAGTTCACTTACATCACTAGGGGAATATATACACATACATTTTGAAAGGAAGCGAGGGAAAACCTTATCCTACAGCTCTCTACATGCTTTCTTCAACTGTTCTGGCAGATTTAACTACATTTGACAGTGTTCAAGATAGTGGGTTCCTATATTCATCTTGGAAATAGGTGGGCAAGTAGAGGAAAGGCTTGAGAGCACCAGAGAAAAACAGTGAACATGATGACCTGTTTTAGAGGAAAGGAAAGAAAGGTGTGAAGAATGAGTGCAAATAATAAGTTTGTTGCTTTTATATATATATTTAGAAAGGAAAATCTATATATCTTGATATAGAATATCTATATACTATACATACATTTGTATATACATTAATTATATTAATTAGCATAAACACCTCAATCTGGGGGAAAGATTTGCATATCAGAGCCTTGTTACACATAGAGCTCCTCAGTATGTGACAGTTCCTTAGTTAAGTTTTGTGTATATCATGTCAATAAATAACTGAATGAACTATACTGTAGAAAAGAACCATTAGAGGTTGCAGAAATACCACTTACAAGAAAAGACTGAAAGAGGTGATTTAGTATAGACAAGCAAAAATCCAGGAGAGACACTCTAACACAGAATCACAGAATGGTTTGGGTTGGAAGGGACCTTAAAGATCATTTAGTTCCAAGCCCCTGCCACAGGCAGGGACACCTTCCACTAGACCAGGTTGCTCAAAGCCCCATCCAGCCTGGCCCTGAGCACTTCCAGGGATGGGGCATCCACAGCTGCTCTGGGAAACCTGTGCCAGTGTCTTGCCACCCTCACAGTGAAGAAATTCTTCCTAATATCTAATCTAAATCTGCCCTCTTTCAGCTTAAACCCATTACCCTTTGTCCTGTCATGGACGTAAGATGACACATAACAGATTGCTGCAAGAGGAAGGTAAAAATTTTTTCATGTTTCCAGAAAACAGAGCAAGAAATGACAATCTTAAAATGCAACAGGTACTGGTAGAATAGAGAGTGGAAAACTTTATTTAATGATAAAAGTACTAAAGCTCTGGCCTAGGGATGGTTCTTAGCATTGCAGCTAACAAACATGGCCATACAAATACAGTTTCTTCCAAGACTAAAAGAAGTGAGGTGCTTTTTGTTGTTCTTTCTCCTATGGGCTTTTTGGGTAAGACAACAATCTCCCAGGAGATGTAATGTTTCTAGCATATCAACTCTCCAGTCAGAGCTCTGCTGGGGAAGGAGAAGCTGAGGTTTACTGTATAAGACTTTACATCAATTTCTGTTAAAAAAAAAAAAAAAAAAAAGGCAAGACTATGAAAGCATGCCAGGAGAAGTAAATTAACTGATTTCTACATAATTGCAAAAGGAGCATGCACAGCACTGACACTCCAAGGAAGGGTAAAGATGTGACTGAAATGCACCTGGAAATTTTCTTTATGGTGGAAGTACAAATTTGGAGAAGAATTTGGAGCATGTACTTCCACCCTGATCTGTGTCAGAAGCAGGGGAACAGGAACACATACAGACATGTATGTTGAAGAAGACAGAGCTTAGAGACATCCTGTTCTAGGATCTGTCTACACATAACAGTTTTATATTTGCATTTGGGAAAGCCTGAATAAGTATGCTAGAAAGTTTAAGTGCAAGACAGTCTGGTCACTACATCCACATACAGAACAGCATCAGTTTCAAACCAAGAAACGCTTCCTTGAATGTACGCTTGCATGGAGAGCTAAGAAAAGTTAAATGCACTCAGTTTACGGTTCAATTTTTATCTTGCATAAAACATGAAAATTACTCGTCTGCTTAAGCATCTTTTCTGCAGATGACACCTTTCTACCTACAAGTGACTTGCAAGGGAAAACCAAAGGTTTGGTAAAGAATAAAGTAGGTGTGAGGTGATAGCCTCAAATATCAGGAAGCTCCAGGGAAGGACATTGTGTATTAGAGAAAACAAGCAGGGAGGAGGGAAAAGGGGGAGAAGTCTAAAGGTTAAGGGACTACAAACATGTCCTTGTAGACAGTGGCTTCTGAATAACCTGTGTGACTATGCAATGGGGAATATCTTTTTTTTAAAAATGGAATAAAGTTATGGCCAGCAGTATGCTTAATGGTGTTATTTATGGCAAAGCTAGTTCATCAGTATTTTCCTAGATATAAAATATACACTGAAAACTGTGAAAACAAATGCCAATTATGAAGTGTATCCACTCAGAATAGGATTTTCTGAACTTGACTTCTGCTGTCTTTTTCCTTCATGTCAGGCAGTCGTGGGAATCCTCATAGCTGACTGACATACTTCCTAAACGTCACTGCATGCATCCTTTTGATAGCGATTTTTTTTTTCCTGTACACAATTAATGTCTAAATATGTTATATGTTTGCAGTATTGTGGATGTCTGCACTCAGATTCCATACAGTTGAATTACCCATTGCCATTGTCGGGAAGAATGCTCTTCTCTCGCCCTGTTGGTTAAAAAACACTTCCCTTCATATTAGAGTCAGGCTTGCCCAGTCAATCTACATATTGGATTAATCCATGTAATTCACAGTTAAACCAGGAAATTACCAAAGTGGCCCAGTGAAGACATTTCACCCGGCACCCACATCACCAGCTTCGCTTGCCTTTTGTGCTGGCAGCCTGCTGAATTTTATGTCAGGCTTGGATCTGTTAACTCTCTTTTTCAAAACTTCTTGTAGTCTATACAGGTCATTTCTGCTGAGAGCGGTTAGTAAGATCTCAGGCAGCTATACTGCACTGGAGTTGCTGAGTTTTCATCTGCAGGAGTGAGAGCGTGTGCGCAGAAGATTAACAGTTTCTTAGTAAAAAACTCCTCCTAGAGACATGCTGCATGCAAACTTAGGTGTCTTCAGGATAGATAAGACCTTTTATACTTGTCTCCAACAGGGAAAATATGTCTCTTTACTGAGAGAAAGAAAAAGGAGAAACATCTTCAATATCAAATTAGTAATAGCAAGAGGAGCCAGATATAACAGAGGTGAACAGCAAAATAGTTCAATTACTTTAAATCTTTTTATTGAAAAATGCCTGTTTTCAAACATTTTCACACACATGTTTTGCCTTATCAAGCTTCAATAAGTATCAGAAAAAGAAAGGAGAGAAATGCCCTCCATTCATTACATCAAATTGTGTCCTCTTAGTAGAGGTAGACCTCTACCCTTCTAGAGAATTATTCTGAGTATCTTGAGTTCTTTTCAACAAGTAACCCATGAAAATGCATGAAGAGAGTCATATGGTTGAATGCAAATAACCCCCCAAATCCTCAAATGGGATTTTACTTTCCAGAATTTATATTCTCAAAGTTGCTATTTTTTTAATGTCACTAGGCACTTTTGGTCTCTGGCAACATCTACGAGGGCTGGCTTTGTTTCTCAGTAGAAGAATAATATGCTAGCTCTGTCATTTGCATGTGGAGAAAGGAAATAAGATAGTGAAGACACTGCAGGAAAAGTTTCATCATGATTTATTTACAGGAAGAGAAAGAAACAGAAGTAATGAAAGAAAAGAAAAGCAGTAACAACAGAAAGAATGTGTCTATGTGCATAATACAGTTGATTTATGCTGTGGGAGAAGGAATACAAGCACAACCTAACTTTGTGGATTTCATTTTGATGCAGAAGTGAGAATGCAACAGTGAAGAAAGAACAACTTTTCCAGGGTGTAAACGAGCAGTGGCCTAACTTCAAATACCCCAGCTGTCAGTGGGCCCCATGTCCTAGCTTGGGTCTTTGCATGGCACCCTGCACCTTGTGTATACTCGTGTACCAACAGTTACATCCAGGACTTAAGAGTTGAGAATTTCCATCATTTCATGTCAAAATGGAGCTCTTTAAAAAGTCCTCCTCAAACTCCTGTCGGTTTTCCCTAATATTTTCCAGTATTGGAAAATACTGCTTGGTGTTATGGAAGAATTGCTTTCAAATAATTTTCAGTTTTTAAATCATTCAGCCATATTGAGAAAAACAAAAGATGTGTGTAAAAGGAAACAGAACTGTGTCTCTGTTTATAAATTCTCTAGTCGAGATGCTCTTGTGCCTGTATGCTTTTAAAAATGATATTAATTACTAAAGAAATTAAAAGAAAAGGATCTTTGAAGGTCTTTTAAATGCAAAGACACCACCTCTGGTTCTGGAAGTCCCCAAGTCAAAATCCCAGGGAGAATATAGCTTTTCATACCTTCCCTCATCACCTGCAGTTGATCATTTTCAGGGAGCGATTGGTGCTTTGACTAGCACAGCTGCACTAATATAACTCTGAGGAATTCTTATATTCAAATCATGACTTTTTGCTGTATTTGTGAGAGGCCAGTCACATCTGGACAAGTTACATACCTTAAAACCCCAGAAATATGTTGAAGGCTGGTGATTAAAATTCTCTGAAAAGTTCATTAGCAATGAGCATGATCCGTTCCCAACATTTGCACATTTTGACCAGACCAAACCTGCTTTGCTCTGTTCAGGCACGGAAGAGGACTTCCTCTTCAGTTCCTCCTTGCTGTACCTCGGTTCTCCATCTGGAATGTGACATAGTAACACCACTTGCCTCAGAGGCTGCAGGTGTGTGAACCATGTATCATGGGCTAATGGGACAGCTTGAGTTAATGTAGGCTTACTTGAGAGTGTAGGTGAGATTATGCAAGGTAGCCAGAGGAAGAGGTTAGGTACCTTCATTTACCACAGAGTACATGCAGGGACGTGGGCAGAAACCATGAGAGCTGTAACTTTTCACCTTCGCCTTTCCTGCAGCAACTGATTTCTCTGCCCATATAGAGTCTTGCAAAATCACAGACAACAGTCATACAAAGTCACAGGGCAAGTTCATACCATTTTATTCACAGACGCATTTAAGTGATGAATGGTGTGAGGCCACATACTGAATGTTGAGAATAAAATAAAAGTTTAAATGACAACTCATCCACTGACCATCATATTCTTTTTTCAACCCATGATATCTGGCATATTTTCATTATACTGCATGAAGCAAAGACTTCAGCCTGGGTATGTAGTTGTGTAATAGTGTATCATGACACAGATGCAAAAGAAGGCTGAATTAAGATGATGTGACCAACCTTTATTTTTTGTTGCTATATTTTGCGAATTTTATGTTTCCCAGCACATTTCAATACAGAAAAAAAGGCCAAAGCCCTATTTCAATATACTTAGAGAAGAAAATAATTAACTTTCTAAGAACAAGTCATGTAGCTATGTATCTGTTTTGCCTCTGCTACCTAACAATTTCTCTTCA
Organism: Falco biarmicus; assembly: GCF_023638135.1. Classification (NCBI taxonomy): domain Eukaryota; kingdom Metazoa; phylum Chordata; class Aves; order Falconiformes; family Falconidae; genus Falco; species Falco biarmicus. The sequence continues at coordinate 31,381,060 of NC_079294.1, forward strand.
TGAACAATGAAAAAAGTAAGAATCTGCTCAAAGGGGAAAATGGTAATTTTAAAAAAGAAATAATTTGTCAACTGCAAAACCTGCCTCTTTTTTAATTAAAAAATTCAGAACTCAAGCCCCAATTGTTTTCTTGCTATGAATTTTGAGGAAATTATTTAATCTTGCTGTGATATAGTTATTGTGACAGCTATTTCCTAGCTTTGTTATTTAAATATCCTTATGATAAGAGCTATAATAGGCAAAATGAATGTGTGTTATTGGTAAAAATTACTTTTACTTTGAATATGAATAGGGATCTAAAGGCTTTATATAGAGAATCTGATTTTTCACCTACAGTTAGATATGAATCTCTTACTTTTCATGCTTGCAGACAGAGAAGTGCAGCCAGAACCTTCCAAACTATGCAGCAGTCTGTGTAGCATGTCAGATCAGGGCCTGGACTCTGGTGAGGGCACCTGTAAATTAAAAAGACACCTGTAAAGTTTTCAGTGGTACTTAATGAAGCTGTATGACCCTTGTGACAGAATTAAATAGTCTCCCCACTCAGCCTAGCAATCACAGGATGCTTGGAAGCAGCTGTCAATACAGCAGACATAAGGGATATTATAAATAGGTCAGTGAAACAGGCAGTAGGTTCTCTTTCCTTCCTCTTTCTTCCTTGAAACCCTATAAATCCTTGCAACCTGAGAACAGCAATTATTAGAATAAAAATACAGTCCTCAAAGAAGCACCAAGAAAAGAGGTATCACTACTCTAGATTTCTCTGTATTATTTAGAGTCTAAAACATTAACATTCTGCTTAATTTTTTTTTCTAATTTTGTAGATGGAAAAAAAAAATTGATACTATCGGCAATTCTGAAAATATAAATGGAACAAACTTTAATAGTGTTGATGTAAGTAAAGTTTGTCTTCTCAAACATCAGGCAGTTGCAAAGATTACGCACCATATATTGGGAGACATTAAATATGGGTAAAAACTGTAGTGAACTTACTACATTTTGTTAGAGCACTCAGAGGGAGTAAGTGTGTTTTCCAGGTTACACATAAAGCATGATTGCTTGTATAGAATTTTTCTATAACCCAACAATTCAATATAAAATCTATACAGGATTTGGAGTATTGGGTTACCTCCACTCTCACTCAGTCCCTTTATCAGTATGGGATCCCAATTTTTATGATTTTGTATGAACAAGGAAAGAGGATTGCCATGGAATTTACTTCAAGGTAAATAACCCTGTCATCTGCGAGAACCAGTAATTCTCAGGCTGTGGGCAGTTCAGATGTGGAACTATGAGTCTGCCTATATAACACTGAATAAAAGAGACTTCTTTCCAACCATTTATTCATCTAAACTAGATTACAACTGTACAATGATCCAGTCAAACAAGTACCATGCAGTGGCTGTAAAGTGGAACAGGATATGTTAAAATGTGTGTTGAATTCCACTTGCTGCTTATGTATCTCTACTGTGGGTGTATTTCTTAAAAAGGTGTTCAGATTCTAATGCAGAGAAAAGCTTGTTAGATGCAGTGATGTAATTAGATATTTTCTGACTGAAATATGCTTTGTCTATATCCTCTGTAAAAAAACAGAGATAATGTAGGACATTGGCTTCAGCCCTTCTTGTTTCTTTCAAACATTGGGAATAGATCTGTTCACGTAATTTTGGTCTTCAATGATCTAATACTTCAAACACTCAGAATCACTTGTAAATTTTCCATTAAGGGTTTTTTTAAGACCAAACAAGTGGAATAAAACTAGACTTAATTTGTAATTAAGACAATCTCCTAAAACCCCCTCTTCTTTCTTATTGATTTACATGAAAATTTATTGTGCCATTACCTGTTGAAATCTGAACAGATGTCACCAGTAACACTTAAAAACAATCCTGCCACATACCACAAATGCCTTTAGCTGTAGTATGTTATGATTAATTTGAGTGGTGTAGATGAGCTTCCCATCCCACACCAGTGACATTGGTTGTTAGGGTTTTAAGTACTACATGAAGAGAAGATACCTTACATTTTTTTGGACTTCTGTAGTGTCCTGAATTCTTTTTTTCTTAATGTCTGAGAAGGTGATATATTCACATTAATTGAAATTATTATGTGCAGCTGAGTCACATGATGTAGAAGCTGAAAGTTGTAAATTCATTTGGTTTATTACTTCCAATGTGTTCCAACATTGAGCAATTGTGAAAGATCCATTCTTATTCTTTTACATGTGGCGTCAGCCATATTCCTGAAACTATCTCTTGCAAGCTTTGCCTTAGCTGACCTGTCAGATAACTGAGGTTGTGAGATAACCTTCCAACAAAAGTCCTGTTTTTCTTCCTCTTTCCTCACCATCATGTGCTTAATATGCAAAATAGATGTCTGGGGCTCCACTTCCCCTTTCAGCTTGAGAGTACAGTAACTTTCGAGACAGATGAAAAATATCACAGGAGAAATATTCTTTTCTTCTTACTCAACTGTAAAAACTGTTCTGAAATAAGCTAAAAGTTACTTGCTGTTTACTTCAACCCCATACACACAAAGCCATAGTAAAAGTCTCTTGTTTATCTGTCAGGAAAAACAGAATTCTTCCTTCCTCCTGAATGTTCCTTGTATATAATTAATGATAATAAATATTCCTAAGTATCATTCAACGTTGGACCAGAATTTTATTCCTTGTAGGATGTTACAAGTTTTCACTTCAAAAAGTAATTTTTAAAGTCTTTTTTTTTTCTTCTTTGAGGGGAGGAAAAACTTGCCCAACAGTGCATATCTATCCCAAAGGCTTGCTAAGCACCTTCTTTATGCCAAGTCCCTTGGTTTGAGTGTGCACAAGTGCTCTTTTTCTGTCATGCAAACCTCCGAATCATGGGGCTTTGAAAAGGAAAATGGGCCACTTGAATTGGTTATCAAAAACGGCCTCAGAAAATCCTGCAAGATTTTGTGGTAGGGTAACTCAAGACTGAAAAAATTTGGGCTTTAGAGCTTAGATTCTTTCTGTACTAGTCTCAGGGTATTCTCTTATAAAGGAGTCCCTAAAGATGTGGGAAACCCTTGTGTGAACCTCAACTGTCTCTTCTAAGATAAGTGAACTTAATCTGAAAAAAACGTTAAGACAACCTTAGCATATTTGTCTGTTACCCAAGTAAGAGTCACCTTTACTTGCACAGCACCTTTCAGGTATTTTCAGCAGAAACAAGGTGATATTAGCAGTATGATACAGGACAAATGTATGGGAAGGATTGTTCCAACAGGGTAAGGATGGACCTGGACATTAAAGCTTGTGATAAAGTTTTGTGCATCCAGGTTAAAAGGACACCTTTGGGTATTTGTATTTGTTGTGCAGGGATGGAGTGGAGGTTTAATATCTGGGGGTGGGTCCCATGTTCCTTGGTATGTTATAGTTGCCCTTGATCAGGCCGTTCCCTTCAGATCTTCACTGAGTGGTAAACAGAACATAAAATGCCCCATGTATTTTGTTCTAGTCAAAACGCCTATAATTTATTGGCAATATCAAGGCCAAGGTGTTTTTGGTTTTTTTTTCCTCCTAGTGATATGGAGAAATAATGTGAAATGGGGATAATGGACATGGATTGTGATTGTATGTGTCTGCTTAAGGAATGTGGGTATGGTGACTAGTCATGGGTGCGGTGACAACCACAGTTTTGAGGAGACGCCTGCCCCTCTTCCTCTAACAAAGGGGAGACAGGGAGACGCCTGCCCCTCTTCCTCTGTTAACAAAGGGGAGACGCCTGCCCTTCTTCCTCTAACAAAGGGGCTATTTAAAAGAGAATAAGAAAAGATGAGAGACATTCAAATGCTATCTAGAGGGAGGGAGTGCTAAGTCTCCTTGCTGGAAAAGATTGGGTGGTCACAATCACCTGAAGAAGATCGGGTGGTCACAAGGACATGAATCACCTGAAGAAGATCGGATGGTCACAAGAACATGAATCACCTACAAACCTGCAAGACCACCACATTCCAGGAAACGGACTGATAAGCTAATTAACATACGAAGCGGGGTTTAGGTAACGAATATGTATAGGCGTTAATTGAATATTCATTTGTTCATTGCATAAATGTGAGATGGTTCGTCACTTCGGGTATGCACGCTTGTGGAGGAGCGATCCCCCGTGCATCTGCGCGCAATAAACATACCTACTTTATAACTTTCGAGTTATAGAGTCTAATTCCGCACGTCACTAGGTGGCCTGTATAATGGTCTGCCATCCTGACTAGGGTTGCAGAGACACGGAGATGGGCCTTCCTGGCCTGGAGCAGGTCAGGGCCACCCTGAAGGGTTCAGCCGCCATTTTGGGGCTGAGTCAGTGAAACGGCTTCTGTCAGGTCAAGCTGCTGTTCAGCAGCCACCATACTTGAACCCCGTGTCAGGAAAGGTACTTCGCTGTTTTAACAGCTACTGCACAGCCCTTCCCTGACCCCTCCCTCAGCGGGGCTGGAGCTCCTCCTGCCTTCGCAAGGAAGCAGTGTAGGCGAGGCGAAGGCGGGCGGTGCCCGGCGGGGCAGGCCACGCCTCTCGCTCCCGCGCAGCACTTCCCGCGCTCTGCCCACCTCGCTGGGCGGGGCTCGGCGCGCCGCGACTTCGCACGCACGGGCCGGCGCTGCCTGCGCCTGCGCGCCCGCCACGTCTGCCGGAAGGTGGGGCCGTGCCGAGCCCGCCCGCGGCCTCGCGGGGACCGTCGCCGCCCGGCGCCCCCCTCACGGCTCCCCCCGGGCCGGGGGTCCCCCGCGCTGGGAGGAGGTGAGGCCGGGCTGTGCTGAAGCCTCCGTCGCTCCCGAGGGCCGCCGGGTGGGGCGGGGGGCCGGGCCTGGCGAGGGCCGGAGGCAGGCGGCCGTGCTGGGGGGGGGGCGCGGAGGGGGGCAGCGGCCACCCCAGGTGTCGCCCTCCAGCCCGGCCTCGCCTGCCTCTGCGTTTGTGGCTGTACTCGGCCAAGGGACCCTCCACAAGGCTGTCCTGGGCGGGGGGGGGGGCGAGCCCTTCCCGGGAGTCGGGCTAGAGGCCAGCGTGGCCTGTGTAGCCTCGCAGCCCTTAGGGCGAGTGTAGGCACGCACCTGCCTCCCCCCTCCCCCCGCTAATGTCACAAAAGGGACAGCAGGCCTCACAGTTTTCTGGGGAGAAGTTCCTCTGTCTGACTCAGATTATGAATCTACAGGCCAAACACTAAGGCGTTGTTGTTACCTGTTCCTGTGATAAGCATCTGGCTGCTTTTGACCTCCAGCTGCGTTAGTTTGTTTCAGCTGGGAGTGAGTAGGCCTCATGTTCTGTTAGGGTGGCAGGCTGGATGCTCTGTAGCAGGTGCTGATACCAGAAACATGGTGGTCTAATGGCTCAGCCTTGGTTTTGACAGTTTTCCTCAGAAACTGATTTGGTTCATTTCCATCAGTTATCAAAACAGCCAAATACCAAGCAAGTAGGAGAAAAGTATTAAAATTATTACAGCACTAATAGATTAACACAGTAGTTGTTTAGGTAACCCATACATCTTGCCTCATCAACACCAGTCTGATTTGTAATCATTCTATGTCTTTTGCAGTGTGTGGTCCTGAAATTTTAATTTTATGGAGTTTATCAACAGACATCCATCATGTCGTGGCTTGCTGATCTCGCTGGAAAGGCAGAGGATCTACTCAACAGAGTTGATCAAGGAGCTGCATCAGCTCTGAGCAAGAAGGACACAGCAAGCAGTGCAATTTATGATAATAAGAATTTGAACTCTGCCAATGAATATTCTGAACTGCGCCAGCATACTGGAGAACTGAAATACCAGGCATCATCCAAAGCAGCCTACATCTCTTCGGCAGCTGATAATATTAAACAACAAAAGGCCACAATCCTAGAAGGAACAGCAAATGTTAAACCAACACGTAGGACATCTTCGGAGGTTGCTTCTCCAGTAGAAAGTGTTTCCACACCCAGAGCTGTCTCACATTTTGTGAGAAGAAAAAAGGCAGAACCTGATGATGAGTTGCTGTTTGATTTTCTCAACAGTTCAGAGAAAGAGCCTAATGGAAGGATGGACCCTAAAAAAGAGAAGAGCAAGGCACCTGTTCTTCAAAATCATTCTCGGACTTCAAGCATTAGTTCTGCGTCTACCAGTACACAGAGTGCAAAAACTACTGAAGATAATTCCATCAGGAGCCAAGGCAACGGTAGTTAAATAGTATTGAACGTAGAGATATTTAAAACCCAAGTATGTCTAGGGTAAGGCTAGGTAATGGATTTACTGTCACTTCATGAAACATTTAGTGCTAGTGGTGTGTCAGATATGTGGAATACAGCAGAGTCTTTAACATTTTTTCATCTCTGGGATAATCTTAGATACTCTGCTAATTTGACAAGCTGCATAATTCATACCTAAAGCTTTTGTGTTCTCAGTCTACCTCATTGCTACTGTTCACCTTGACCTCCCTGAGCATGACCAAACCTTGCATCCGCCCCTGTACATCCCCACTTAGAAGCACAGGCGCTGCTGCATTTGTTTGATCACTCGGGGGCCCTTGCCTGTTGTTGCCACCTAGGAGAGTGAGTGACTTTCACCAGCTGGTAGGTGGTTTTGGCTGTTGCACAGTGCACCATGTGAGGTGATGTGGGGTTTTCTACGTTCCACCATTGGAGTAAGCTGTGAAACTTGCTTGTCCTGCGGAGTGGGAAGTTGGATGTGGATAGGCTTTTGCAGAGCTACAGGCATGAGAGAGCTAGATAAAGCCTTCAGGTTTGCTAAAAGTAGTTCATTACTGCAAATGTGAAGAAAAAAAAAAAGTTCTAAATCCAGACACCTGAAAGAGCCTCCAGGCCAGATAAGTCAAAAGTTGGGAGTTATTCTCAGGTTAACATGAAGGACGGTGTGGCTGGGAAGCATCAGGAGCTTGTGTTCTCTATCAGACTGTTTGATCTATACTCACTGCTGTTGCTGTACTATTTTGCTGTTGTTCATTCTATAAAATGTAAGCCAATGGTTATCTTATTAATGATGTAGTTAGAATACTTTATTACTTATTCAGTACTTTGAGCATGTAAAGCATTGTAAATGCCAGTTTTTTACTTACTGCATTAAATATGCTGAAAAGTTTTAGGTTTAAAAAAGGGATCATTTCTAAAGATGGGAATGTTTTTGTAATTCTGGTTTTGTAACTTTTCAGTAAGGTTTACTACTACTGCTGCTAATTGAAATACGTTAGGCCTGACTATATGGCCTTGCTGATTGGTGCTCAAAGAACATGTTTTGCTCAGAGTGGCCTGTGAAGTTTTCTTCTGAGGGATTTTTGAGTGGAGTTTGCATTGTGGAGCTGCCAGATGAGGAAGCACACAGTTATAGCATGCTGGTTTCAAAGTTGATTGTATAGATGTATAGGTGTAATTTAAATGTTTTGTATAGCATTTAGCACAAAACTGATTAGCATTGTGCTTTGTACATTGCCATGGATATGATCTAATATGTGGTATAAATGGCTAATCTCTTGCTTCGTTAATTTCATTCACCTGTTGAGTTTTCCAGACAAAGGAATGAGGATAAATTGTCTGATAATTTGGAAATAGTGTAAATGAATCAAAAGGAAGAAGGTGACACTTCTTAGAACCATTAAAATAGGAAAGGGATTTGAGAAAATGTGGAGGAAATCTTGCTGTAGCTGCTGCTACTACTTTTTGGTGTGGTGGTGGTCAGAATTATCTGCCACAGCTCCTTGGGTCCCCGGTGGTAGGGGCTGTTGAAATGGTAACAAGGAAGGTGGTGCAGGTTGGTTGGTGATCACAGAGTGAAGTAAATAATGTTGCAACAGCTAATAATGTTGTGTGCAGTCTTGCTTGGAATTAATTGCAGTCTGTCCCCATGGATTTTCAGCAGTTACTCATCTGGGACGTATTAAATTCAGAAGTAGTATTTTTGGATTGCTTGTTTGTTTGCTCGTTGCATGCTGTGTTATTTTACCTTAACACTGCTGCAAAGTTTCCAGCTATTTGCACACTGGAATCAAGGCTGTTACAGTGCATGTATCAATTTCACAGTATTAATTCAGGATGGTCTGTGTGTGCTTGTGCATGATGGGGAAAGGCTGTTGGTTCCGCCTTCCCTGCAAGGGACTGTTGTTCAGAATACTGGCAGGAGTTCCCTTAGTGTTCTCACTGAGAGAGAAAAATAAAAATCTGTCATTTGGTTTCCATAATTTAGAAGATTATAGTTTGTATTGGCAGAAAACTTTAACCACATCTACCTTATTTTTTTTTCATTAGAGAGAGGGAGATCATGCTTCTGCTTCAAATCACTGCCACTTGGTTTTTCATAGTAAAAGTACTTTTGAAAAATATTTTGAGAGAATTATTAATACAGAATTATTAGTAAGATGATGTTTTGACTGAAATTATTCTTAAAAGGCTAAAGATACTATAATGTGTGGCTCTGAGTTACATTTTAGGTTTTCTATGAAAACAACTTACATTTTTGTTGAACAACAATGAACAGATTTTTAAATTACATCCTTGCACTCAAAATCTTAACAGAAAGCCAGAATGATCTCATTTTAAAATTTCCTTTAGTTAATTGCTATGCATATTTAATCTCTTCTGTTACTGTCTCAGCTTCTGAGGACGTCTCTGGGCAGCACAGTCATAAAAAAGTATTAACGTTTTGAAATCCTAAAGTTGACATTAATGTAATAAGAAATAACTTCCATGTCTTATCTTGCAAGATTAACAAAAACATTGCATGATGCATGTATACTGTATAATAGTCCTATTTTTTGCAAGTCTGTTGGGAGAAGCACCTTCATATTCCATTTCAATATAAGCTATTTTGATGATTATGACTATTATGATGATGATTATTACACATTTAACCACTGATGCAGAACATGGAATTACTGTTTATATTAAAGCAACTTGGAGATACGTATATTGGTTCTAACTTGCATCTCTTTTACAGAAACTCCAGACAGTTCAGATTCTGGACTGGGAGCACAAGGGAATGGTGTGAAGGATTCATCACTAAGCACAGTAACTAATCCTAGCCTTTCCGCTAATGATGATTTCAAGTCACATGAGCTATCCAATCTTCGCCTGGAGAATCAGCTGCTGCGGAATGAAGTTCAATCTTTAAATCAAGAAATGGCTTCATTAATTCAGAGGTCCAAAGAAACGCAAGAAGGTACTGTGGTTTGGAAACTCAACTATAACATTACAAAAATGCTAGTGAACTAGAAAACAATGCTATTGCTGTGTTAGTGTTTTGTATTTACAATAAAATCTTTGTGGTTACATTTGCGTATATGAATTACCAAGCAAAATGGTTCTTCAGTTCAGAATAATGAGCTGGGAGAAACTAAAAGACTTGTTCAACTACAAAGAAAACACAAATGTTGATTAAAATGATGCGATCAAGTTAGTACCAAAACTCTGATCTGATTCAAATAGTGTTAGCAAATGTTACCAGCATTAAAATACTTTTTCTGCGTTTTAACAGCTATTGTGAAATACTTATTTGTAAATGAGTAATTTCCTTTAAATACTTTAAAATCTGACTGCTTTCTGGCTATAATCTCTGATGCCTAGAAACTGACAGTAAAAATAGAAAATTTGGTATTTTTGTATGATTTCACTGGCCTTTTCAAAGCCAAATGAAATGGCAAATATAAAAAATGTGAATATAAATTAAACACTTAAATGATAAAACTTTGAGCAAACCCCTACTGTTAGGCATACAACTGAGGGACTGCATTTTTTTCAAAGTAACCATATGAGCCAGAGAATTGTAATTTCCATTGAAGTTTAATATATGATGTTTGATTAAAACCAGACGCCTCTAAGTTTTCAGGCATCCTTTCAACACTGCTGTATTTTTCAACTGGTTTTAGCTTGAGCTTATTGTTGCATTGAGTTGAACTAGATACTTTATGCAAAGGATTCCAAAAACTTTCTCGCACAGACTTATTTGACAGTAGGCCATTGCAAGGGGTGGAGGAGGTAAAATTTGTCATCAGCAGTGTGACACAGAATGAAATAGCTGGTTTGGGATCACCTGCAAGATTTCATGGGTCATGATCTGACAGCCAGTCTGGCATTTGTTACTTCTCAGTAGCTGGTAAAAGTTCAGTGTTTCTTCAGTTTGGTTGTATTTAATTTCTTTCTCTAAGAAATGTGATGGGTGTATTCTGAACATTTACAAGACCTTGCAATACCTACTTTTATTAACTTCAAAGAAAATTCTTATTTTGTAGAATTGAACAAATCCCGGGAAAGGGTTGAGAAGTGGAATGTTGACCATTCGAAGAGTGACAGGATGGTTAGAGAGCTTCGAGCTCGAGTTGATGATCTGACAGAAGCTGTTGGTGCCAAGGATTCACAGCTTGCTGTGCTGAAAGTACGGTTGCAAGAAGCTGATCAGCTCTTAAGTGCTCGGACAGAAGCTTTGGAAGCATTGCAGAGTGAAAAATCACGGTACTTCATAATTCTGCAAATAGTAATAAGTCTGAAAATTCAAGGTAGATGATTCAGTCTCTTTAAGAATAAAGTGAATAATGGGGAAAGGATTGTATCAGTATTTGAAATAAAAGGATTAAAGTTTTCTCTGAGCCTGCTCTATCATAGCTGGCAATGGGAACAGGGCAAATGAGCATTAACTAGGGGCAATTGTCATCCGATTATTGAAATTCATTTTGTATAAAGTATTTGTTTGTATCGGAGGCCTGAAGCTGAAGATCTCAGGAAAAATGTTTTTGTCTTCAAAAATGCATTTGCTTTGCCGCAAATACGAAGACTTTTCTGACTTATCTCAGTGCTGGGGTATGAATCGTCAATTGGATACACCAATATATGTGTCAGGGAGGAGATGAGAGAGTCATTAACTCCAGGCCTCACACCTGTAGTCAGCTGTATTCAGTAATTTACTGGATAAATTTTAAAAGCTGGTCTGAAAACCAGGTAGTCGTATTTCTACCTGAAAATCACACTTGATTTCTTCTTTTTCAATTAATGTGTGTATCGCTCTTTCAGGATAATACAAGACCATAGTGAAGGGAGCAGTTTGCAAAATCAAGCCCTTCAAACTCTTCAAGAGAGGCTGCGTGATGCAGACTCGGCACTCAAGCGAGAGCAAGAAAGTTACAAACAAATGCAGGTTAGATATGAAGAGTAAGGAACAGTTTCAGACTATTAAGATCAAATCTGTGAGGTTTCAGTGGTGCTCTCTTGACTTCAGTCTCTGTTCAGGATACTAAGTGCTTGGAAGAATGGGCTGTCTGCTGCGCTAAGTATCCTTGTGATGCTAGTTTACTCTTATATGTTATATTTTGAAAGCTTTGTGATTAAAAGTTTTTGAGGAATGATGCTGACATTGTTTACTGCTTTTTCATGTTAACTTTAATGTTAAAACAAGTTTTAAAACTAAATCAGTAATCAATTTAATCTTCCATGCTATGTTGTTCCGCAACAAATTCTTACACAATATTGATACGTGAGCTTAAGCATGTTAAGCAGGACAGTCACTTCTCTGGTAAAGATGTGAGTACGTTATTGCTAGAGACTGGTTTCCACACTTAGCTTGATCTTTGTTACAGATAATAGCATCTTTAAAAATATTTAACAGCATCTTATTTTGGTGTTTATTTTTTGTTTAAATACGTCAAAATATGACAGACTACATTTGATAATATTTTTTGAGTGGAAAGCTTGCTTTTTGTTTACCAAATAAATGTGAAAAATAGGATGATGGTTATGCCCTCACTATTTCTGGTGAGGGAAGAAAATGCCTATGTTTACTGAGATTATTTAGCCCTTTCTTAAGCAAGCAGAATTTCTTTCCACATAGCACTAATGCGTCTTTAGGTTGGAGGTGGTAGATAATGAGGTGTTGTGACACGTAGTTGCTTTTAAACTTTCTTTTTCCCTTTCTAGGTTAAAGTTGAGACTGTTTAAACACAACATATTGTTTCTTTATTGCTAATAGAATGAGTTTGCAGCTCGTCTAAGTAAAACAGAAGCAGAACGTCAGAACCTGGCAGAAGGGATAACTGCAGCAGAAAGAAAGTATTTAGATGAAAAGAGGCGAGCTGATGAGCTTCAGCAACAAGTCAAAGTAACTAAAACCCACCTAGAATCTGCAAAACAAGAACTGACAGACTATAAACAGAAAGCTACTCGCATACTCCAAGTAAGCATTTCTGTAAAGTATTTGAAGCATAACACCTTAAAAAGTGTACAGATCAAACTGGATTAATCTAATGTGTGCATTTTTTTTTAACATGACCTGTAATATATTTTGGGGCCTATCTATAATGATACCTATACGAAACAGCTGCTAGTGTGCATTTTGCAAATTTAAGTTTACAGATAGAGTTAAGTAATTTAAATGGAAGTTCAGGTCCTGAACTTAAAGAAAAATCCAAGTGAACCGTTGCACTTAGTATGCCACATCTGTCAGTGTGTTCCATATTCACGAGTCCAGTCTTAGGCAGATAGATACACAGAGGTAATCTACACTTTGTTCCACACCCAGTGTTCTTGAGTCAAGAATATTGCTCTGTTCTGCTTGAGGCTGAAGCATAGCATATAATGGATACTTACGTGTAAACCAAAGAAAGTGCATATTCTGAAAGGTTGCGTGTGATCAACATATAAACACGGGCAATATCAGGTATTTTGTGCAGAGTTATATACTACTAAGTTGTCAAAGATACCAAGTCCAAACTTAGTCAGTGTGAGTCTTGTTTATAAGAGGCAGAAAAATGCTGAAGCAAAAGGTCTCTGTTTAGAATAATTAATTTAGTCTGATATCCAACGACAGATTTTAAATCATCTTGATAAATACAAAAAGCATGAGATCAGAAGTCAATGTTGAACTCTGAATGCAAGAGTCAAGGTTGACTGAATTAAATGGTTTATCCTCTTTCCCAGAAGAGTTACTGCTGTATTTGGTTCTTATTTGGCTTTGTTGGCAGGAGAAGGGATGGACCGAGAGAGGGTCAGTTTTGTCTTTAGTGTCCATCTTCTCTCTTGTGGTAGCTGGAAAGCCAAAACTTTTATCCATAACATGTTTAACATTCCAGGCACTTCTAAAGAGAAGAGCTGTGCTCATCCTCAGATAACACAGGCTTTTAGTAAATGCAGTCTCATGGCATACCAGAAGTCAGAAAAATTATCAGTAGGGAAGCATTTTCATTTTCAGATTTGTAAGGTCGTTGTTAACTTGGCTAAAATAAAGATAAAGCAGTTCTTTTACCACATGTCTACATTTGAATTTCAGAGCAAAGTCGTTTTGGCATATTCTAGTTGAGTGCTTGTTAAATACTGCTATAAATAATATATTGATTTATTATTTCAGTCTAAAGAAAAGTTGATAAACAGCCTAAAAGAAGGTTCTGGTATTGAAGGCCTGGATAGCAATACTACAAGCACAATGGAACTAGAAGAACTGAGACATGAGCGAGACACTCAGAGAGAAGAAATACAGAAACTGATGGGGCAAATACAACAGATGAGAACAGAGCTGCAGGTAGCTATGATTACGTGTGCGTATATTTGTAGTTAACCATGCACAAAGGACTGGTTTCTTGTATACTTTAGGGACGTTGTTTCTAATGTTTATTTGACCTAGTATTAAAATAAGCCAACTTTTGCTCAAGGTGAGACAAATGCTTGTTGATACCCAGTTTCTTTCCGTGTTCTCTCCTACCACTTCAGCTCATTGTGGGAGGAGTACTCTAGGTAGCACTGCTGTCTTTGCCTACTACTGTGTGCTCCTTCTGAGGGAAGCATTTCTCTCCAAACAAGCATGGTGTTTTCTGTAGAGATCATCTGTATCTTTTCCTGCAAGGGCTACTAATCCTTGAAGCAACTGTAATCCAGGTTATCTGCTGGCATAATTGGCTCAACCCAGCAGTTGCACGCAAGGCTACTTTACACAGTTTTAGCATCTAGACAGTAGAAGGGAAGAAGTGGAGGCTTTTAATGTTCACAAAATGAATTTATTTTATTACTGTATTAGTAAAAATATTCTGTATAGAATGACCAAATGCTGTTTATTCAATACACTCTCACCTTCGTTTTTCTTTGAAGCAGTATTGCAGATACAGCTTTTTTTGTTGTTCTTATCTATGACGGATAGCAGTATTGTTTGAATGTTAGTAAAATGGTAACATTTCTGTTTATTTCAGGATATGGAAACTCAGCAGGTAAGTGAAGCTGAGTCAGTAAGAGAGCAGCTTCAAGACCTACAAGAGCAGATAGCAGCACATAAAATGGCCAAGCAAGAGACAGAAGCTGAACTAGAACGGCAAAAACAGGTAAGGAATTCTTGAAAGCTGATTGACCTTATTTTAGACTTCATGTGGTGTCATCAGTAAAACGTTGGGCTTAATAAAGGAGTAGCTCATACAGTATTTGGCTTATTTTTTGTCTAGTATTCCAAAGAAGTTTTTGGGGACTTTAATGTCACTAGGCCAAACAAAGCTCAACTGGTACTAAGCAATGGATAGGGTCTTCTGGATACTCCTGATAAACAGAGATCTTGCTGATGTATTAAAGAATAAACATAACCCTAGGGAATGCACAAAATTGATTGTGATTTTTGAATTTTATTCAGCAGGGGAACAATCAAACTATAGTGATATAGTAACGTTTGTAACTTATTTATATCAAGAGACTCTGATACTAAAAATGGTTACTGTGGAACTTCCTGTGCTCTTATTTCTACATAAAATTTAGCTCATAAAACAATGTTACTGTAATACCAATTCATAGCTATATTGTAGATCTACTTGTTACTCATTCCTGAATCTAAACGTTGTTACTACCAAACTGCTTTATGAGGCAAATTGCTAGATAAAATTATGTTAATGAATTTTGTCAGGTTGTGTCATTTTTTGAACACTCCCCCCCCCCCCTTGATTTAAGCAGTTTTATGCTGAAAAGAGGGGGAAGAAAAAGGTAAACTGATTTCATGTGAACAAATGGATTATTCACTAGGAATCAGACAAATGCTTTGCACCCTATTAAAAAATGTCTCTGTAGGAGAAAGCTCATGTTAAAGAGACTTAATAATGAGGAAAGCAGGATACACTGTACCTGCTAGGAACAGTTTATCGTAGGATTATCTGTCCTTCCAGAAATTACATTTTAATGAGATGCTAGCAGCTTGAACTAATTAAAAGGCAGAAGTCGAGGTCTGCTCTTGATGGATAGCTGATGTTTATTATATCAAAGCAGATGGTAGGTTGTATTGTGTTACTCCTGCCCTTCTGAGGGTGTATTTTAACTCAGTACTACATATAGAAAAAGTGAGGTGAACTATATTTAAAAAAAAGGTATTATCAGTTATTACAGAAACTGAAATATTCCATTTGATGGCATAAGTTTATATGTACTTTTTAAAATAATTGTGTGCATTGATTATTAAAAAATTATGGTCTGATCTGTCTGGGAATTCCTTTGAACTATTTCCATAAGGTTTCTGAGACTGAAGATGGAAAATAAGTAGAGATGTTATTTCTTGTACATCTGATGGTTTGAAAAGAGAATAGGAATATCTGTTTTCTGTAGCAACTGACAGCTGGAGTGATACAGTGATTTGAAGACTGTCTTAATTTAAAAAAGAAGCCTTACAGTTCTTTTAAGTTGGAGTTAAGATAGCCACTAAATCATGGCAGTAACAAAACTTGTGGTTAGATTTGTTGTTCAGTAAGTTGTCCTTTACTAATAATCCTTCCCCTTTCACATCTGTTATGTTAGTTTATTCTGTACTTTTAAAGGAAGTTTTATGTTGTGCTGCATTAGGTAGCTGTGCCATGGGGTTTTAAAAACTTTTAAAAAACGGTATCTTGGATTGATGGGTTTATTTTAGGAATACAGATAACCCCCTCCCAAGTTATTTCCTAATTGCTCAAGTTACATTATTGGCATAATTTCAAGGAAGCAATATAATAAATAGTGAAAGGAAGATAAATCATGTCCCAATGAAATTGTGTAACTTAGTAAAATAGCCTGGATTAATATTTATATTAGGTCAGTCTCCACAAAAGAATTTAGTAGGTCTTTTACGTTGTGTCTTCATACTCAGCCATTCCTTTTTTTTTTTTCCTCTCCCCATCCTAGCCAGACACTTAAATAAGATTAAATTTCAGTTTGTTTGATTGCAGCATATTGTTTTCTTGTGTTCTACTGTGAAACTCTAGGTAAGAGAATGTGTCTCAAAATACATGTATGTATAAAATCTTGTGATTGTGATAAATTTTATAGGAACTCCATTATACTGAAGAAGAATTGTATCGAACAAAGAATACTTTGCAAAGCAGAATAAAAGACAGAGAGGAAGAAATTCAGAAGCTCAGAAATCAGGTAGTGTGTGTGTATAGAAAATAACTTCATCACTTTCAGTTATGAAAACAGCAATGAGAACCATTAATTTGATTAAACTGTACAAAAGAAACATTAAGGCTCTACTAATGAGTTACAGTGAATTTATTTTCAATACAGAGTAGAGTTTTGAGGGAGTACAAGAGGGGAACCATGAAGCAGTAAATAACTGAATTTATAATTGCATGTGCTTTTTCTGATGAGATCCTTTTAACGGGACTTAAGAACATTAAGAACATGAATAATGTCCTACAGACTCAGTGATCCGTCCAGCCCACTGTCTTATATTGGACAGTGTCAATGGGGCCGGCATGTGAGCCTGACCACTTTCTTCACTCCCTTGTACTTGCTCAGCATCAGCAGCTGATTTAGGGACATTAGTGTTTAAGTCCCTATCAAGTCCCACCAGTGTGCTTATGGACCTATTTTCTTTGAATCAGTCTAATCCCTTTTGGAACCTTCTGATAGGTGTCAGAGCCCCTGCAGTCTCCTTGGGCAGCATAAAGGCATAGGCCTTGTTTTGTATAAATTATCTTAGCATAACAAAAAGTAGTGTGTCTGTAGAGAAATTGATAATCTAGAGCCAGCTGTGTAGTTATAGTGTCAGAGGGTTTGGAAATTGTGTTGTGATAGAAATTAGATGCGTGAACCAGGTCAGATGCACGTGGTCCTGAAGCCAGCATTACCAGAGGAATCGTCTGCCAACAGGCTCAGGAAATTTCTGGTTTTGATACCTCACTGCTTTTGATTCCTGATGATTCTGTTTTTTTATCATTGAAGCTACATCTTTGTGGTATGATGCTACAAGTGGCTATGGTCCAAGACTGTGCTGAATAGATGAGCTATTGAACATATGGCTAATTTAGAGGTTCCCATTTGCTTTAAATATTTTCTGCAAATTGAACGACATGATCCATGTCTTCATTTGCTGTCTTTGCAGTTTCTATTTGCTAGAACTATCATGTTTTCTGCCTCAGTGCTCCATAATTCTTCTGCAATGTATCCCACATTTTCACCATTTTTTTCATTCAAGCTTTCCTGTAGCATGGCATCAGATTCTCCCTGTTTGCACTGAGTTTTTCCTTCCTCATTTGTAAACATTTTACATGCTCATTTTGTGAAGTTGCAAGTACAATAGCCAAGCTCGGTTATCTAGCTGTTTTCATGCCTACCATTTAAACTCAGCTCTGAGATATAACATTGATTTTTGTGATCAAACTTGTGATTATACAGAAATGTTCATATAATTAGAGGTGCAAAACATGGGAATACATTTTTACATAGTTTGTTGTCATGTAAAATCTTGTTTTAGAAACTGTTAAAATAAAGTTTCTTCTTTTTAGTGTTCACTGGTGATCATTGTGATAATATTATCCCATAAAAATTCTGCCGTGGTGTAATTTGGATCCTTAAGTGCTTAGATTTTTAGTGTTTTGTAATACGTTAGTTGGTCAGACTGAAATTTTTTTCTTTGCTTTCTTTTTTAGCTCACAAATAAGGCTCTAAGTAGTAGTAGTCAGACAGAATTAGAAAATCGTCTTCATCAGCTGACAGAAACACTAATTCAGAAGCAAACCATGTTAGAGAGTCTGAGCACAGAGAAAAACTCACTTGTCTATCAACTGGAACGACTTGAGCAACAGCTGAAGGCTATCCAAGGCACTAGTACTAACGGACCTGCCATTAATATGGCAGGCATTGATGGTGCTGAAGGTAAATAAGGAAATTTAATATTGAAACTCTCTCCTTTCTGCAGTTCAGGCTTCTCTATTTCCTCATACCTTTTCTTGAAAGTCTTGAGTTTATAAGGAAAAAAAAAATGCTGAAAATACACAGCTTATGCCAGAGACCTTGTCAACAGCAGCCAGTATCATAAATAGTTTAGTGCCTTTTTGTGTGTAAATGACTTTAAGTAAACTTAATAAAGCCAATTTAATTCTTGATACTGTGGCACTATTGGAACAATCACATTGACAAATCCTGTGACAGTTGCAAATAAATCTGTCTGCTGGGGTTTAAACAATGTCAGAAGCAGGATATAAATATTCTCTTGTAAAATGGGTTTGGGAGGTGAGCAAGAATGGGGTACTTCATTTTGAGAGCTGATCAGAACTCTGGTTGAAATCAGTTTCAACTATGCTTTCTGTTTTTCTTGAAAAGCAGCTTAAAATGTGGCTCTGCTGAGGTTGGTTTGTCTGTACTGCGTAGCAATCATCCTGTATCTCTAGGAGAACCTCAGCAGTTGATCCATGGTTTTAAGATGTTACTTTTCAAAGTTTGTAATTTTGTATATATGGTAAGTAACTTTAACAGCAGTGGACAATACTAAGAGGTGTAAAATCACAATCCAGATTTTAATTTTTCTGCTTATGAAAGACTTTCTAAAAAAAAAGCTGGAGAGCTAGCAGGCTTGAAACATTTCAGTTTGGCTTGTTTTTAAGTAACTTCAGTAACCTTAAGTTTAGTGGCACAAAGGTAACATCTGAGAATCTCTTTTAATGAAGTTGATACATAGTAAGAATGTTAATAAAGTAGAATTTTTATGAATATATGTTAGTATTGGAAATGCTATCAAAGTTTTACTGCATGAGGAATAAAAGCAAATGGAGAAACTGAGAGTATCAAACCCATGATTTTATACACCTAAAAATAGAGTTGTTATTACATAATTGAATGTCAAGACATTCATCTAGTAAGCTCAAATTTTAAAATCATACTAAGCTGAACAAGTATCTGACTTGATTTCAAGTTTATCAAGAATTCTGCCCTCCAGACACACTCCTCTGCCCCCAGCAAAACGGCACTAACAAATCAGATTAATCACTATTTTTGTATTAGTTCTGTACATCTTTTTAATACAGTTATCTAATGAGACTAAGGAGGTTTTGTTGCTTTTTTTCCCTTCAAATAGGTGCCCGTATGCGTAATGTTCCTGTCCTGTTTAGTGACGTGGATACCAACATGGCAGGAATGTATGGGAGAGTTCGCAAAGCTGCCAGTAGTATAGATCAGTTTAGGTAAGTGTTCTAAGGGAACGGATTTTGTAGTTTGTGGAATCCTTTTGCAGGTTTCAAGTGGCACACCTTCTGTTTTGAATTGCTTTTGTGAAAGTAGAAGTAAAAAGTAACAAAGCTGAAGTACAGTATGAATTACCAAATACTGATGTAGTTCACTTGTGCTTTCCTATGATATTTTGGTATTGAATCCTTTGGTATTTTACAAATTATAGTCAGTTATTTAAACTAACACTCTTGTAGATTTTGATCCAAGAGAATCACTAAACTATGTACAATGAAACCTAACCTTTTTCGTTACCATCTTTACCTTTTTCACTCAGAGGTTTTGACTAACACTGTAAGAGTGTATTAGTGGGGGAATATCTTACATATTCTTTTAGTCCAGTTTAGGCATACTGATGAAATCAAGATTTTGGGTTCTGACCCAGTGTGGCTGTTTATCTTGAAAGACAATTTGTCTGAGGAATTGGTAAACAAAAATCATTCTGGATCCAGCACAGACTTGCTTTGATCCCTTTTCTGAGCAGTTAGGTTAATTGTCAATATTCACAACAAACATCTGCTCCAAAACTTGAATTAAATACCAATAGAGAAAAATTAGGTAATATTTTTTAATCCTTTGAAAGCAAGATAGTGTGATAGGAAGTCCTTTGTGCTTCTGTGGTACTTTAATTTCCTTGTGATGAATATCAGGATTTCCTTGATTGGGACCTGTTATATGTGCTGTTTTAATACTAAACTTCATTTGGCAGTATCATACCCACTTCAGTACACGGATGGATTTTTATAACTGACATTACTGAGCAACAGTGCATGCATGTAATGCAGTATACTTTGTAGTAGTGAACTTGGAAACCCCATGTGCTTTTTATCTAATGAAATTCAAGAACAGAAATGATCTATCGAGTGTTTTCAAAGGAATCCAAGGTTTTAGTGGCTTAAATCCTTTTGAAAGATTCATGGCAGCTCTTGAGGTAACAAAATACCTGTACAGCCCTTGAGTCTTAGCTCTTTCAAAAACTCTGAGCCTAGCATGTAACAGATAAAATTGGGAGAATATGTTTTATGGTCTGAATTCTGAATTTTCTGATTCCATTTAATGTCTTGAATACATGAAGTAAAATTCAAGTCAGAAACAGTCATGTATATAACATCAGCTGATGTTTGTGAGTTTGTTGTGGTCTGAAATGAGAGGAACAGGAATTTATTGCTCAGTGTTAACTCGTGCATTTTGTTTTCTCTTGTGTAGCATTCGGCTGGGAATCTTTCTAAGGCGGTATCCAATAGCAAGAGTCTTTGTAATCATTTACATGGTGAGTAAGCTTGCTTCAAAGAAAGAAGTTTAATTTATGTAATAAGTCTTAAATTGCAAGATCTCTGATGTTCATAAGGCTATATAATTAACAATTCAATGTATTTTTTTGTAAAGCAGACTGAATAGCACTTCTCTAAGTGTTTTAGAGTCATGTTGCTTGTCAGTTTTCAGTTTTTCCCAGGAATCCTTAGTTATAGCAGTCTTGAAGATATTTATGTAACTACCATTTAAAAGACTGTAAAAGTAGGCTTTTAATAGTAAAATCTGGAATAATAGTGACCTGTTTGCCAGGGTTAATGCATCACACCTGTGTGCACTGCATTTAGGAAGATGACATCTCTTACAGGTTTTTTTAATATTTGTCACTTCACTTTTTGTTCAGTGTCTTAATAATAGCACTTCTCTAGTAGCTGAAAAAGTAGCAAGAAAAGTTTTTCCTGCTAGACTTAAACAAATAGTAGAAAGTTGCTCATCCATACCAGATGAGATTGTCAGACTGGCAATTGATAAAAGTGAAATTCTTCCCTTTCCCACTGGAGGGCAGATGTCTGTCGGTTGAAGTGACCTGTGGTAAGGCAGGTGCGCTGGCCACCCTGCTTGGAAGTATTCCACTAGTTGAGTCTTTGAAATGAAAAAAAAAAAAACATGTTGTTTGAGAAGCCATAATGATTCTTCTAAAGAGGGTTTTCGAGAACAGCTGTCACTATTTCAGGATATGAAGCAGGCACATGACGAATAAAGGAAACTACAATTTCCCCCTGCAATTGCTTCTTCCAGCCTATTAAGTACTAGAAGGAACAGGGCTGTTTAGTTTCTAACTTCTCTCTTTCCTCCTGTTCATCACTTAGACTTGCCAACACATGAATAAAATGCTTTGTACCAAAACACTGAAGATTTCTACTGCCTAAGCAGCTAGCTGAAGTGAAACACAATGATTGTTGCGTAGGAGCTGTACGTTGGGCAGCCAGTGGCAGTTACCCTTTTTCAGTTCAAACCTTGACCGACTATTGTAACTTGAATATATATATATAATTTTTTTTAAAATGGAAATGTGACTTATGTATTCTGTTGGTTATCTCCCTTGTTGCACCCCCAGCAACTTGTAATTGTATAGTTTCAGCCAATTTGAATGAGAAATAACATTCCTACAGAGTTCATAAGGATGCCTCAAGTCAGTAAGGAGAAGGAAAGCAGAACTTGGCAGGTTTACAGTCTGGTATCAGCCAGCTGGCACAGGAGTAGTGGCTTACCAGTCACTCAAGGCAGATCACATAATGTGCTGGCTGGGGGCTGGATGTCAGAGAAAACAGCTGGAGTTACTGAGGCATGGAGGAAAAGAGAAGCCAGAGGACATAAATCTGTAGGAAATCAGGCTGCTTTATTTTTGCCATTTGTATAAAGTCTTTAGTTTTCTACAAATGGCTTCTTCAGAATCTGACTTAACATTTCATTGTGCAAATAACAATCCTTTTTTCAGGAGTATCTGAATAATAGGAAAAACATTTAATTGGAATATTTCTACAAAACTAGGTTTTATTAGCTCTTACTAAGGGCTCTCATAGTTACTGCAGCTGTGAACAATGTTTATCAGTGCTGGTAAGTTAATTCTTTTCTTTTTCTGTTCCCAGGCATTGCTTCATCTCTGGGTCATGATTGTTCTACTTACCTACACCCCAGAAATGCACCATGACAGTCCCAGTGGCAGATAGACTGAGACAGGACCACATGCTGTGCTAATGTAATTGGGACTGGCAGTGTCTTTGGAATCATCAGTCCCGAAGTATCAGCAAACTTTTCCTCATGGTGTTTAGGAAGAATGAAAACCATCATGCCTCATTTATCACTACTTTTCAAATACATGTACAATGCTATGTAGCTTTTTCAATTTACCTCAAAGAGCATCACTTTCCTGGAGAAATAAAGCTATTAAGCTATGGTTAGCTTTTACATTTTATGTAGACCTTCTGGTGATTAGAGTAAAAGATAAGGCACTTAGAGAGAAATGCAAAGATTTCTGAAATTACAGATATGTATAGTGCAAATTATTTTAGATCATAGTGGATGTGGACTATGGTCAGGTAATAAACTGTACTTAGCAATTTAAATAAACTTTATTCTTTCTGGTTTCTTTCAGTCTGCTTTTGCACTTCTGTTTTTAACTTTGTAAATAATAGGCTTTTCCTTAACATGTTAAACTGAAAAAAGGATGATGGATTGGTGCAATATCTTTTTGTAAATAAGTTTGAAAATAAAATATTATGCATTCTTCTTAGCTTTGTACTTGTAGTGCAATAGATGTATCTTCCCTACCAGCTGAATAGTGAGGCTGTCTATGTAAAGGCTGGTATTTTAGCTTTATTAGAGAAAGAGAAATGGTTTTGAGAAAGTGAGTTTAAACTCTTTAGAAATAAGGGTGTTTCTTTTTGCACTTGAAATTTATATATTTTGACCAAATTTTCTTATACCTCTCTCATTACTATGTGTCTTAATCAGATCTTATATTCACTGAAATATTTATTTTTAAAGCTTTGGGTACTTAAAGCTATTTCTATACAAAATCTATCAAAACGTGAAAAATTTCTCATGCCTAAACACTTAGCAAATACAATAAATATTTGGCTGTGCTTATTAGTGTATTAACCCATAATACCAAGCCTACTGTAATAGTTCCAATTGTTAAGACAGTGGTGTTCTGTAATTATGAATTATCAATACACAATAATACAAGGTCACTTTCTTTCCCTAAGAAATTTCTTGCGTGGTGCTTGAAGCTGAGTAACGAAATGATGACTACAAGCGATTTGTCACTCCTGCTCTTAAGGATGTGGTTCAGTTTTCACGCGACTTGAACACACGAAGCACTAGGTTCTGTGCATGAAGTCTGTCAGGCTAGCTCCTATGGAAATGTTACAGTGGACAAATGACTGTATTGCTGCACTGGTTCAGACCTTGCAGAGAAAACTGGAATGTTTTGATGAACTAAGTAATAAAAGAGAGCGTTTACTGTGAGCTGTGTCCCTGCCCTCTTGTCACACTTGCTACGCTTTACCTAATTCTCGTTGCCTGTTTTCAATTCTGATAGTAAAGGCACTTTTGAACCCTGGGGAGAGCTGATTGCAACTGAGAGCTGAAGATTAGGTAAGGTCCTTTGTGCAATCGTTTTCTATACATGTGCATTTTTTTCACTGCAAACCTCCAAACCCCTGAATCTTTGGATACTTCAGTGTATTGTGACAGTCTCGAGGGAACGTTCTTGGTATAAACCCCTTAACAGCTTTGCTGACATCACATTAAGGGCACATCTGTTCTTGCTTCCTTTCTCCCTGTGTTTGTCTCTTTTTCCTTCCTTTTATATATATATATGTGTGTGTGTGTGTGTGTGTATATTTTTATTTATTTTTTTCCAGAGATCACCTCTTGGAATCCACAGATTCTTGGTTGGTATTTTCCTTCTGTTTTTTTGGGTTTTTTTGTAACTTACTAAAGCCACTACAGTGCTAGAACCCTTTACCAGAGATTAGTATTCTTTCCTTCCGTTTTTCCAGATTTTATCCTAGAATTTTTACAGGTGTAAGCACTGGAAAATTCCTGCTGAGTCCTGCCTTTGATCTTGACTCCAGTATTCCAGTGTCCATTTGGGCTTATGTAGTGTTGACCTCTGTGATGTCTGGGAGTTGAGAACAGTATCTTTAGTGCAGGGCACTTGAGTACCATCAGCCTTCTGCTCGACCTCTGTGTGTGTTGCTGAGATGTTTCTGCTTTTATTCCTTCTCCACGGAATGAGGTATGACATACTTTTCTTGTTGCAACTTCAGTTCCCATCTTTACAATCTATTAATTTTTCCTTTTTTTTTTTTTTTTTTTTTTCCCAATACTTGGAAAAGAAGGGCACAGCTGTTTGAGTACCAGTGAATCGGTATGTGTTCACCTAGTAAAAAACCTGGAAGCAGGCAGCTTATAGTCAGGAATCCTTGCCAGACAAAGGAGTGGTCACTGTGGAGACTAACATGGGATGAGGTTTCAAATGCTACTGTGTTGCTAAAGGCTATGCTACAGTTCATGTAAACAGCTTTAAAACTTGCTTTAAAGCTCTTTTCAAGGCATAGGGGAGTATGAAACATTTTTATTATGGTGTTAAACTGTTTCAGAGCCATATAAGAAAAATGAAGAACTACTCCTTGAAGCTTTTATTTTAACACACTGTATTTTTGCCCTCATAATTCATTTTAATAAAGCTGCACACGATGTGGTGCAAGAACACGAAAGACCATGCGATGGAGTCTATCTGAATATAAATGTCCAATTTTGAGTTGAACAGTAAGATAACTTCCTGCCTCTGATTAGCAATGTTGGGCTCCAATGTCATCTGTACAGATTTGCGAAGTGTGCCACAGCTACAGGTCGAAGGTGACATAAGGACACCATTTCAACAAGCAGCTCCTAATGCTGTCAGGAAGCTGCCTTACGGAACAGATGGCTTTGGAGCGAACAAGAAGCTTCTGTTAGCCTCTGTCTTAAGCGGCAGGAGGATATTCCAAGTACCAAGTCTGTTCTTGAGGGGCTATCATACTACCAGGCAGTTAAACTACCCCAACTTCAGAGACCAACATAGCAAGTTAGGGGTTTTAAAAATATTTTGCAAATGCTGAGTCTACCTTTCTATGCTCTGTAGCCTAGCACCAGAAATAAATGGTCATAGTAACTGACAGAAAATAGGAATCTGTCTCGCAGCTGCTGTATCTCACTGCCTTGAGAGCATAATAGGCTATTGTGTGGCTGAAGAAATGTCCTTTTTCATTTCCTTCCTTCTAGGACTGAAACTGCTCCAGGTACCAAGCAGACACCTTGAAAGAGTCAAAAAGATGAGAAATGAGGAAGAGGGGGTTGATAGGGGGCATCAGATTATGTATTTATATTTATTTCCCCCCTCCCCCTTTGTGCCCGGTTTCCACGCTGTGGAAGGACAGAGTGCTTTATGCTGCCTTTCTGGAAGGGGCTGGGAGGAGATCGCCTCTGGGGTGGCAGGCAGCAGGCTCAGGGGGAGCAGCTGGCAGACCCCAGGTGTGGGTGGGAGCTGCTCTGGTGGAGGTGGCTGCAGAGGGAGGTGGGGATGGGTAGCAAGAGCAAAACTACTGTTTATCTGATATTTTGCAGCCTCGAAAAGGCCTATTTCTTTAAGACACCGGTCATCTTAGTACAGGTCCAGTTAGGTAGGTGTACTCGGTGCTGGATTTGGGTTTCTGTGAAAGGGGGCTTTGTGTGAACACCCACAAGCCCTCACGTGGTAACAAGCTCTTCTTTGCCACCCTGGTTTGCTGGTATTGGATCTCTGTGCTTTATTTACCGTGCTAGGTCAGCCATGTGTATACCGAGACCCTGTATGAAGGAAGTGACTTATTGCTTGATTGCAGATAACATTAACAAGGGGGAAATCAGGCTTGCATGGTAATTAATTTACTAATTGCTCATCAGTATAGATGAGACAGATATTGCTTTACCATAAAGGATGGATTTCTTTGCTTCCCCCCTTCTTTGCTGACCAACTGCAGCCTGGTTGTAAGATTTGCTATGAATGTGTTGCTAGGTATTTACCCGTGAAACGGTAAGGCAATTTTGATTAATAATACAGATAACTCATTAGAATTTCAATTGTTTTCCTCTGTATGTTGCTACCTTGCCTTGCATCTTGAGTTCAGCAGGCTTTCACTTGGAAACAGGCAGACAGATGCCAGCAAACCAGAAACTGTGAGATTTGAATAGTAGCTCCCCAAATTATCTGCATTATTCTAACAAGCATCTATGTGCATGCATTCATATAAATAATTCTTTTAGATATATAGCTTCCTTTCAGATATACACTCAATAATTCAATCTGTATCTTGTGGCACCCGATGCTGGGCTGCTGACAGAACCAGACCCTGCCACTGAATTCCACAAATAGTGGAATCGTCTTCTAAGCTCTCCCTACCTGATGTTGCTTTTTGCCAATATTGCTTGAATTAAATGCTTGTGCATCAAGGAGTCAGTGCAAGCTGTTCAGAGAAAGTATCCAATACTACAGGCAGCTCAAGGAACTGGGGTGTTGGTGGGCTGCTGAATAGATCCAAGGTGTAAATGAATCAAGGTGGGGAAAAAGCTTGGCCTGGGAGCACAAAGACACTTTTTCAAGTTGGAGGAAAAAAGCAAAACCTGATTTATGAGGAAAAAACTCTGCTAATGATGTGGTTAAAAGTCTGACAGGTCAAATCTCATTTAGGAGGCTTACTGTGAGAAAATAAAAGATAATAAAAGAGAAAGAATTACCCTCTTGTGCCATGACTTAGGCTTTTGTAATCAAGGAATCAGAAGCATGGAAGGGTGTTTTGTCTAAAATTGACATTTCCTGTGCTGAAATCTAACTCCTTTCAGACAGATGTTGCATGTGCAATTTTTTATCTTTGCATGTTCAGTTCAAATCAGGCAAATTGTATTTTGAGTCCACATTTGTTGAGGAGAAAGTGGAGGAGGACACAAATAAGCAGGAGTTTGAGCTCGGTAGCAGCAAGTGGGTGGGCTCCAGATGTTCTGCAAAATCAAGCAGGTGTGTTTGGTCAAGGACTGTGATAAGAAATTGGTGTTCTCATTTACTATAGCTACCAAAGCTGTAATTAATCAGTTGCAGCAAAATACCTGATACGATATAGGAAAGATCTGGGCTTGGAGGAATGAGATAGAGTGAATGTTTTTTTTCACACAGAAAAAGAGTCTGTTTTGGCATTAGTAGTGAAAGGGAACATTATCAAAGCGAGCACTTTCTCCCATTTTGTGCTAATGTACTTGCTATGTTTTCTCAAAAGGTTACAAAGAAAGTATCAATTTAACGCTAGCGCCTCACAGCAACCTGGAATAGATATACTTTTCATATGCAAATTCAAGCAATAATTAAGTCCTAAATTGTTCTATTTAAAAAATTAAGAAGCTTGTTGAAATCATTTATGTTGACATCTTTAGTGGCAAGAAAACATAATGATTCACAGTCAGTGTTTAATTTGTAATTAGAAAACATATTCCGCAGGATGAAAGGTGGGAAATGCCAGTTTTCTGCCTGAACAGGTAGGTGCTTGAGGAGATCCCTGCCTGGGAGTGTCCCATCTCCATTGCAGCATCCCTGGCAAGCTGGGAGGGAGCCTCCCAGTCTCACTTGTGCTGCGACAGCTTGGGAGGTTGCATAGATGCAGCAGACGAAACAGCAGAAATTAGTATTTCCCCAGCTGTTCATGCTGATGTTCAAAGCTTCCCCGTACAATAAAGCCAGCTTAGCTTGAATTGCCTATGGGTTTCTGGCAACTGGATATGCAGATTGAGACTTTCCCAAGTGGGATCTCCTAAAAACATATATGCACCTGAAGGAAGGAGTCTGAGTTTTGTTTTGGAAAGCCTTGATTCTTCTGGGCCCTGCCAACTTAGTGGGCTGTGACTTTGACCTTTATGGGACACTCAGCTGTTCAGATACGAACTTTCGCTGCCTTTACTTCAGAAAAGCAATGAAAGCTCTATTTTCATGGAGCCACATCTGTGCTCCCTTCGGAGAGCCAGGCAGATAGTGGGAAGCACCTTGGCCTGCAAGTGTGCGGCTGTGTCCCTGGGGAGGCTGGTTTCCCCAGGCTGCTGGCGAGCTGTGGGCAGCCCGTTGGGCATCGCAAATGCGAGTGACCCCATCCACCGTCATGGGGGCAGCAGTGGCGGCCTCGTGCTTGGATATCAAGTACCAAGACACACCTGGTTCATCTGCGACATGTCTGGCCATAAAGCCTCACCTTGACTGGCAGGAGGTCTAATTGCACATGGCATTTTTGCAGGATAGCAGTAGGGAATGTTGCCCAAACTTCTGCTTTCAAGCTGGTAGCGGCGGCAGCGCTGCCTGTGGAGGAGATGGGGGTGATGCTGCCTCTGCCGCCGGACCAGGGGCTGAGCCCGCCAGGGCCAGCTGGCACCTCTTCACCAGCCAGAAATCTTGCCTCTGCCTGCAGGGGTCAGGGAGGGAAATAAAGGTTGTCCAAGGACTGGGGGCCTCTTTCTGCAGCCAGAACAGAGTGGAGCTGTGTGATCACCTGTATCAGTTACACATGACTATTTATCATTAATCCCAGGTTATTGAAAGCATTGGTTTGAACTTCCTGCATCTGCTGCTTCCCAAGGGTTCACACAGAGATCAATTATGCAACAAAAGACTTTAATGAAAGCGAGCAGTGCAGTTTTAGCAGGGCCTGTGCACCAGCAGCTGGGGCCAGGCTGTGACCCAGCCAGCCGTGAGGCCCGAGCTGCCGGTCACGATTTGGACGTGCTCTGATCGTGCTGGATGAAAACCTCAAATCAACATTAAGGGTTTTTTTTCATAAAAATTAACAAACATTACCAGGTAACAGTGAAAAGCAGAGATGCTTTAACTTTTCCTTTCTTGGATAGAGTGTTGCCCTGCCCTGGCTTTGCCCGCCACCAGCGCTGTGTGGGCAGTGGGGCAAGGCGATGCGCCCACTCAGAAACATTCACCTCGTCAAAGCTTGTAGCTGTCACTGTATTGATTTACTGTTTTTCTAGTATGAAACCTGGAACAACTCGTGTTCTGGGGGAGAGAAGACGTTGGATCAAACACCTGCTCAGGTTATTCCCAAAGTAGCTTGGCATGGGACGTTGCAATAGTTTTATGAATGATTTTCCTAGCATGAAGGTTATACCCGAAGTCAAGCACTTGGTGAGTGGGGAGGAGGCTGAAAGGAGCTTGGCTGTGACACAAAGGAAGTTTCTGGGAAGGTCAGGACCAGCTCACAGCAACACTGCTTCACAGCAGTTACTACTTTCTTTGCCTCAGTTTCCACTTGGATGAATCGGGCTGTTTCAAGTGTCTGGTGCTCTCTCTGACCTCTAGAGTTATAGGTAAAATATATGCCTTTAAGTCTTACCAATTTAATCTCACTTTATTCATAAAAATTACCTTACCTTAACTTGTAAGGCCACACAATACTCCAGCCTCCTCCCTTATGACAGGAAGGCACAACACTTCTTTTTTCATGGGCTATGGGTTTAGGTCAGCAGCAGTATGGAGGTATCCATTTCCTTGTACATTTTTCCCCTTGGACTCTTTCAAGCAAAGCAGCAAGAAGGTGTTTGCAGCATCCTTGTTGACCCGTGGAAGCTGGGCTTCCATCCTCCTCGCCACCAGGAAGACAAAACTCCTCAGCCACCACACCTACCAAACCATCACCGGGGACCTGGCGCCAACCTCCAGACCCACTGACCTCAGGTGTGGAGTTACTGAAACCCAAGGTGCCTCTGAGCAAGACCCTCCTCCACATGTCATCTGGTGATCCCTCAGGAAGGCTGCACTTGGCTTAGCACTTCAAATACCTCAAGGCATTGTCTGAGCACCTAGGTAGGAATTCTTTTGAGATTTTGGCCTTATCATCTTAAGTCCAGGTAAGCCCAAGCTGATCTATTCCCTACTGTAACAGCTTATATTCATGAAAAAATATTTCTCAATGTTTGACCATGACAAAGTTCTGGCAAGCGTTGCCTTGATTTCAGCAACTAATGCCATGGTATTAGAAAAGAAATCTGATGTCATGTGATTTCACCTGAGCTGAGGATAGGGCTAGGTATGTCGGTTTCTCCCTGCTGACCTGGTGTGTTATTAGTTCAATGATTTGTTATGGCCTGGAAACTACAGTTTTTCAGAGAATAAAGACAGATCTTGTTTGGTTAAACTGTGACAGACTTCTGACAAGGTAAGACCCAAGTTTGCATTTAGGATGAGGTGTTCTGATGGGGCAGCTGAGGCAGCAGTGGGCAGGATGCCAGCAGCAGGGTCTAGGCTGTACCTTCCAGCTGTGACCTCTGCTGCAGCTAAAGCTTTGTGGGTTACAGTGAAACCACAGTGACCGGACATCCCCTGGGGTGGACTTTTTAAAATATGGGTGTGCTGAGTCCTAGGGAAACATACTTTAAGGGGGACTAAAATGGATCCACTGTTTCCTGAAGCTGCTCCCATCTGGAGCTGAAGGAGGAGCGGGTGCACCACGGTGGGCTGCTGCTGCAGAGGGGAGGAGCCCATCCTTCCCAGGGCTGTGGGTCTCACCTTTCCCACCTAGTTAGGATCAGCCGGGTCTGGCTTTTAACAACAGTGTGCCTGCCTAAATTGCTGGTCGGTAAATTATAATTTTCTGTCTAGAATGAGGTAAAAGCATATTTTATCTAGGTAATTAATCTGAGGGATAGAGTTAACGTGATTATTGTGTTCTCCTTTCCCTCAGTCCTGTCAATATGGCCATGTGGCATTTCTATCTCGAAGCCTTTATTAAACTGGTTTATTTGTAAGCAATCAAACGAGGAAAATTATAAGGACAGGGATGATTTTGTTCAGCCTGTCACCTTTATCCAGCACTAACAAGCTAGGAAATGGCACTGCCTTTTATTGTCTTCCTATCTCTGTAAACTTGCTTTTATTAATAAAAAAATAAAGCTCTTAAATAAACAAAGAGGAATGGGCTTGGAAAATTCTGTGGACTCCAAGGTGCTTCTCTGTTTTTCTTCTGCATGAACAAACACCACCCATTCCCCCTTTCCCACGCACTGAACATTTTTATTAATATGTCAGGAAACATGACTCAATCTCCAGCTTTGTCAAGGCACAGATAGGAAATTTAGGTGCTTGCATTACCAGCTACTACTCTTTGTTAATTTTTTCCCCTTAAGTCTTGATAGTGTAGTGCCTTAGCACAGGCTGCTTCTTTGAATATAGTGGCGAATATGCTCATCAAAGTTCCCTTGGCATTAAACCTTCTTTGGGAGGGCAATGAGTTATTGGTACAGAAAATGTTGTATGTTATTGGAGGCTAAGGGAAAAGAGGTAGGAGAAGTCTCACCCGTAGTTCTAGTGAAAGTCATCCATAGGTACCCATGTGTAGGTACCTATTTGTTCTGTATCCCATGTCTCCAGCGACCATGCAACAGAATCCTCCCAGGTCCTCTTCAGTCAGAGCAGAAGCCAAGGTATAACCTGAAATGGGTCATTGTTTGGTCCTGTCCATGGATGAAAGCTGGTGTCAGGCCCCAGGGATGGGTAGGGGCAGCTTGCCTGGACATTACTTGCACCCTGCTTTTTCAGTTGTGAACTGCCTGACCTCAGGTACAACTGCAATACCGTGAGCCCTGGCCACTCACAGAAGCCACAGCATCATGGGTTTTTTCCTAGTGGTTGTGTCCTTGAAATTTTATGAGTTTCAGTGTGTGTTTTCCTAAGGCTGAAGCCCAGGCACAGACCAGACCCCAGGTGTTTTGTGGCTGTAAGCCATCCACACCACCACAGCAAGCACTGCAAAAAATCAATGGTCTACCAGCCAGGAGACTGGGAAAAATATTTCCTTCCAAGTTTTGAAGGTTTTAGGGTTCGCTCAGCACATATTTTTAATTCCCACACAGGTTTAAATAACAACTGAAATTACTGTTTAGTGCAGGACCTGAAATCTTTTGGAAATTACCATTCTGGCTGCTCAAAGGTTTTAAATATTCACAGTGAGGTAAATTAATTCTATATTTTAATATCAGAAGGAGAGAAAGAATATAATGGTATTAGACAGAGCTGGCTACTTGCCCAGGGTAAGCAAAATAACCTGGCCCAGCATGGGCTGGAAAGCTGAACAGTCATCTTTGGGTCTCATGAGGGCTGCAGCTTGTAAAAATAATAACATAAAATTAAACAAAATTATGTAAAATAAAATAAAATAATCCCCTATACCACAGCCTTTACAAAACTCCTTATGATCACGTCTTTCACCGAAAAAAAATCAGCAACTGTTAGTTAAATAACTAAAGGAATTACTTAAGGCACAGGAGGGGACAATAACGTGTGCTGAAGGTCCTTCAGATCCTGTATTTTTCAGTCTGGATCAGTGCTAAAGGATAAAGTTTAGAATATTCAGCCCAGAAAGTCAACTGTATCCTGGGCTGCATCAAATATAGGGTGTCTAGCAGCTTGAGGGAGGTGATTCTGCCCCTTTGCATCCAACTCTGCAGTCCTCAGTACAACAAAGACATGGACCTGTTGGAGCAGATCCAGGGGAAGGCCACAAAAATGATCATGGGGTGGAAGACCTCGCCTATGAGGAAAGACTGAAAGAGTTGTGGTTGTTCAGCCTGAGGGGAGACGTTACTGCATCCTTTCAATACTTAAAGGGGACTTATAAGAAAGATGGGGACAGACTTTCTAGTAGGGCTTGTTATGATAGGACAAGGAGTGATGTTTTTAAATGAAAACCAGATAGATTTAGACTAGATACAAGGAAGACATTTTTTGCCTAGAGAGGTGGTAGCTGCCCCGTCCCTGGAAACATTCAGGGTCAGGTTGGATGGGGCTCTGAGCAACCTGATCTAGTTGAAGATGTCCCTGCTCATTGTAGGGGGCATTGAGTAGATGAACTTTAAAGGTCCCTTCCAACCCAAACTTTTCTATGATTCTGTGATTCTACAATTCAGTGGGGTGTATCTGTCTTGTCTACTCTACACAGGAAAGTGTGGTGTCCCTGGTCAGACCGTCGTGAGACAGGTTAGTTTTACCCTACTGATGATGTGTTGTTGCAATAGTCATCAGGAGTCCCTGGTTGCAATCCCAGTATGACACGCTCCTCTGCTTGAGTAAGAGGCAGGTGAGCAGTGCTGAGGAAGCAAATAGGCCTGAGCAATAGGTTTTGAAGAGAAATAATGATCTGGAGGCCAAAGTCCAGCCACGTGCTCTGGACCTTGGAAAGCTGAGTTCATCCCTGACTAATAACATCACCTGTCTCTCACCTTTGCCTCAGCACACTGTAGGCTTCTAAGGACATGGACTGTCTCTTAAATCTGTTCAACAGACTTTATTTCAACTTTGTTCCCCCGTGATGCTGAAAGAAACCAGTGAACATCTCCTAAGTGTCATAATTTTAATCGTGTCCCTTATCTCGAAAATTAGCTGTCTTCTGTATTGCAGAACCTGAGATTTAACAATACAAATGAGGCAGGGGATGGACATGACTTTCTATGCTTTTAATAGGCACCTTGATGCAGAATTTTCCAGTAAGAGATATTTTTCATTGAATACTTGATTAGCGTGAGATTATTATACACTTCCAAAGAGATCAGACTTTCTCTTGTGCTCTTTTAGAGGGCTGAGACAATGGCAGCTGGTATTCTGGAGCACTACTTTCCTGACTAGCTGACTTCTAATGTTCTTCTGAAGGGCTGTCAAGCACATGTTATTGCTGATTGCTACTATCTGTTCTGGTTTGAAATTAATTTTAAAGTGCTCCATTTAACGCTGGCAGGTGGTTTGTCTTAAATAGGCATGGCTTGCTGAAGCCAGTCTGGGGGACCTACATAATATTTTTAAAAGCCACTGCTCCAAGGCACATTTAATAGTCCCATCTAATCCTGAACCTTGAATACCATAGCCCCAACCATCATACTGCTTAGCCTGAATCCTGCCTCTCCAAACCAGCACCACAATTGCAGGTCCCTGCCTTCCTGCCATATTCTCACCCAGAAATACAACAATCCTGGCCATGGAAGGCTCAGAACTAACACAGGGATATTCTTTGCACAACGCAGAGGTAAATTGTAGAACTCCTTTCCTCAGGATGCTGAAAGCTTACATGGCTTCAAAATTTGATTAAACTCATTCTTGGAAGAGAAACCCTCCAAGGGCTCTTAAACCAAGAAATCCTGTCTCTGTTGCGGGAAGCCTCTGTGCTGCTGATCACTGGAGGCAGCTTCACCATGTTGTTATCCAGTCTCAGACATTTCCCTGAGCATTTAATTTGGATGGATGGACGGGGCTTTGGTTTTGTTCAGTGAGAGTTTGTGCTGCCCCAGGCTGTGCAACACAGCGCCCCTTGGTCAGTGCATGCAGAGGGCATCCTGCTGCCTGGCCATGGTGTCTCCCCTGCCTGGCCGGTATTTGGGACAGGATAATGAGCTACACAGGTATCTGGATTGACTTAATAAGGCTCCTCTTATACAACAAGGATGCTACTGTGGGTCTCGGCACTGTGTGAAGTCCTGCCAAACAGGCAGCTGCCTGGTTGCAGGGCAGAGCAGGGTGTGCAGACCTCCAGGGTCTCGAGCAGCCACCAGCCCCATGTGTGTCTGTGACAGCTCTGCCAACGGGATAGCCACTGCTACTGCAGAGGCACCAGTGGTGGCAAATGCAGCTAGATGCTCATATTTTCATCTAAATAAATTTAATGGAAAGCAGTTAGTTAGTTGATACCAAGCACTCATCTTCTTTGAAAGCTGATCTTATGGCCCGCCATCAATTGCAGCGACACA
Organism: Falco biarmicus; assembly: GCF_023638135.1. Lineage (NCBI taxonomy): Eukaryota > Metazoa > Chordata > Aves > Falconiformes > Falconidae > Falco > Falco biarmicus. The sequence goes on from NC_079294.1 coordinate 31,416,080, forward strand.
TAGAGGGGCATGTCCATGAGAGGAGGTTTGCATGGGCTTACCTTTGATGCTGAGCTCCAGTAGCAGCTCTGACTGAACAGCAGTCACCTACATGTTGGCACATGCCTTAATCCTCTAGCCATGATCTGCTGCAAAATTTGCTGCCAACGTTATTGTACTGGCTGGGTGACTCATGACCTCCCCACTCCTGGCTCACCAGGCAGCCTAAAAACACGGGAAAGCAGGGAGCCAAACTCCCCCACTGCTCAGCCTTCTGCAGGGCTCTGAGCACCCACAGCTCCCTGCGGCCACCAGTTTTGGCATCTCATTGTGTATAGTCATCTGGGTTCAGACTCTTGTAATGGAGAAAAAAATAGAGACGGTAACACTTGGGTTACTTGGGGAAGCAAATAGTGTGAGGGGAAGGGGAGCAGTGTGAAGGATGCAGATCATCAGGCAACTTCAAGTCTGAATGTCAGTGTTATATGGCTCAAGCCATGTGCGTGGAGAAAGCATCTTACACCTCACAAATCTGTGAGAGCATGAGGAGAGTAGTGACTCAGAGAGGCACTGCAGTCTTTCCTGGCTGTGTGATGATCACACTGTGTTTCCACAAGTTGGTGGGTGAAGAAGCTGGCAGCAGAAAATCGCTGTTGGATGCAGTTCATGATGCTGAAACCACTTGCCGGTTGTATCTGGAGCTGCTCATGCAAGCCCCTGGTGCAGGCAGTGAGGCAGCCCGGCCCCAGGACAGAGCTGCAGCAGGGTGTCCAGCACCCAGGCCTTGCAGAAAGAGGTCCACGTTTCTCAGGGAGCTTCTGGTTTTGCAGGGGCATGAGGGAGCACTGTAGGGCTGGTGTGGGTACATGGAAAAGTCAAAGAGAGACTCTCATTCACCATTCTGCCAGTGTCTGTATTGAAAGTCCACATAACATGGATGCTTGCTGGCCTGGGAATCAGACCATTTTGGAACTAATGGTGGGGGCAGCTTCTCTCTGTGACCTACTCCTCTCTCTTATGTCTGGCCTAAAGTTGGGAAAAGCCCAAGTCCTTGAGTTTAAGCCCAATGCAGAGCAATTCCCACCTTCATTGCTGTGACAGCTAACCTAATGGTTTGACAAAAAGGTGGAGCAGTCAGTGGTGATATGTGGATGTAATGGCTTAAGTCACACTGTCACCTGTCCACATGGCAGCTCAAAGTGGTGGCCTGGGACCATCAGTTTGCCACTTTACCACTGCACCAACTCTGGAAAAGTCTTGGGCTCCAGGGCCAAGGCATCTGCTCAGGCTGGAAGTGCCCTTTTTCCTCCACCCCAAAGCCAACAGACCGAAAGACCCAAGAAACAATCCCCAAACTCAGAGGAAGGGTCTGTGCCCTCACTATGGATTTCTGTACTTGCACCATTGTCTCTTTGCTAGTCAGACCAAGACAGTCTGCCCAGCTGCAGGTGGAACAGGTTGTGTAGATGTGCAAAGCTGAAGAGCCTCGGGCTGCCTGCCACTCACTGCTCCCTGCCAGGCTCCTGCCTCCCACTCTGCCTACAAGGCAGATGCAGCCATGGAGCCATTTGGCAGGTCCCACGTGGCTGCATTATTCATCATCCAGCAGTAGCAAGCTGCCCACTTTCGGCATGGCTCATTGAGCTAGCTGCTTTGTGGCCTCCTAACATGAAAGGGTGCAGCACATCACCACTTGCAGAAGTGGGCAGTGCTCTGCTCCCTTCCTTTTCCATGCCTCAGTGTCAGGTATTGCCATGTTGTTTGCCCCCCCCCCCCTCGGCACTTATCCCATTAAGTACTTGCTTCTGGCAGACCTTGGGCAGCTGCTGCACAGTGGGGGAGTGAAGGAGGTAGGAGGGTGTGGATGAAGGGTATAGCCATCAGGCTGTGCTCTCAAGGGGCTGTAAACCTAATGTGTTGCTTTATATGGCTGGGATCCACTTTCGACCTTAAGAAGTAAGACCCAGAATGCTAAAGCAAAGAAGAAAACTCACCGCTTTAAGCATGAGCTCATTAGTAACTTACTGACGGTAATGCAGCCACTCTTGGGGCAGAGGGCAGTGACCCTAGCATGGCTTTGAAGGGACCTGAGTGACTGGCAGCTCATCTGAAACACTCAAATTCCCCACATTAACCAGCACTCTAGGTCTGCCATCCATCAGGTCCCATGCTCACCCAGTAAAGTCACCTTACCAAACTAACACAGCTGCAGAGATGAATGAAAATGTAGACCTTGACATGCTGTGTTATACAAAAGTTCCATCGGGCCTTGGAAATTGCACTCTGGCTGATGTGCCAGGAGGTCTGAGATCTGGATGTGAGCAGTTGTGACTGTGACTTAGCCCTTCCCTGGTTATTTTAAACAACTGTTCACTTCTTAGCTGCTGGAGCTTTCATAGGAAAAACACTCTAATGAAATTCCATTTCTGCAGCAATGTGTTCAAGGTAAGAGCTGAGAGGCTCATGCCCATGTTGTTGGGGAGAACAGGCAAAGATAATTTGCTAATGTGTGGTGCTCAACTGAAGTGCACATCTTGAGTATCAGCATGACTGCACAGTGGAGGCTCCTGCCCATCTCCTCTGCAATGGTGGCTGCCTGGCTCCACTTAGCAGTGGTCCTGACCACAGAGTCTAGAAATGGAGGTACCCATAATCAAGGCTGATCTAAAAAAACCCATCTGTTTTAAGTTATATTACTCCCTCTGCACCAGGTTCCCTATCTGTCAGAAAGGAATGTGGTACCTGCATGCTAATAATGTGGTGGATTCCTGCTTCTACTACTTCTATTACTATTATTATTTGAATAAATAGATATTACTATTATTATTTGAATAACATCATATTCAGAAAGTTGGGGGAAATGGCTTTTTAAATTTCAGGTTGTTTCTGTTAGGGGAGGAACTGAAGACGGAATTTGTCATTTCTCTGCCATGTCCCACTGCTTTGCTAATATAGCCAGTGCCCTGCTCCCTACAGCACCACTGAGTCCAAACCACAGGACAGAGGTTTCTCACTGACGGTTCCCGGTCCCTTTCTAACAAGCTCTCTGCCCAAGGGCTCTCTTTTGTGCCTGATCCCATAAATGCCTCCTGTCTGATCTTGCTTTTCTCTCCTCCCACTAGGAACAAGGCTCCTTTCTGGCTTGGACTGTGGGGTTTCCCTCCTGCATGCTCCCAGAGTGGAGGTGGAATGGGTTAGGGCATGTCCCCAGGGATGAGAATGGAGAAATGCTCTCAGTTACAGCATTTTAGGTATTGTCGGCAGCTACTGCACTATCAAAACTACGCAGCAGTGTGCACAGCCTGTCTTTCTGAACCCTTTATCAAAGTCAAAGGCAGCTGCATTGCTCATATCTGGATGAGGATGTAAAAGGGCAATGAGAGCTTTAGGGTCTTTTGAATCCCATAGACTTAAAATCTTCATATAATCTTAGAATATTATCATCAATATAGTCACATAACCAGCTAATATCTCTACCAGTATGGACTAATTTTCCCCCCTTTCTTCTATGTATGATTCCATTTCCAAACACAGCATTTACCTGCTGTGCCAGGAAGAAGCTTATTCTGATGCTTTTTCCCACTTTGTCCTTAGTCATTTGATTTGGGAATCCTGAACGTCACCAAAAAAACCCAGAACTTCTCATCCGCGGGAACTACGTTGCATTTCCAAGGAAGTGCTAAAACCAGCTTGAAAGCTATGAACATCTGTTTTGAGAATCTCTTAAATATCCCTTTCTCACTTGAATTCCCACGTTCCTTGGGCAGGGTTTGAACCCATCTGGCTGGATCTTCTGACTGCAGAGCACACATACACCGAATTCTGCTGAGAGTGATGTCTAAATGTACTTACTTCAGTGGATGAGATATCAAGGTATTGACTGGAGGCATGAGTCGATGTCACTATTAATTCATGCACCTCATTACCCTACTCAATCAGAGTGCTCTCATTCCACTGGGAAATGTTGCTGTAATTAAGACCCTAGAGCTTTCTGAGGGAAAAAAAAAAAAAAAAAAAAGTAGAAACAAAATAGGTTGAAAGTGACCTGCTTTCAGCTTCTTTAAAAAGCAGTAGTTACATTCGACTTTTCTGCCAAGTCAGAAGAGCAATGGTCAACACACATCATTGATTGCTTGGAAGCAAGTTACAGAGCCAGACCCAGGGCAGTCACATGAACAAGTGCTGACTTCAGGGGAAAACTACAGTGTGCAACAGCTGAGGTCTTGAAGCGTGTCTCAGAGAGACTTCTTGAAGCATTGGGTTTTCCTTCATTTTCTAAGCTTGTGCTTGCCTCCAGTGTGTTACGTTCTGCTGCACAATAGAGGTACTGGGAGAGGACTTGATTGCATTCAGGCAAGCCTCTCTGAACAGGCATCGGGAGCATCTGTTTACCAGTGCAGTGTGTGCAATGGGAAGGAATTCTACAAGTGACTATGCAGACTGATTCAAGAACCAGGCTGTGTTGTAGAGGCTTTGTGGTTGAAGTGGAGAGACTGCAGAGGCAAGCTGAATGATGTGCCTCCAGCATGGGCTTCTGGGCTGCAAAGGGCATTAAATGTGAGCAGTACATCTGAAACAGCAGAAGGTGGCAGAAATGTAATTGATAATTTGACACCCTGTAGCCTCTCGCTGAGATCCCTCACTATTCCACATCAATTTGATTTGAGTTTCTTCCTGGTGCTCCAAACTATCCCTTGGAACTGCAGGTGGCTTGGGGAAGAGCTGGGGTGGGCTGTGGCTGTCACAGAGCAGCTGTGGCTGTCACAGAGCAGCTGTGGCAGGCAGCCCCAGCAGGCAGCACCTTGGGGTTGCCATGCCAGCAGGGTGCCCCAGGCCATGCCAGGTGCTGTGCCCATGCAGCCTCCTAGCACATCTTACAGCATTGCGTTCCCTGACGATCTGTGGCAGAAGTGATACACCAGCTTGACAGCCTATGCCCCATTGCTTTAACCTGGATATAGGTTAAATAAGTAAATATACAAATACTCAACCAGTTAGTCAGAAGAGAGGAAGATACATCTCTTCTCCTCCCTCCTAAAGTCTTTCCTATAACCTTTGTTCATTTACTTGTTATTACAGATCAGTTAGATAAACCCTAACTTAGATTTCTCATTAAGTGCTGCTTGCGTGGTACAGAGAGCAGCTGGAGATGGAGATGGGGAATGAAAAAGCTATTTTCACTTCCCTGTCAACACGAGATGTTCAGCCTTAAAGGGCAGAAATTAAGATCTGGCCTGACAGGGCTGACATAAGGGTCACACCTTGGCAGGGACATCACCCAGCCTGTAGCATTGGCCTGTAACCGATAATCTCCTGATACTATTACAGGCAGTGCCATTATGACTGTCAGCTTTAATTAAGCACACTCCCATTTGCTGTTTCCTTCTAAACATCGCTCCAGGGCCACGGCTAATTCAGCATGCAGCCGCGTTTCATCAGGAGAGGGTTTTGCCCTGTTGAAATGGGATTTTGATCAGCCACTGGTGGAGTTAGTTCAGCTTTTTTGGGCCTGTGGCGAGATGACCCTTTACAGTGTGGCAAGGAACAGCAGTGGCAGCTGGTCATTCACCTTCCACCTTCCCCCAAGCCCTCAGTGCTGCCAGTGCTGCTGCTGGGGCTCCTGGCTCTCGCAGGGGCTCGGACACAGAGCTCCATCCCCTCCTCCAGGCAGAGAGAAGCCAGGTGAAGGCATGCTGTGCATCCTCCAGCAGCTGAGCTGTGGACACACAGCCACCACAAAACCGTTTGCTATCAAACCTTCAACAAAGTCTTCAGCACCTGGCATCTTTCAGCCTCTGACCTCAGTTTGTTGTGCAAACATGAATTAAGCATTAGGACACCTCTGTTCTGCAAGGACACTGAGCACTGATACAGCTCTGTGTTTTATTCATTATGAAGAATTGAATCCTATTACATTAAAAATTCAAATATTGAACTGTATTATATGGACACGTAGGGGATATATGTCTGTGTATCAACATATCCTTTTATTCATAGGCTCTATAGAGTCCTAGGTAGAGGTACGTATAAAGGGAAATTGAGTTGCTCATCCAGCCTCATACACTAAATTTGTAGCTGAGTCAGGAGAAGTGCTGAGGAGATGTTATTTGCTGTCAGTTATGTGGGGAAACGTAGAGCCTCTGTCCAAGGGTCATTTTATATCTGCAAATTATACCTGGCTTTCCTGAGGTGGGGTTTGTCTAATACTTTGAGAAATCCCTTGTCAGCTGCTGAGAAAAAGCTGTTATAGCCTCTTTTTCATTCTTCCACGCAGTTCTATTTTAAAGTCATCAAGTGACTTGTCAGGCTCTTCTTAACATGTGAGCTTGACTGACCTTTCCTCAGATGAGCTTGCTCCTGCTTGAATGGGCACCCAGCCTCTGCCAGCGTAAAGAACACAGCTGGAAAGGCAGCCGGGGGTGCAGAGTCCAGCCCCTGCGGCCACCTTCACCCCTCATCTCTCTCTACAAGGAGCAGGAGCCAAATCGTGCTCTTACAGACCCACTCCCCCAGCACGAGGTGCACCTGGGGACACCTGGGGAAACCTTGCCTCTCAAGCCCTGCGAGAGTCCAAATGTGCTGGGCTGCCTAGAGAAACCCTGCATCTGTTTTGTGCACATCTGACCCATACTCTCAGGGTGGGTGAACAATGTCTCGTCTGCTCTTCCAAAGCATCAAGGAGTCAAGCAGACCACACTACTTAAAAATGTAGATTCCTACATCTCGAAGACTGGCCATTGCCCTTCCCCATCCAGCGTGTGACTTCTTTTTATTTGTACCAGAAAACTCCTCCATTTCTGGGCCCATCCAAAGTTATACCGGGAAATTTACCTTCAGCGTTGTCCCAAAAGAGGTGCTTTCTAGAGCAACATGCTCTGATGTGAAGATTGCAGGCCGTTAGAGGCTATATTATCCCTTAGCTAACTCTTCCTAAAGGGCAACCCTGGCAGTGATCTTACCTCACTGGAACACTCAAGTGCATATTAGTGGAAAATATGCATAGGGTAGATGAAGGTCATCACTGCTCACAGCTCTTAATTATGGAGAAATGGCTATAAGGGCAATAAACAGTAAGTCCATTACGAGGCTAATGACTTCGACAAAGTTTCACACATCTGTGAAGGGGAATGGCAGGGACAACATGAGCTTTATGGAAAAACATGAGCTGGAATAGCAGTGTAGTCTTCTCTTAGATGAGATCAGGCCTGGATCAGCCTCTGAAGGACCAAATGCTGAGTATACCTAAAGACTATTTGAATGGTGCATTGAGAACATTTCCTTGTCCCTCATGGTGTTTCAGTCATTCTGCCTGTTGAAGCTGGACAACACTGTCCAGGGAAAGCACCTTGCTGAAAAATGTATATCCAGATACACTGAAGCTAGTAACAAAAGAGAAGGCGCGTAAAGAACTCTCCAGTGCAATCTGGAATCTGGCAATTTAATACGCTGTCCCTGGGGCAGCACAGATGGGATGATATGGCATTTGTCCTCCAAAGGCATCTTAGGGAAGGATGGCGTAGTTGCAGCCCAGTAGTCTGAGGTTCCCCTTGTTGAGCCCACTTGTTTTTTTGATACCACTCACATTTAGCTAATGAAGTGGCTACAAATTGGTGCATCTGAATGTAGAAATAAGGTCAATGGAGGGCTGGTATGAATGGAAACCTCCTTCTGTTTCCTTCTATCAGACAAGGACTGGGGTATAAACTCTTCGTTTCAGAGGGAGCTTGAGCAAATTCCCTGCTTATATAAAAGTACAAAGGGCTAAGTACTGTTGTATTACACCACTGATGTTCAAGAACCTGTTTCATTTCAGGAAGTGCATTTCAAACTTTAGAGAAATTAGAAAGGACAATTTCAGAATAATAAATTTAAAATATGACCTGAATCTCTCATGGATACATCACGTGTAGCAACAGCTCATTTTGTGTTGCTCAAGAAATATAGTTACCTGCAGTGCAGGGAGCGGCATAGTGAGATAATCTGGAAGATTAAGGAATGACTTGTTTTTCAGTCCTGCATTTGTAGCTATGACATTGTGGCTTGGGTGAAGTCTCCCAGCAACAAGCCAGTCTTCATGATTAGCAGTATAATACCTGGCTAAACAAATATTTCACACACACAGATCTAATGAGGCTGGTGCTAGGGAAAATGAGCATTAAAAAGTTAATAAGGATATGCTTTTTGAAACGCATTATTCCTTATTGCCGCTGGTGTACCACCTGCAGTGCCCAGCATGGTTCAGGGAAGGCTGTAGCCAGATATAGTTACAGAACATCTGCTGAAGAACAAAGCGTGAGTGTCCTCCGCAGCACAGTTGCACCACACTGAAGGGAGATTTGATGTAATAGCAATAGCTCTGGCTACATCCTCACATGCAGCGCACCTTGCATAAGAGTGTGGAGGTCAATGCAGTCTGTCGCAGGAGCTCAGCTCTGGTCATCCAAACTTCTCACGGTTAAATAAATTTAATTGTGGGTAGCCTTATTTTAACCCTCCCTCTGAACGGCATGTAGTGGAACAGAGCTTGTCTCTCAGAGCATAGTTTTGGTGCTGGCATACCTCCAATGATGCCACCTATAGCCACATGTGAACCAGAAGGCACAGGTGTTCCCAGGCACTGGCTTGTTTAAAACATCGGTAGACCTTCCCCTCTGCTTGCTTGCCACCTGGGAATCAGCTTCACAGCAATACACTGCAAAGCCACTGCTGTAATAGGCTTTGGTTGTGGTAGGTAATGTTTGATGAGACGTAGGCTGGGATAAACGCATCAGACTAGTTATCAAGGAAATTTTTGCCCTAGTTCCTCAAAATCTTTTTGTGTGTTTGCTTGACTAGAAGTGTATGGTAACTATTGAATTTGAAAGGCTTGTTGGGCAAACATGCACTGATACAATTTGTAGAAACTGCAAAAGGTAGATTAAATCAAGTGACTTCACTTTTGAAAAGCAATAAAGTTCCTATGTATTCTTTGCACTCCCACAATTAATTTCACAGATACTCATAAAGCAAAAGATTCAATTAGATGTTCCTTACCGTTAGTTGATATTTACTGTATATGAAATGAAAAAAAAGTATGGAAGTGGATGTATGCTGAAAAGACCCTGCCCTATCTTATTAGAAACAAAACAAAAGTGAAGCTACTAGGATGGATTTATTACTGGTGTGCTTGTATTTAATTCCATGAGGTTATAACAACCCTGCACCTGAGCCACGGTGCCTCAAAGATCTTAAAGCTTAAACTTTACAGCAAAGGGAGTGATTGGGATGCAAGTTTCAGAAGCTGTTTCTATGGTTCTTTGGATGATTTTGTATGAACAAAGGCTTTTGGTACAGTTTTCACGTGTATGCTTCAGAGAGGTTGCTAACACGCCTGCCCAGCTCTCTGCTTTCCCCCAAGAGGTGCATCCAGCCTTGTGATCAGACACACAGGGTCTGGATAAAAGAGACATCTTGCAATAAATACTGTATGCAGTTTCCTAATGACGAGCATTGTTAGTTTTAGCTGAAGCGTTTTAAACCAGGGAGACTTTTCTCAGATCTTCAGCTATGAATGCTAAGGAGGGTTAGAAACCCCAGTCAAATTTGAATTTACGACTCTCTACCAAATGTTTTCAAAATCTTGGTACGAAGCTTGGAGACAGAGCATGCCCAGAGCCAAGCCCTGCCTTTCCACAACCGCTTCTTGTGCAGGGGAACTGCTGGCATGCCCCTGCCCAGGAATCACAGCAGCTCTCCCAGGGACCCTCGTGACATGGACATGATCAGGAGACAGGCTGTGGGTCCCAGGGGTGACTGGATTTGTTGTATTCACCTGCTTAAATTGGTCTTGTTACCTCCACAGAAATAACGTGCCTCGCTTTAACAGTAAGCAAGCTGAAAGGTAAAGAAACCATACAAGCCATACAGGAAGGTCAAAGCCTCCATCACAATCAGAGACAAGGTTACTAGAGGGTGGTGTGAACCAGCTGACTGCAGCACCAGATTGAGCTCAAGTTTTAGGTTCCTGGTAATATGATCAGACATAAACTCAAGTTTCCTTTTTGCCTGTCACTCAGCGACCTTGAGGCATCTCAGTTGTAGGACCTGGAGGAATGACTCACCTAGTCACTGCTTCTTCCCACAGTGATTTTTCCAAGGACATCTGTGCACCTATACTCACACCTGCCACAGTATAGTAAAGAGGAGCAGATGCCTCTATCTCCTCTTCTTGTTCTTAAATCCAGCTCCTGCTGCCTTCCCAATACAAATGTCATACATGGGGTCTTTCTCCCTCTGCAGCAGCTTCTCTGAATGTATACACCCACTGCTTTCCTCCATGAGCAAATTCCTTCAAGCTCACGTGACCTACCTGCTAAACACATTGTTTTCATAATTGGCAATGTTTTTTAAGTCCTAAGACTTGTTCATTGTACTTATATCCACTCCACCTCCCAGGTTCTAGGTTGCTGTTGATCCTCTAGAGGGCCCATACATGACAAACCAGTACTATGGATGACACACTTGGCACAAAGGCAGTTCAAGCCACCTATTCTTGTCTCCTTCCCCTCCACCCTGCACACACATTTCCATGTCATCAGTTCTTAGGGTTCCTCAAGTCACTTTTGGACCCAAATTAACTTATAGTTTTGATCTTCCACAATTCACCCATGTATACATATATTCACATATTTGCTTTTGTTCCCCTTTAATTTTACCGTATAGTACAATAAAACAAATGAAAGTGTGAAATCCACTTCCCTGTGTTAAATAACCTCTGCGGTGGCATTCCTGCAAAGAAATGTAACTCATCGCCAAGCCATCTGGTGCCATACCATGCCTGGAACACAGCTTATTTTTAGGCATTAGACCTGAATGAGGTCTGGAGGTGACTTCTGTTTTACTCTAAAGTGCTTGCTGAACTTCGGCTCCTGATTTAGGCCACTGAGACTGCCACCTTTCTCTGAAGTGGTCAAATCCAAAACCAGCACTCTCAGGAGCTTGGTTCAGAAGATTGTGCCCATCCTCTGTGTCATAGTTTGAAGCAGCCACAGTCATGTCTGCAAGATGAGGAGGGTCAAGTTCATTTGTCCCTTCCAGGTGCCCTGAAGAGTAGACTAGCAGTACATTCTCCCTTGATTCATTCACTCAGGCTCCAATTGCATTGGTGACTGCTCAGAGAAAGGTGAGGCTGGAGTATCCCTGGCCTCCTGTGGCCAGGAGACTCTCAAGGGGGTGGGAATCATGGCTTTGAAGTCTATGAAACTAAGAGAGGCATTAAAATACTGCTTTCCATTTTTTTTGGAGGGGGAAGTGCTCTAAATACTGTCCTGTAAGGAAAGACGCGTTGCACTGTAAGTACTTCGCTGGCTCCTGTTTTCAACATGAAATTGTGATTCCTGTTCAGTGTTCTCCACAAATAGGTACCTTCCTTGAGGAGATGATGCAGGGTCTGAGGCCCAGGCAGGCAGATGGTCCTCTTTGTCCTGAGTGAGGTCTGCAAACTGACTCGGGGATGAGTCTCTCGACAACGCTTCACATCCCCCTCTTAGACACCTAACCCCAATCCGTAAGTTACATCAGGCGCCAAACTTTATCTTCTGGATTTCATTCTGGAGCCAGTATATAATAAAAAACACCAAGATATGCACCTTGCTTAGATCATGTCTACATATAGCCCTGAGCCTAAAGACAGGGGTATGAGGTGCATTAGCAAGGGTAGACCCTCAAACTGTTTGGGCTTTTTCTGAATCATTTGTATTGACAAAACAGTGGGATTTCTATTACATTGCATTAACATTGCACCTTTCTTAAGTCCTGAGAGGAGATCTGAGGAAGTCATAGGGAAAAGGTTAATGGCACCATAGTCTACAAAGAAAAAGAAAAAGGTTGTGTTCTGGAGAAGTAATGATCCAGCAGAGGCTGAAACACCCACTGTCATTTTCTGCTTCAGACTTCCTAGAAAGGTTGATTATAACCAGATGTTGAATGCAATTGGTTGAATGCAAATATAACAAGAGGATTGGAGCCACAGAACGGAATAAGGAAAGAAGAGCTTAAAGAATATTTAGATTAGTGAGATGTGTTCCAGCTTGCAGAACCAGACAAAATTTGTCTGCAAAGGCTTAAGAACTCATCCAAAGCCATTTCTGAGCTATTAGCTATTGCTTTTGAGTAGCTGGGGAATAAGATAGGAATAACAGGGAAATGCTTAGTACCTGCCTTGCAGGGAAAGCCAAGGAGTTTAAAACAATCTGACTAATCTTAATTCTTGGAAAGATTGCCAGAACCAATTATGAAACCCTCAATTTATAATCAGCCACAGGTTAGTCAGTTGATATGAGACACTGCAGGGATTTGCCAAGAGCATACTGTGTCAATTCATTTCATTTTTTCCTCCTTGGTCTAGTGGTTAAGGGAAATTGACTTAATACTAAGAAGAGTTTGGACACTTTCCTACAGAACATGCTCAGGTGTGCACTGTGAGAACAGAGTCCAGCTACCCTGATAAACTGGAAGGGTAAAAGGTGGGCCAAAGCACTGCAAAACCCAGGGGAGGTATGCTCAGCCCACGTCTGACCAGCATGAGAAAGAATGGATGATGGTGAAGGGAATGCAGTTACAAGATGTCTGAATAAAGCCAAGCTGTTAGAGCTTGCAAGACATTTGGAAGATAGGCCTTAATTCAAAATAATCTTGATGGCTAAGAAAAGTGCTCTGAAATCCTCAAGATGAAATTGAGCAAGAAGAAGAGCAAAGTACTACAAGCAGAAAAGGGAAATCAATGCACAACTACATAGAAACCCACAAAGAAGTTTCAAGGGAAATAGTAGCAACAAACTGGGTATGAAGGGATGTTGTGCAGCTATAGAAAAAAAAAGGGTTTTTTAAACTATGAAAACAATTCAACTGGAGATTAGAATTATATCTGTATCAGGGGATGAAAATCTGAAACAGTTTTCTAATAGATGTGGATAGGTCAGGAAATCCTCACTGGGTTCAAGATGGAACTGAACAATTTCTGGCAGGGCTTATTAAAGGTGGTTGCAGGAGCACAGGCCAAGGCTGGGTGACCCAGGAGCTCCCTTGCTAATGTCTTTCATTTGTTTCTCTGAAAGACAAAGTGGGATTACACTGCTCTTGTAAGACTTTGTCTGGAGCTGCTGTCTTCAGTCTGGGGAACCTACTTTGTGGAAGACAGGAGATGGGAAAGACCCAGGACAGCTCAACATAAATGAAAAGTTTGGTAAATACATGACTGTGAGAAGAGGCTTGATTAATTTCAACAGAGAAGACTGGGAAGCAGGCTGGGGAAATAGATAGCAATCTCACAGCAGCACAGAATAGCCACAGAGCAGGTAGTGCTTTCAAAATACAAGGATAGCTAAACATTCAGATGAGCTCCTTTGAGTGTAAGGTCTCACTAAGTGGAAGACTTCACGTGCCTATTATTATCATGTGACTATCACGGGTGGCTGGGGCAACTCTTGTGGCAGGAAGGTCCTGCAGTACCTAATTCACCCTGAAATCATGGACAGGTCAATGCTATTTGAGGCATCTCTTCAGCCTGATGCTTCTTTGAGTCAGTCTTGTTAAAATCAGTGAAGCTGTGTGATATATGCCTGAAACCTTGATGATACCAATAAGAGAGATACTGGTGAACTCTGAGTGAATGTTTACCTTCCTCTGATCCCCACAGCTGCATCGGGTGGTATTTCTCAAAATTTGCTCACATACCAGAGGGCCACAGGCAGTAAAACTCCAATACACTCTCAGTCCTTGGCTGCAAGAACATGGTACTTCTTTCACCATTTTCTTTTAGACATAGTTTGAAGAATTATTGTGTGTGTTAGAAATCATTTTCAAAGCCACATCAACCTTAAACAAATTCTCCTGGAAGGGTAATAATTGGTGTTGAAATGAGAGGGGAAAAGGTGATGGGTGTGATGAAGATGGCAGAGCAAGTGTGCCCACAGTCAGAGTGTTCTGCTACTGCCCCTGGTAAATTCCCACGCAGAGGATAAAGTTTCGGGAGGGGGTGGAGCAGGAGGAGGTGGTACCCAGGGTTTAACAGTAAATGACTGTCAAGAGAAAATGATTGTTTTACTGTTTGCAAGACTGAAAATACAGTGAGTGTTAGCACCAGACTTCAGAGTATAATGATCTCTGTCCACTCACCTAATACACAATTTCCTTCAGTTAGCCTGCCCTGTGAAAAGGCTCTGACTTGCCAGATCCTTCAAATGGGCTGAAGAATATTCTCCCAGCTTAATGACTGCTGGTAACCTCGCTGCTCCCTCAACCAGTTGTTCATCACTGCCAGCTTTTTCCCTCTCCAGCAGGTTGTTTATCTGACAATCAGGGGCACTGCTACTGGAGCATTTCTAAAAAGATTATTCTGCTAATTATTCAGAGGTCATTAATTGGAAGGTGAAGCAGGCACTGGGTTTCCGCTTTGAGCTCCCTGATAGTACAAGAACGTTCCTGTTGCACAAAAAGCACACTGTTTCATCCACAACACTTACTCTTCCCGCAGCCTTTGAAGGAAGATTTCAGCTCCAGCAGATGTGCTTTATAAGAAGTGGAAGTTTTCTCTCTTTAATCAGTGGTATGTTCAATAACCACAGCAAGCTGAAGACACTTCTCCTGACTTTTTCCACCACAGGCTGTGTCATAAGGGGGAAAAAGCAAAAGCAGCTGCCCCTCAGCTGCCCAGGTGATCCCAAACAGGCATCAGCAGCAGCCACAGGCAGACACTACAACTACCCCCTCAAATACAGGCAGGTTTTGCATTGAAAATCTTGTTATTTTTCTTCTTCCCCGATTACCTCAGGGGTCGTAGAACTAGAGACAGATTAGAAGTCACCTGCTGGTGACTTTTAAGAGGGATCATGGACTCTGAATGTGCCCTTCCGCTTGTGCTCTCACTCAGAGCTCACCACTGCATGGAGAATGGGGCAAACCCCCTGCAGCGTAGTGCTCTTCTGCAGCCGCTCTGCTTCCCTCACTGGTTTTGTTTTGCCCAGGTGTACAGAGCTGCATTGCAAGCAGCTGCAGAAGTATTGTTAAAGAGTTGGTAAGGGAAGGCTGAAACAAGACCCCAGAGGAGGTACATGCAGATAAGACAGAAGGTGAAATAGCCAGGTTTGCAGGTGATGATAATTAAGCTGTTTTGGGTAGTCAAATGTCAGGCTGATGGCAGGGGACTTCAGAGGGACTTCGCAGAGCTGGTGAATGGACAAGAAGGTGGTAGATGAGCTGCAGTGGAGATAAAACAGGTAATGCAGCTAAGGGAAAAATAATCTAAACCACAACAAGCACCAGAAATGATCAGTGGGATGGAACATCTGAGAGAGGCAGGAGAAACACGAAGATTGGGACACTTTCAGAGGGAAGAAAGCTATGGGAGGATAGGAGCAGGATTCAAAAGATCATGAAGATGGCGGATAGGGTGAATGGCACTAGAAGTCGAGGGTCTCTAGGGAACCAGCAGGAGACTGCATTAAAGCCAGTAGGGTAGCTCTCTGCACAGCCGGCCATGAACTCTCGAGCTTTCTGCCACAGGAGCTGGCAGAGGCAGACAGGACCAGCAGGTTCAAAAAGGGACCAGGTAAATCCAGGGACAGCAGGATACAGATAATGGCATGGCAAAAAGAGAAGGTAATGTTAGGAATGTGCCACCTGTCATTGCTAATCCATCAGCTGAAGATAGATTCAGGGGGAGTACAAGGGGACTGCAGAAAGCAGCTGCTTTTCCTGAATAACATATACTGCCACTGTTTTGGGGGTTGCTTTTACTCCAGGAGAGGTTTTCGGTCAAGATTGAAAACACAGTTCCCACAAAAGGCAACTTCAGAAAATGTATTTGGGAAGATCCCCAGCACCCGGGTGTCACCGAGCACCTTTCTGAGCCTCCTTTGGCTGCAGGAGACCAGAGGTAAGCCACAGCTCTCACAGCGCACTGATGCCGCACAGGCTCGTGCGGTGGCAGCTGCTGTAGAAGCATTTGGACCACTCACATCACCAGTGACAAAGACTCTGGAGTCAGGATCATGTGGTGAGGCTGTTAGAGCAGACTAGAAAACCCCAGGTTTTGTTAAAGCTACTGTTCACAGAACAATTTGTTCGCTCAAAGTGTGCTGTGGGTAGTGAGTCCCTTTTGGAGAGGCACTGAGGAAAGTGCGTGACAGTTGTCCTTATCAACACATCTCTTGCTGTGTGGTCTGAGCCTGACAAGACCCATTGCTCATTAAATCATGCTGTTTGTCACTAATGCCGTTTCCAGCCCTGTAATTGCTAAATATCACTTCATGCACATATTTATTTGCTCCACAGTTACTACCAGGCCAACAACCATTAGTTACCCAAATGCTGTTTGCCCAGTCTCTGGACTGCAGCCTTGTAAATTCATCAGCCATGTTTGTAATTAAAGAATGTAAGTTAAAAAATACTCAACCTCAATAATAGAAAGAAAAAAGCAAATTATGGCTCCCTGAGGGCTCACAGCATGCTTTGGTTTAGGCGGCCGCAACTCCCTTTTATGCTAATGGGAGACAAAGGCTGGGATTGCAAACATACTGCCTCTGACTTGGGAGAAGGGCTTCACTGTGGGAGCAGGTGTTTCATGGCAAAAGCCAGGCCTGCCAGAAGCTGAGCATTTGGGGAAGGGTAGGATCAACTGCACTTTACATTTTCCAGATGCTTCAGCCGTTGTTATTGTTTGTAACATTATGAGGGGATTTGGAAAATAACTAGTTGTGTTTAAAAAAGGCCTGGAGAACATAGCCAAAGTAAGAAGACAAGGAACAATATGCTGAGGAGTAAAAGGTTTCTATTTAATTTGTATATCAGCTGGCTATTAACAATAACTGTGTGGAGGGACATGGTTATAATTCCCAAGGGCACAGAAACCCCCTCTACCCCTTATACTCCATTTAAGCAAGAGATGAGATTGTATCACGAGTACTAATTCACTCCCACAGCCCCAAGGACTGGCACTGCTGTTTTTTCAGCACCTTCCTTGCTGCCATTGACATTATTGATCCCTTTTGTACAGCAGTGGGGAAGGTCGATCCGTCCCCCTGCACAGCAAACCCCCCTCACTCACTTGGAGGGCCTGGTTACAAAGGCATTACAGAGACTGGCTGCAGACAAATTCTCGGTGCTGTGACACACAGCCTGGAAAGAAAAATGTGATGGGGGCAGCAGCTCTGGTTGGTCCCTCAAACCACAGGCTGGAGGCTAGCCATGTCCTCCCAGATCATGGGAAAAGTGAGCTGAAGCCACCAGTGAAGTGCTGGGCGCATCGTGTCTCCACTAGGAAAAGCTAGAGCTGCTCGAGGCACCCAGGAAAAGCACAGACTGGCCACCAGTGTCTCAGAGTTAATTTGGAAGAACCTTTCCACTGCTCCATGACAAGTGAGGCATGTTCCCTGGGCACAGGCTGGGACGTACAAGGGACTTTCTTTTCCCTGCTGTCTGGGTTAAAGGGGTTGTTGAGAGTCCCTGGAGACCCAACAGCCACCCTGCTTTAGAGATTACCAGAGTCTTGTCTGGTGGCAGCTTCTGCCAGCAGCTCCCACTGCATTTTATTCAGACACCTTTCCCCATACACAGGAGGTGCCCCTCTGGACGGGAGGGTGCTGAGATCCTGAGACTCCTAGGAGAGGAATTTGTACCAAGAGCTAAGCACAATGTGCAACAGGGATTCCTGCCTGTGGAGCAAATTGCACTGTACCCTGGGTGGTGGTGCCCCTGCCTGCTGCTGCAGCCCAGCTTTGAACTTGCTGGGGAAACCCAGGTAGGTGACTGCATGTGCACCTAAACAAGGTGATAAGGGATAACTAACAGGGATAACTGGTGCAGGCAGCAGCTCCAGTGGGGATGGTCATCCCTGCCATGGGCACCCAATGTCAACCAAAGATAACAAAGAGACCAGCAGCCTCGATACCAACTTTTTCCTCCCTACTCAGAGAATCTGACTGTGATGAGAAGCATCCCCACATCTTCACCTTTTCAAAGCAGTGCTACCATGTGGGTAGAGCATCCTGTTGTTCTCCCTCCAGCCACACAGCATTTAGACTTGCTTTGCAGCATCTGCCTCCAAACTCCTTGGGCTACTGCTCTGCTGGGGTGGACCTGGGACCCTCAGCATGGCCCAGCCCTTGTAGATGGGCTCCCAACATGCGTGCGCTTCAGTTCGTCACTTCAGGGTTCACTCTTGCCCAAGCTGTTGATTAGCAATTCTGCAGCACCAAAACTGCACTGCCACATAAGCCAGGTTTAAATGGTGATCCCTTTAAACAGGAATGATCTCTGTCAGAACAGCTTTCTTAAATCCTGAGATAGATGCTGCTACTTGCACTAAATTGTTTTTCTCTGTATTAGCTATTTAATGCTATTAGCATAATATGTGCTCCCATTTAGAGAGGAAGCTTTTATCTATGTGGTTTCACCAAAAAGTGGGTTTGATTAATTAAAAAAAGAGGATGGATGGGATTGCTGTAAGGATTTGAATGTAAATGCACTAGCAGATGCTTCCTGATCCTCCCAGCAGAGTACATCACTTTTAATAAACTCAGAACAGATGGCTGACTGTGGTGTCAGAGATGATATGTATCAAAGTGCTCTGCACTCCCCTCCCGGTCAGCTCCATCCTCAAGCCTCAAAATCCAGAGGGGTGAATCCTCACCTGCAGCCCTCTGGCAAAGCTCCCTCCACCTCAGGGGTGCTCTACTTACTCATTGCAGCTGAGAAGCCCTCCCAGGGGCGTGAAAGGTTTCTGTTTCACGAGTCCTGCAGAAATGCAATAGAGCCGCTTGCTGGAATGCAGAGCCCGTAGTTAGATTAATTAGGCTGCACAAAAAGCAGCAAGAGATACAGCACAGGTAGTTCAAAGTTTAGGTGTTCCTCTTCTTTCTCCTCCATGGGAGCTGCGTCCTGCTGATTACAAGCAGGAAAATCTCCTTTTAGTGCAAAAAGATGTTCGCTTGATCCAAGCCTGCAGGACTGAAGTTACCTCTCCCCGAAACATTTGGTGTACCAAAATTGCCACTAAAACTGTTTATGGGTTTGCCTTACCTCTTGACCAAAAGACAGGATGAGGAATCCATTTAGAGCAGGAAAACTGCAGAAAATGAACAATCAGTGCTTTCTTGGGATTTTCATTCCTAGGTCTCAGAGCCCTCTCCAAAGACATAGTGTATCACTGGGATTTTGTCAAGGATAAACTGAGGCACAGAGCAGTTAAATGCATTGTAGTGCTCATGTGGGAGGGAAACAGCAAAGCTGAGCATTGAAACCAGGTCCCCAAGCTTTTATCATAGGCTGAAATGTGTCCCCAGTTTAACTATGTCCATTACCTTACACATTGCCAGCTTTGCTAGTGCTGGTTTGACCCAAGCTGTGCAATAAGTTGCTTGATTCCTTCACACCTATTTGTTGCCTGATGCTGCTGCCCCTGGTCTGGCTGCTGGCAGTAATTGTAGGAGCTGCTGGCTGGCAGATGAACAGAAGCAAAGTCTGTGTGACTGCCGGAAAGGAAAAACAAGCTGTATGATTCACTAGAAAATAGAAGGCAAGTTTCTGACAGTGCGGAGATGAGTTAAGTAGCTCTTTCCCTGTACTGTCACTAGGAAGAGAGAATATTTGTCTTGAGGGATGGCGCAGCTCAGGTGTTGCTAGCAGCTACTTCAAAGGCCATAGAGGGAATTAGGTTAACAGACAAGACTTCTAGGTATCTTCACCATCTGCAGCTCAAGCTATGTAACCAGAGGCAAATGCAGACCTAATTTCATAAAAGGAGTTAGGTTTCATGAACAGTGCTGGATGTGAGGAACACCTGGGATCTAGCGAGCAAAATTTCCCATGTGAAATCCTCATGAAGATAAGGGTTGGTATTAGGCTGCTGTGCTCTGCATTCACGGTAAGAAATCAGGCCTTGGTGCAATCTAGCAGGCAGACGTAGGGGAATGAAATACTAAGCAGAAAACAAAGATCTCTGCTGAGGCTGCTATTGAGACATCCCCTTACTAGCAAAGCACAACAGAAAAATATGTGGATATTCAGCAGAAGGGATGGCAGACTGGAGTCCAGGGGGGTCTCCTGGAGTAGGTGATAAATCTGAAGCTCAAAAATCCTGATCTGGGTCCCTGTTTACACTGCAGATCTCCTACAAAGACTTGGATGAGCCATGCTGGGTCTTTGTACCTACTGTTCTTAGGTTAGAGAGGATACCTATAGCAGGCATGTGTGTGAAGCTGAACACTCCAAGTTGCATATTAAAGTAGATGAAACTTATCTGATGTTGGTGAGGATGGTATGAGGATGTAGTGTTCAGGGTAAGTGCAGGGTGCAATTAAGCCCTCTGGGATAAAAATCAAAGAACAGGGTCAGGGATTTTAAAGAAAAGTGGATAGATAGTAGGGAGAAGGCAAACAGAATGTCAGGTAGGATTTGCTGGAAGGGAGAGAAGAGAACATCGATAATAGGCATTATTAAAAGAAAACAGAGAGGCGTGGATGATCTTGCTCAGCTTCTCAGCATCTGTGGATGACATGGCCCTTGGTCAGCACAATTCCTGGGTATCGCACAACCTCCTATAGCACTGAGGATAACCATCAGCCCTTCCTATTGTCCATTTCAATAGACATCTATAAAACTCTGTGCCCTCTCATTTCTTTTTCAAAAGTAAAATATTATTATATATTGGAGGTACGAAATTAAGATAACTGAAGAGTGATTAATACTGGAGGGGTTAAAAATACTTCATAAACGTAGTCTCTGCTGGTAAGATGGAGGCTTTGCTGCTAGATGAATGCCTATCTTGGGAAGTTCTGTATTTTAAGTATCCATTTATCACTTTAGAAGGGACCATTGGCTGTAAGCATTCAGTCACTGCAAAATGAACTTTCCCAGGAGTACAAACTCATCATTCAGCTCTAATAATCCAAAGAAAAGTTTCAAACTAATCCATACAAGAAAAATGGCAGTGTCATCCTAGGATGTTAGTAGCAGTAGAAACACCATGCAAAGTCAGCCTGGTAATACGGAGGAGCTCTGTATTTTCTTGAAAGAGCACCTAATACGTATCTAAGGGTTTTGAAGCAAAGCCCATTGCTCCTGCCAGAGCAAAGGGCCTGTTTCTGGGTCATCCCAAAGTCCACGCAGATCTTATTGAAATCAGGAGAGAATGCGAGAGTTACGGTTTAACAAAAAAGGGGGTTAAATAGAACATCAAGCTTCTCATTAGTCACCTGATGATCTTGTCAATACTAGTAAATATACTCCAAGGTAATTACTGATGGTAAGGGGATACTTCTAATATGGAATACAAAAATATCAATATCCCTCGAAAATGGGGAAGCACCTTCTCTTGGTGGAGGGCGCAAAGCGAGGCACAGGGTGGGTGTCAGCCTCTGGGCTGTGTAAACAGAGCAGCTGGCGTAGCTGAGCCAAGACTCCTGCTAACTTACTGCCACCACTGCCTTGTTCTGTGGTGGTTTATTTTACCCCTAAGGGTCTGACTTCTTTAATTATCTTTTTTGTTACATAGGAATGATACATAAAGAATTCCGTTTCTCATCTCTGGCTAAATAAGAGGGTAGCAGCTTCATTAGACAATTGAGTGCTCTTCCAATCAACCAGCAATACATTGTCCCCTGAGAGCTTTCTTTAACCACAGAATACAAGCAGCTGCTCTAATTGTGCTGTGCTTCAGGCCCACTGCAAGGGCAACCAGGGCTGCTGCTTTTCCTGATAGCATCTTCTGAGCAGAGCAGGAGACAGTTCTGCATATGGTTCCCCTATTACAGTGTGAATTTCCAATGGGGCCCTCTGCTTACCTAACTCTTCCAATTAATGAAGATGCTCTCAGAATATGAAAATTTAATTTCTTTGCTTAAGTCAAGGAATAAACCCCAGAAGGCTGATGATTTGAAGCATTCAGATGTAACATTTTAAAAGAAAAGAAAATGAAATCAAGCTGGAGTGCTTGGGATACCCAGGGGTGTGTGAGCAGAGGTAGGAAGGTCAGGGCTGAGCACCTGATTCCTCTTTGTGGCTACTGTACAGTGTGTACCTGCTGTTTATAACGGGTTAACAAATCATCAATAGATGCATTAAGCATATTAAAAACATGAGTAACCTGTGATCCAGATGGCTATAAACATACCAGTTGATGGTGTAGTGATGGTCTTTAGCACAGTTATAAATAGAGCTGATTAAAATATGGACGAGTGTTTCTGCAAAATATTTCAATGAACCAAAGTTGTTTTCAGTTCAAAGGGTTTAAAATATGCTGTCTTATATTTGAAAAAATGTTTGACAAAAATATCCCATTTCACTTCTGTTTTCATTTGTTAAAAATACAATCAAAATAGGTATTGACAATTTGTATTGATCAAAAACCTTGTAAAATGGACTGACAGTTTTCAAGGAGGGAGCTGTGTTCCTCTCTGAGGCACCGATCCTGCAGAGTTTCTACAGAAATGATTTGGGGCATCTTTATCATTGTTAGATTTTAACCTGTTTCTCCACTTTTCACAAGAAATTCAAAGCAAGTGAGATCTGCATCTACATATATTGTTCCTATTGCTCTGACTTCTAAAATACCAATTTTAAGTCTGTAACATCAGCTGTTGCTATTTCATAGCTTCAAAGCCATAAAGGCATATGATTTTGTCAAGCTGAATCTATTGAAGTGGACAGCAAGCACCGTCCCCACGTCTGGTAGCAGAGGAAAGAGAACCTGGCCGACATGTACACTGACAGCAGTGTTAAGCCAAAATTAATCTCTGAAATCATGGAAGAGTTCCCAGGCAGATGTGTTGATTTGTCACTGTTTCTTTCAAGGAGGAGGTGGTTCCTGTTAAGGTTTTGCAGGAGAGCTTGAGCTGCAGCACATGCCACTTGTTTATGGATCGGAGTGAAAGTGAGTAACGGTATGACTGCAGCAGCGCTGGGGCTGGGGAAGGATGCTCAGGTCCTTCACATGGGCTTCCTGCTTTCACATCTGCAAAAGCTGGAAAAAGCTGTAGCTGTCATAAAATGTAGCTTAGGCTTACATTATTGCAGCAGGACCCGTATCACACAGAGAAAACAGTGGGAGGCGGGAAATACTCTTTCTCATGAAAACTGCTGAGAGATTACCCTTTTCCACACAAGGCCAAACAGATGGCAGAAGGGCCCTAACTCAAAGATAAAGGAAGACCTGGAAATATCATCATCTTCCAGCTCCCAAGTGAACACAGTAGTAGTATTTGTCAGCAAGAAAGTTGTGCTAGATCTCACAGAGGCAGCTGTGTGGAGGCATGGCCCTCTGAGGCTCGGCAAGCAACAGGTGTCCTTCTCAATGGCTGGCATGGCTGAGGGAGCAGTGGGGACCACCCTTCTAGCAGCACTTGCTACCAGCCTGAGGCAAATGGCCTCTTTAATTAAAACTGTATTATACACAGCGGTTCTGCAGGTCTTTGACTGACCTCTGCCACATGTGAATCCTAGTCACACAGAAACCTGCTTCAAATCAGAAACAATTTCAGTTCTTCATAAAACACAACCTTCAATGAGCTGTGTTGCTTAGCTGGCTCTTTGCCTTGTGTTACTGGACCTCTAAGACCCAGGGAACATCTGTATGACTTGGCACCAAGTAAAGCAAGTTGAAAAGGAGCAAGTGGTTCCTGAAAGCCAAGGAGCTCACACATCATTGCAGGGAAGGCCAGAAGTACTTACCTGGAGAGGTCAGCTCTTGCAGCAGCTGAGAAGGGCACCAGTATGTGGCTCTCCCTATCCTGTTGCAAGGCAGAAGTTAAGGCCGCACTGAAGCTGCTAAGGACAGAGGTCACAACAGCCCCATGCAACACTACAGGCTTGGGGAAGAGTGGCTGGAAAGCTGCTCAGCAGAGAAGGACCTGGGAGTATTGGTCAACAGTGGAATGAATATGAGCCAGCAGTGTGCCCAGGTGGCCAAGAAGGCCAACGGCATCCTGGCTTGTGTCCAAAACAGTGTGGCCAGTAGGACTAGGACAGTGGTCGTCCCCTTGTACCCAGCACTGGTGAGGCCGCACCTCAAATCCTGTGTCCAGGTTTGGCCCCTCACTGCAAGACAGACCCTGAGGTGCTGGAGCGTGTCCAGGGAAGGGCAGTGAGGCTGGTGAAGGGTCTGGAGCACAAGTCCCATGAGGAGCAGCTGAGGGAACTGGGGCTGTTTAGCCTGGAGAAAAGGAGACTCAGGGGAGACCTTATCACTCTCTACAGCTCCCTGCAAGGAGGTTGCAGCGAGGTGGGTGTTGGTGTCCTCTCCCACATAACAAGTGAGAGGTCAAGAGGAAACGGCCCCAAGTTGCACCAGGGGAGATTCAGATTGGATATTAGCAAAAATATTCTTCACTGAAAGTGTGGTCAAACACTGGAAGAGGTTTCCCAGGGAAGTGGCTGACTCGCCATCCCTGGAGGTATTTAAAAGATGTGTAGATGTGGCCCTTAGGGACATGGTTTAGTGGTGGACTTGGCAGTGTTAAGTTAATGATTGGACTGGTTGATCTTAAAGTTCTTTTCCAACCTAAATGTTTCTATGATCCCTGATGCCTGACAATCCTTGTCAAAGCAAAACTAGGTCTCCCACTTTGATCCACCTATGAAGCATTGCTCTGGGGTTTTTGAAACATTATAAATTATTCTGGCTTTCCAATATAAGTAACAGTGTTTCCTCCAGTATCTATACCTACAAGGGGTTTGCTCCTGTACCATTCAAATTCAAAGTCCGATCAACATGACTGCATAAAAATCAAGCTCGGAAGCCCCCTTCCCAAGAGCCTACCAAAGGAAGAAGGGCCAGGGCAAACTCCCATGACCCATGGGTGTTGGTGCTTGCATCCTTCCACAGAAGAGTATAGGAAACCTTCAGTAAGGATCCAATTAGATGCTTTGCAGCTGTGACATATGAAGGCATAGACCTCAAGCGAGATCTTTTATTGCAGATATAAGCGCTGGTTACATACAATCGCTTATCCACCCAAGTTCTGCCCTGGAACATACCTACCTGCAGCAAAGCACCTTTGCAACTAGCTCACACTCCACCAAGCTGTTTACTCCCTCCATACTCATCTGAGGAGGTCTCTTCTTCCCCAGTACTTAAGCTGTGGGAGGCTTTGAGCACCCCCTCATTGCAGACAGGTGTGCACAGAATTAATTTGCAGGTGAGTTCAGAGAGCCAGATTTAGTGCTAATTGCTTCCTCACTACATTGTAAGGCATAATCACTGCAGTCTGGCACCTAGACAATGAACAAAGCCTTTTCTCAGAAAGGGCCCTTACAGCAACCATTGCCAAGACTTGGGCCAAGTAATCTGCTCACAAATGAGGAATTATCAGGCTTAATAAGCAGGGGCTGACATAGCTAGCATTCCCCCTCTAAGAGACCCAGGAAAACTGACCCTTCTCGGCCACCACAAGATGCAGCTCCAGTAATTAGGAACCTGCTTCTGCTCAGAATTTGTCTGGGCAATCAGGAGACTTTATAGAGCTTTTCACTCTCCAAAATTTTTATAATATCACAGGTTTAGTTCTGCTGAGAAAAGCAAACCTGGTCAGTCTTTGGTGGGTCTAAATTGATATTCAGAGGGAATAAAGTGTTGAGTCTGCTGTTAGACATGCAGAATTCAAACTGATTTTCCATCTTTATTTTTGGTGATGGGTAATTGACAGGTATGTGGGGTTTTTTAAAGACTTCCTCTGGACAGCAGTTATTCCCCATTGTAGCTGATATCCTCATTATTACCTTTACTCCTTGCCTGAGTACACTTTAATGATAACTTTGCCTCTGGAAAATACATCCCAAACTCAGGGAAGGAAGCCAGGTCTAGGACTCAAATCAAAACTTGGTGAAAAGGTAGGAGTCTTTCTATTGATCTGAGTACATTGGGTTCATGCTTTTAATAATCAGTTTGTTCAGAAATACAAATAACAGATTTGCTCCTTACATTTCCAGTTTCTCACTATGTGAATCTACGTCAAGCCAAACAGCTGCAATGTTCTCCTCAGTACAGAAAGTCACGTGCTCACTGCAGCTCTAAATACAAAGTGTGTGTAGTAGTCATTTATCTTCTCTGCCTGGGGGAAACCCTTCCATTTTTGCTCCCCTGGGGTTACACATGGCAGCGATCGCCTCTTACATGGCACAAAACACATACAAGGATGTCACAGTGTTTGTGGTTACCTAGCTGCCTCCATAACACAAAAAGCTGCTGACAGCTAGAAGACATTGCTTCAGTAAAAAAACCTAAGAGAGAAAAGCATGGTTGGGCTTTTCTTCCCCCCCTCCCCCCCCCTTTTTTTTTTTTTTTTGTAATTCCCAGCAAAGTAGAAAGGATGGTTTGTCCTGAAACATGCCCACAAGCAGTTAAGTAGCAGAGACTGAGTCTGAACTCAGGTGAGTACAAATGGAGAGGAGATCTCTGCAAGGTCAGTGGTAGAAGCCCAAACCCTTCCCTCCACACAGAGCAAACCAGAGGGCAGAGAGCTCTCTCGGGACCCTCCAGCTTTTCTTTGGGCTCATCCTGCTATGCAGAGGAATCTGTCTGGACCATTTTGTCTGCAGAGCATGTGGATGAAGTGGGCTCAGCAAAGGCTCTGTTGCATTTGAAGGTGCCTTGTGCTGCCGTTCCTTGTTTAGAGGGAGGTAACTGGGGCTCCCCAAGGACAGGCACTGCAGCCCCTTGTCTCCTGGGAAGAAAAAGCATTGGTCAGGAAAGAAACCTGAGCTCCTGCGGGGTGAGGAAAAGCCCAGAAACAGTAACTTAAGATTCTGTGGCTGTTCCTCAAGCTGCTCTGTGCTGATGCTCCCAGGCAATTTAATACGCGAAAGGTTACCTCCTCCTGTTCTCTGCTTTGTACAGAAGGAAAAGGTTTGTTTTGCCTGTAAAGAGAAAATTCATTAACTGGCATTAACATGCAATTTGGAGTTCGAAAACTGCCTTATCAACAGAACATCTGAGGTAAGAGCCATCTGCACTGCAAAGGATGCCTGCAGCTCTGATTGAGCTGTGTGGACGTTAGCCTGACCCAAACCAGGGTGAATGGGTGGAGGGAAGGGACCAAGGTGCCAGCTGAGACAAATGAAGCCACAGTGGCAGTCTTTTTCCTTGCCTCATCTAGGCTGAGTCAGATTGCTTAATACAGGCCGAGACCCCTCTCTACTTACTGCTGGACCACATCCTACTACTGACTTGCTGCTGGAGTATGTCTAAGACCTCCAGACATCCTCCCTATCCTCTCCACAATGTCTTTTATATGAGGGAATAAATAGATCTTGAAGAATACTGAGACATCTCTGTACTGTCATTACTAAAATGCAAACCACCTATTTCAGGTATCCCTAGAAAGTTCCTGGGACACTAAGTGAAAAATAAAAAACTTCTAGTGAGAACAGGATACACCTGGATCTCTTTGTACTACACTATAGGTAATTATATGCTATAGGCAATTAGGCTGCAGGACTCACTGGCTAGCAGCCAGGTTTAAAGGAGCCACGTGGGAGCCAGATGATTGGGATTGTTTCACTTGGAAAAGAGATGAGGAGGGGAGAAATGTAAATATCCATGGAAGCCTTACTGGACTAGGGAAGAGAGAAGGACTTTTGGTTTTGCTAGCTTTTAATGTCAGGATAAGAGGCAATTTAAAAACAAGAGATGAAATACTTTTGTACTGTTTAAGGCTAGCTGTGTTGCTTAATGCCACAAATCCTCAGGCTGAGAAGGTACCAAGTTTGAGGAGAGACTGTTCAGAGAGACAAACCAGCTGCTTCTAATTAGCTCTAAAACATTGTGGAGCACTGTTAAACATCAAGGTTGATGCCTGGTTTTTGGGAGGTTTGGAAGATGGGATTTAGGCTGGCACAAAGGCAGGGAGAGGCCCTGTCCGCAGCCCCTGTCTATGCCTCTGGGGGAGGCCCCAGGGTCTCAGACTGGATCCTAGTTCCCTGCTCCAACACAGAATGGCAATTGCCGTGTCCAGTGATGTGTTATTGCCACTGTTTGGAGAATAATATTCTTGGGGGACATCAGTGCCCTGGAAGTCCTTAAGTCCGGCTTTTGTGGCTGGTATTTTTGGGGACAGAGGGCTGTAGATAGCAGATGCTCAGATTCTCACCCCTTTCCTCCATCCTTCCACAACAGTGGTAGGGAAGCAGGCTGTGTTCAGTCTTCTTTTCACCTCTTCAAGTGCATTATTTCCAATGTGAGCTAAGAACATCAAGGAAAGCATCTAGTATAGAAAGTGCTTATATATATTTACAAGCCTAAACCTTGCCATTAGAAAAAAAATGTCTTTTTAATTGTAGTTGTTTTTAATTAGGGTTTTTGTCACTTCACCTCCATGAACTGGGAAGGTTAGCACAAGTGCATCTAACATTTCAAAAAAGACCCCTACCACGCTCACAGCATTTGATCAGTATATGAACTCTGGCCATATGGGCATCCTAGGAGAGCCATGTACCCCTGTGCCTCATTTAGTATTCATTGAGCAACTGGCCTGGACAGTCTGGGACACTTCAGGAATGAAGGAGCGGGTGTTTAAAGACAGAATATGAGGAATAAGATACAAAATACACTAGACAGTAATTTAATGTACGGAACCTGAGGTGATGCTGACTGAGGGTCGCTGTCTTAGCTATGAGCTGCAGGTAGTCTGGTGAGCTTACAGAACTCCAGAAGAGGAGTGCTAGTCCAAAGACCTGAGTCACTCTTGTTATATCTTTTTTTTCTTTTTTTTTTTTTTTTTAACTCATGAACCCTGTTAGTGCCTGCAGGACAATAATAGGACTATCTGTCTCTAAGTTTGAAGGTAAACAAACAATATCAATGATGTTCTCATGAATTTGTTTTAGACCATACTAGGACTCAGAGAATTGTTTTGTCTTATTAAATATGTACATTAGCATGACACAGACTTTGTTGTCAAAAGTCAAATAAAGCCATATCCAAGGGAGAAATCAGTAATTTCCTGAGGAGGCTGCTTGAGGTCACTATGCCTGGGAAGAGCCTCCACCTCTACATCTTTTATTGCTGATTCAGTGGTGCTCATGGGAATCAGCGAGGGTTTTCTGTAAGTGCGAGGTAAACTGACCAATGTATTGCAGGGTATGACATTTTCCAGATTGGTGTTTGAATAACGTTTAGAAAAATTACACTGAGATCTAAGGTATTTGTAAGTGTGCCCAGATGGTATTCTGTGATTGCTACAGAGAATTCTCTTCTCCCAACAGAGAACATACTCCATCTGCCCCAGTAAGAGCTGTGCATGTCAGGCAAGGATGAACGTGGATAGGCAGAGCAGTAGCTCCTGTCAGAATTGGGCACAATGTTGAGCTTTTTTATGGGGTGTAAATACATCTTTGAACAAGAAAACCAATCAATTTCAGGTTGGTGCAAGCACAGTCTAGACTAAGAAAATCAAAGCAACTCATCATCTTTTTGCATCTGACCTGAAAAAGAAGAGAGAGGACTGCCTTTTAACAGCATAGATGGATATTCATAACTGCAATTGGAGCTTTGAAGCTCATTTCTATTTACAGGCAGAGAAGCGAGGCTTGTATGAGGGAACAGAGAGGCGAGTGCAGTTGACTAACACGTGGGAAAGAAGAAAAGGTGTGATGTGGGAGTTTTAATAGACTTTGCTGCTAATTTGGCTGTGAGCTTACATTCAGGTTTTTCAGTCAAAGAGTTATCAATTGATTTAATATGCAAGAAGGTAATTGTTGCCTATTTTTTGCTTATTGGTATTTTTGATTAGGGTCTGGGTAATAGCTGTGCCTTGGCTTCAGGTCTTTTTAATACCTTCATGAAAATGACACCTTTCCTCTTTCTGCGTCTCAGTCCCCAGATCTGTAAAATCACAGCAGTCTGAAATGCAGTCAGTGTTTCCAACCACAGGAGAGGAGTCAATTGTCAGCCCAGTTTCAGTCAAGAAATTAGAGGACACAGCTCTCAGAGTAGCTCAGAGCCATAACCTTAGATCCTTTTGTTTAATTTCCTGAAGTCTGAAATAAAATTTAAAAAATTACTTTTATGCGTTGATTCAGAATAGCACTTGAGCCACATGATTGCTTGAACAAATGAGCTTATGCATAGGAAGATGTTCATATATCAATGTGGCTTTCAGGCTGGCCTTCTTGTTTGCTCAGCTCAGAGCACGGTTAATGCAACAGTGCTGGGTGTCTGCTTCCATACATCCAGACATTGCCATCTTCTCAAATCACTTTTCAGGCTAGGAAGGCATGTGTCGCTGTCCATTGCACATATTATGTTAGTGACCGCAAGCAGGTAAAGGTATATGGCTCTCCACATTCTCACCACACTTCACACACTAGAAATCGGGAAGTTATAAGGAAATTTCTCTCTACAGCCATAAATGGCTTTTTTATAGGACTGGAACTGGTCAGAAATGTCCATCTTTGTTACTTTGCCACCCACTAAAGACCTACTCCCCCATATACTAAAATGTAAAGTATTTCAGAGGCTCACAAACCTGGTCTTCCCTTGAAGTCTAGGTCTGGCATTGCCTTCCTCTGAGTGGCAGCATACCTTCCACTTTTTTATTTGATCACTTTTGCTTTTTGACATAAATCTTTCCCTGAGGTGCTTTACTTTGACAGTTCCTAATAAAGCTGTGCCTAATGAGACAAATTACAATAGCAGAATTACTGATTGCTGGATTAACAGTTTCATGTCCATTTTCCTGGGGCAAGAAATAGAAAAATTCATCATCCATCATATGCTACTATAGTTGGAGAATGTATGCCATACCTGTAAAAGAGTCAGTTTCTCCTTTGCAATGAATTTAATGGATGCAAGACCACAGCCTGAGAAAGAGAGAAAAAAAAATATAGTTAAGGGTACTACACATCCTGTTACATTTCTCAAAAATCAGTCCCAGGGAAGAAAAGGGCTTCATGTAAGGAACTGGATTAGAACTGAGATAATTTATTGCCCTAATAAGATCAACATTTGTATGTAAGGATAAGTAAATATTGACTAGCTAAACATAGCCTGATAAGCAGATCAATCTGTTTACCTCTTAGGAATATGTAGGAATTAATAAGCTTAGTAATGTTCAGTATTTCAGACTAAAATGGTCTGGTGAATCCTGAAGGAGTAAAAGGCCATTGTATATCACCCCTTTCTCTCTTTCCCCAATAAATAATTCAAGAACACACACACACAAAACCCCCAACTCAACAATCAAAGAGGAAGGATATATATTGTTCCTGGAGGATGGAAGGTCCCTGTGCAACAAGAACTGTCATGAGTGTTCATTTCATAGTCTTATAAACATGTAACCATCAATCAATGTCATCCACAGAGCACTCTTCAGAGGATCAATTTATTTCCAGCTTTTCTCTGCTATTAAATAGAAAATGCAACAGAGAAGGGGAGCTTTGATTTTGCATAAGTGGGCTTTTACAATCCAAACGTGCCTTTTGAAGCATGTATTTGAATCAGATAGACATGATAGGACAACTACATTTGGGAGCACATTTCCACGTGTGTATGGAAAGACAAGGTGTAAAACTATAGTGCAGTCGGTACTGCCTGGTTTCATAGAAAAGTTTTCATCACAGAACAAATATGTTCTCTCTAGCTCCTTGGGTGCAGTGCAGGACTCCCCAGTGAGTGGAGTAAGGTAGGGTGGGGAAGAAGGACAATGCATTTTTCTGAATTTGGTTTTCTAGTATAAGTCCCTGGCTTTTGTGACCTCTGAAACTGCTTGCGGGATAGCATGGAATAGCAGAGGTGCTATTCCTAAAGAAGCATTGGAGTCACTTGCAAAAGAGAATCCATTTGGCTGTCTTGACAGACACTCCATCCAAAGAATAGACAGCCATTTTGCCAAGAGCATGGAAATGCTTGTGACTAAGGGCATGGTACAATTTGTTCCTTTCTCTCCCTTGTCAATGGAAACTAGTGGCCAGGAGATCTTGGTTACTTCAGCTTCAGAGTGCTTAGCTGTGAGCACGTAGCGTGATGTTCTAGGTTGTTACTAACCACAGAACAAAGGATAACAACCTATTAAAATTTTCTTGCAGAGTCACAAAAGCTGAGCAACAGACCCACCAGCCTTTGCTGTTTATCTGAAATGATATCCTACTACTTAAAAATCTCTCATAAAATAGCTGGGACTTATAATTTCTGTCAGCAAACCCATATCATGGTGACCAGTTCTCTGGCTCTTGACCAGTCTTACAAGCACTTCTATCCTCTGTGGAGGTGTTTAACAGGCATCTAAAAACTTCTGTGGTCAGTGAAAGATAAGGGCAACCCCAGAGGAAAAATCCATCTCCAGGTGGCTACGCTGGCTGGGATGCTTGAGGTTACTTCTCACTGTTGACTACTGGTAGGTACAGAGAGGGCACAGTGCTTGTGGATTGCTGATGTTGGCTGAGGCACTGGAAAAGTGATACCCTGGAAACATAGCTCACAAGCCTCCTGCACCTGCTGGGTGTGGGACGGTGGAGCAACAGAAGACTGACACCTTGTTGCTGGAACCCTTTGTGCGGGACCCGGGCGGGTCGGGAGCATCCTGGCCGCTCCTCCAGCGCCCGGCGAGTGGTGGAGGCTGATGGGAAGGCTGTGTGCGAGGAGAGGGGGGAGAGAGGAGGAGGTGGCTTCCTCCTGACGCCATTTCCGAGGGGCTGAGATATATAAACGAGCCGGTTGCTGCAGTGCCCCGTCTGAGATCTTCAGCCAGGGCACTGGCGCAGACACGCACGCACGGTGCTGGTCTCCCCCCGGGACCTCACCTGAAGCCCTCACACCAGGGACACACTCACCCTCTGCCCCCTTCTCCCTCCCTCCATCCCGCC
The DNA here is from genome assembly GCF_023638135.1 of Falco biarmicus. Taxonomy (NCBI): domain Eukaryota; kingdom Metazoa; phylum Chordata; class Aves; order Falconiformes; family Falconidae; genus Falco; species Falco biarmicus. Next base: position 31,448,888 of record NC_079294.1, read on the forward strand.
AGCAGCATGAGCCGCCCAGGACTGCTGGCCGTCCTGCTCCTGGCCGTGCCGGGTAAGTGGTGCCGGGCCGGGGTCCGTGGCCCCTCCGCCCGGGACCCTCCGCCCACGGGCGGCGCTGCCCCCAGCTCCGGTCCCGCCGCGGCCCCTTCAGCACCGCGGACAGAGACCGCCCCGACCCCCGCCAGCACCGCGGGCAGCGGCCGCCGCAAGGTCACCGCCCGCGGGCTGCGCCGGGCCCGACCCGGGCCACCGGGCACTGCCAGCCTGGAGACCCTTCCCGTCCCCTTCCCCGTCCCCTTCCCCGTCCCCTTCCCCGTCCCCTTCCCCTTCCCCTTCCCCTTCCCCTTCCCCTTCCCCTTTTCCTTCCCCTTTTCCTTCCCCTTTTCCTTGGGGAAGGCATAATGCCCTCCTCCAGCTGCTGCAAGCAGGAACCACTTCTACCAGAGAGAGATACCCCTCTTCTCCACTCCCATTTTTAGCAGGATAGGATTTCTCTGCTTGTCTCCCAGAGGAGGTGAATTAAAACCTTTCTTTCCCCCCCCTCCCCTTCCCTTCCCCTTACAGCCGTCTCCCTTCCCGTGACAAACGACATGAATAAAGGAGACACTAAGGTAAGGATGGGCCTGCAGTGGAGGGGGTGAGTGAAGGTGAAGGATGTGATGTTTAGCAGCCACCTAGCTGGTTAGGTTTTGGCTGCTCCTGCTAAAATAACCTGTAGGAAGTGCCAGGGATTTGCATGAGACGCCTCACAGCAGGATACATCCCCACTCCCTTCCTACCAGGATTTACCCTTTGTGAACCCACTTCTGGGCACCTGTGCAGGAGGAAAGTCCCTCAGGATTACCAGAGGGATCAAACAAGCTTGTCTAGAGAATGCTGAGGCTGGCAATGGAGGCTGGGTATAACTCTCCCTCGTCCTCCTACTTTCAGCTTTTCAAAGCTCCCAATGGGAGGTGACTCAGGGGAGAGTGGGGGGAGATGTGATTCAGGAATGGGTATTGCTGGAACTGTGTGTGGTTGGGGGGGGGGGGGGGGGGGGAGTGTATACATCTGTATATCTATGTGTGTGGTGTGTTACTTAAACTTACATGTTCCTGAAAAATAAGCAACAGGCTACTCTCAGATTGCTAATCCATCCTCAGCTACTGCTCAGCCTGTCTGGGTGGCTACAAGCAGCGCAGGACTTGGCTGACCTCTCCAGCCTTCTTTGATAGGCTTGTGTGCATACCTCTGTGTCATGCCTCTCTGTGTGCACTCCCAATGGGCTTTTGGCACCTAAATGTGCTTGGATAGGTGTGTTGGCCTGTGTTGACCTGTGACAGATACACACACCCCTCCCTCCTGGATATTATGGTACCTATAGTCTTTTAGATGAGCTGGTCTCTTAGCTGCCCAAATTAAGACTTCTACAGAAATTAATGGCCAGAAAGGAAACTCCAGCCCTTTCCCCCCTAGTCCTTTATCTGCTTTGTTTCCTAAAATCTTCTAGCCACATAATGTTTTTCCCCAGTCAGCAGTAGGGGAGGGCACGTTAATGTCAGTCTCGGCCACAGGCTGCGTTGTGCAGTGTCTCTGCTCATTACCTGCCGGGCAAGTGCCCTGCACAACGCCTTCCTGCCTCCTGTTGTGGCTGGGCCTGGGGAGCTGTAGCTTTGTTAAGACTTTTAGCCTGCTTAGCCCCTGCTTGGGCTGAGCCATGAGCTGTGAGCCACTGAATGCTGCTTCAGGCTGTGTGCTGCTAATTGAGAAAGGGGACTCAGGACAGGCACTTGCCCCTTGAACTGGCCATGCCAGAGTGGGATGCTTACTGGGCGTCTGGTGGGACAATTTATTAATTCCACATTTTACCTTGTGGGAGCTTTTCCCCAATATGTTCTGTGTGTAAAACCTGGCACTTTTGTGGTAGCTGGTGCAACTCCATGGAAATGCTTCCAACAAGGAAGGATTCTTTCCCAAGCCTGTCCCCTCCCTGGGTGCTACTGACACTCGCTCTAGCTAAGAGCAAAATCAGTCCACACCTGTCATTTGAATTTGCTGCAATTGGACAGAGCCATTAGAGCTTTTCTGCCTTCACCATCCTCTCCCTGAGACACAGCATTTCAATGAAGGATGTCCTGGTCTCACGGGACAGATCAGGGCAGGAACAGCATCACATGGGTACAGTGGTGAGCACTGCAGCTCTTCCTACACACCATGCTTTATGCCACCAGAATCTGTGGGTGGTTCAGGGCTGTGTCCTGTAGTCAGAACCTGCAGGCCTTTCCTGGGCAGCTCATCAGACTTTTCTTACACCAAGAGCTTTCCACAGGGAGCTGAACATGGCCAAAACATTTACAGTATTGCTGGTGTTTGCCCACTCTTTTTCTCAAAGGACACTATTTCCCACTTGCACCCATACATTTCAGAAGGGTCTGAGCATAGCTGAGCTCAAACGTGATAATGTCTAACTCTCGTGGTTTAACCCTGTCAGTGACTAAGCAACGTGCAGCCACTCTTTCACTTTCCCCGCAGTGGGATGGCGGAAAGGATCAGAAGAGTGAAAGTGAGGAAATTCATGGGTTGAGGTAAAGACAGTTTAACAGGTAAAGCAAAAGCCGTGCACACAAGCAAAGCAAAACAAAGCATTAATTTACCACTTCCCATGGGCAGGCAGCTGTTCAGCCATCTCCAGGGAAGCAGGGCTCCGTCATGTGTAACAGTTACTTGGGAAGACGAACGCCATAATGTCAAATGTGCCCCCCCCCCCCCCACACACACACACTTTCCCCTCCCCAGCTTATATATACTCAGCACGACATCATATGGTATAGAATATCCCTTTGGCTAAAGTCCTGGCTCTGTCCCCTCCCAGTTTCCCATGCCCCTCCAACCCTCTGGCTGGCAGGGCCTGAGAGACTGAAAAGTCCTTGGCTTAGTATAAACATTACCTAGCAAGAGCTAAAACCATCAGTGTGTTATCAACATTGTTCTCACATCAAATCCAAAACACAGCACTGCACCAGCTACTAAGAAGAAAATTAACTCTATCCCAGCTGAAACCAGGACACTACCCTTGTGAGGACGTGATCCTTTAGAGATTTCTGTGTAAGTACAGCATGAGCAGCTCTTAAGGATTTAGTTACATGCTCACAGTTAGAGGATAGCTATGGCAAAATTCCAGTCTGAGTTTCTGCACTGGATTAATTACATTCATTTGGAAAGGATCGCCTCCATTTCCTGATGTACGCTGTTATTTCATGACCTTGTGAAGCTTCACTCTGCAAGACTTGCTCTTACAAAAAGTGGAGTGTTGTGGAATGACTGCACCCTTCATTTCTTTATGTTGCAAAGTTCCTACACAGATCTGACTGGTTTTTGTCGTGACCAATGTGTTTTCTTTGTGTTCAAAGGCTTTAAATCAGATTAGAAGTCTTCAAAAAGCTTGTATAGAGTATTTCATTGGACAAGATTCTTCTCATTCTGAGAGAGTCCTTGTGAAGCTGCATCAAATACTGCTGCAATAAGTGGCTCCAGAGTTTGGGAAATGTGGGAGGAAAGTATCAGAATCTGGGGTTTGTTCTATTTAATAGTAGAATGAACTGACTCAAAGTCATCTAAAATCAATATTAATTGATTGCTTGTGGTACAGGAGAATGTACCAGGGAAATTTCCCTGCTCTCTTTTTGTTAGATCTTTCCTGTAATTTTAAATCCAGCACTCAGTTTAATCCTCAGAATGTGTAAGTAGTTATAAAAGTTCAGCATTTTATGGCTGTGATCTGCAAAAGCAGAATTCTCTACTCACACATAGCAAAAATTTGCCCATTCCACCTGTTCAAGATATATACATATGCAGTTGCTTGAATGAGCAACATTATAGATGACTGGGAACTACTAACGTGTTTAATTTCTGCTGCAGCGCACTGCTCTCCTGAGAACAGCACCTTGTGAGGGAGGTCAGGGCTCTCAGGGCTGCCTGTGAAAATTGTCAGCAGAAAGAGGTTCCGTGAGTCAATTTTTTGCGCCCCCCCCCCCCCCCCAAGGCTTACCTGTATTCTTTTTTTCAATTTAGCCTCTCTTTTTCCACAGGCACTTGTGAGCCCTGCATACCTTCTAGGCTGCTTTATAATCATCCTTTTGAACTAAACAGCTTGATTCCTGCACTTCTAACCGGCACCAGACTGTAGGGAATGCTGCTTTCTCTCCTATGTGACCATTTGGGTATACCATGACCACATAGCAGGACTCCTGGGTATGTGCCTCAGTGCGGTGAGGGTGCCTTCACCCCTCCCTGAGGTGCCAACTTGCCTTCTTGCCTTGGCTTTCATTCTCCCACCACACATACAGCACTGGGTGATCCTTGTTGGATCAGTGGTGCTGCAGTTGCATGAGTGAGGAGCTGGGCCTGCAATCTCAGTACAGGTGACAAACTAGATGAATAATGTTTCTCATTTCACACCAAAGAAAAGGGCTGCTGGAAAGGGCAGGCCCAGAGCTCACTCTGCCTGGGAAGCTGTCCCAGGCAGTTGCAAATGCTTCCAAGGAAAGTCTGGGAACTTCCTTGCTTTCAGATGACCTGCCTCCATGTACAGCTCTTCCAGTCTATAATCACTTGAACACTCAAGTGCAAGGTCAAACACTTATCCAGAGTGTCTTGTCCTTCTCTAGGGCTTGAAAGCAGTATTTCTCATCTGTGTTTGAGAGTACAATTTGCCTTACCTCCCCCTCCATGCCTGGCTGCAGTCTAACTATGGGCTCAAATAGATTGCAAAATTTCAAGGTCGCCTACTGAAGAGCTATGACTACTTTTTTCTCTCTACAGCCTCCCACTGAGCCCTTTTATGAGATGCAGGCTGAGATATATTGACTTAAAAGAGGATGATTTGAAGCTTTCTATGTATATAACCAGATCCCCTATAACCGCCTGATGTACCCAATCTCTGGGATGGGCTGGAGTCGTGAGATCTGCAGCTGAAGCGTGTGTCATGTTGAAGAAGCTCTTTCCATTGCCATGTGTCATTTGCTCACTTCTCAGTTTCAGGAGGCACCTTCTGTTCCTACATTAGGTAAAACAAGAACCGAACATTCAGTTCTGACTCAACCAGAGAAGCAAGAAGATCTGTGCCATCGTCTGCTGTATTTTAACGTTGGTAACAAATAGATTTAGGGAAAAAAAGACAAAAGATCAGTGTTTTAATTCATTTTTTTATCTCTTTCTAGGTGATGAAGTGCATTGTAGAGGTCATTTCTGATACTTTATCAAAGCCAAACCCCCTGCCAATCAGCGAGGAGTGCCTAGAAACACTCAGAGGAGGTACAGGCTTAGATTTAATGCTAGGTATCAGCAAGAGCAACTGTGGCAAGCAGGGGCTGGTCCTGCACTGACACATGCTTTAGTGCCTGACATAATGTCCCTGACACACTCTCCTTCCCCATGGTCACCCCACTGGGCTTCACAAAGTCCCAGAAGCAGGGACAGAGCCGCTGCTCAGCCCAGGCCCATCCATCATGCTGGCACCGTGGCCAGGGGAGCGCTGAGTGACATGAAGCTGCCTGGTTTTCAAGGAACCTCCTTGTCATCTAATCTCACAGTTAAGAGATGCGGCAGCAAATCAGGCCAAGGGAGAGAAAAGAGTAAAGGAAGAGGGAGGTGGCATTTGGGGTTCTTTTCCATTTCCTGAGGGCAGGGGGAGGTTGTCTTTGACCACCTTCTGTATTGTCTCCCCTATTGCAGATGAACGAATCATTTCTATCCTTCGCCACCAAAATTTATTGAAGGAACTTCAGGAAATTGCTGCTGAAGGTACAGTGTCACTGTAGTTATTTGGGAAGAGGGGGTTTCATCTGTTGTAGCCCCTTGCACAGTTTCGTTGTTTGGCTTTTTTTGTGTTTTACATTAATCTGACATCAAATAAATGTGCCTTACGAAATATAGTTCCAGGACTTCCAGTAGACACTGGGTGAGTGAAGGCAGGACTTTTGCTTGTAATAAAATGTGATGATTTAAATGACTGTCAGTGTAACTTGGTGGTGATGCAGAGTATAGGCATTTTGTGGGTGAAGAACCCTGAAAGAAAATACTGTAATTTAATTCAACAAGTAACCACCAGGTCCCAAACTGGAATGAAATCTTCACTATGCTGGAGTCTAGCACTAAACCTTGGTGTGGCTGATGGGAAGTCTTACTGAGCATCGAGTGAACCTTGTACCTAAAAGACCCCATGAAAATATCTTTGAGTTAATGGGGATTTTTCTGTTGGTTTCCTTAGCTCAGATGCAAGTTTCTTTGGTTTGGAGAGGTGCAGGCTGCTTACCGCAGGATGATGTAGGAGCAGCAGCAGCACAGAGCTGTGCAAAGGGTGTGCAAGAGGGAAAAGGGCTATTTTCAGGTGCCTAGGTGCCCAGAGCTACAGTTCCAGGCAAGGCTACTTCAAAACCAGTGTAGGTCCCTCTGCCTTGGTGGTCTGGTTGAGGCTGCAATAGGGCTCTCCCCAGGCTGCAGGGAAAGCAGCTCCTGGTCTGCCCTCCTCCTTCTCCCTGGGGTAACCCAGCTGGCAGCCCTCCTTTGCCAGGGTGTCCCTATGCCCTGTTCCTATGTGGCATGGCTGCCAGGGACGGCTGGAAGACAGTGCCACCAGTCTGCTTTCGGCACAGGGAAGCCACAGAGGCAACAGAGAGAAGAGAGAGGAAAAAATCAGGAAGTCAAGTGTGGGAGAGCACCTCATGAAGCTCCCAAAGCCATAGTTCAGTCACTATAAATGCCAGCTGTAGGGCTGGAGCGTGGCCAGCTGGAGGGGCCTCAGATGGGCTCTGTGGATGCTCAGATGATCCAGAAGAAAGAAACCTGGGCCTCTTCAGTGTGCTGGGATGCTGCTGCCCACAACACCAGGATTGTGAGGGAGAGTGCTCAGTTGTCAGACAGGCTGTGCCGTACAGCATGGGGTCCACATGAAGGTACTCATTTCACAGAGGTGCATCTTGCTCCGTGGTTTCCTTGGCTTGGGCCCATCACACCATTTTGTCCCAGGGTAACAACATGAGCTCTAATCTGCAGATGATAGTGACTGGTGTTGGGAGAGTTGTGTAGCCCAAGGGAAAAGCAAAGATGTTTATCTTGATCTCCTCTGTGCTGGCTGCAGCTGGTCCTGCTCAGGCTGGAAAGCCCACACCATTCAGCTCTGCCCAGTGTAGGGCTAGAGAGAACTGGGCTGGCAGTGTTGGCTATTGCCTTTGCATTAAGGTGTAGAAGCAGGGCATGAGCTGGGTTAGACAGGGTTTGCTTGGCTTGCAGATCCCACTGGGATGGGGCTGCCGGGGGAGTGCTGGTTGCCAGGACAGCTGTGCTCTGAACTTCAGCTTGTGCTGCCTTCAGACACCTTTCTCCAGGGTGTTAGTTTTGTTGAGCTGGCTCCATAATCCCAGAGGCTAAGGTGTGGGGCCTTGGAGCCCTGGACCATCCCCAGAGTGCAAATAAATGCTGCTTCTTCCTCCCAGTGCCCTGGGGAGAGGGGCCTCCACAACCAGGCCAGAGGACACAGGGTCTCTCAGTGCTCACTTCAACAGAGGTACGTGGGCAGCATCTGGCAGGAGGCGATTTTTATCCTTCAGTACTCCAATGCTTAAGTCTTTTGTTAGCCTCAGTGTGCAGTTCAGCATCTCTTATTCCCTAGCTCTCCATCAATATTAGCTTTCCTAGCAACCCTGCTTCTCTGTTTGTTTAGAGACCTTTTGCTTTCCTGCAGGTGATATTTTTGATGATGGCTTTGTTACTGCTGTTGATTCACGATTCTCCAGTCTCACTTCTCTCAGCGGCCCTTTGGCAGATTTGTCCACTGTAGAAAATACACATATAATTATAAAGGGCACAAAACTATTCTCCTACCTCTATGTTCTGAAAGACAGAAGGGGCTGCTTTTTTCCTACTTTTTGTTACTTCACACAGGTGCCAATGAGAGAACTCAGCAGCAGAAGAAAAATGGTGGCTTTGAAGATGAACTTTCCGAAGTCCTTGAAAGTCAGAATGACAAGAACAAGCAGAGAGGTCAGTGTCAGCCTCCCCTCCCCAGAAATCCAGGTCAGGCTGTAAACAAGGATGTTCTTTCTAATAGCCTTGATATGTCCATCTGCTTCTCATTTAGGCATCTTCTTTGATACTGCCGCTTACATACACAAGCAACACTGTGTTTGCTTTATTCTTATTTACCAGCTTAAACAACAGGTAATTTCTGAGCCATAGTAACTGGTGATGGTCAAGTTACCAAACTGATACTGATCTTTTCCACCCTGCTGCCGACATCATTGCTCACTCCTAATGCTTAAAATGAGTCACAGCCACGGAAATCCTGTACTCAGTGATACAGGCAAGAGCAATCGGGGTCTGTTCTTGCTGCCTGTGCTTCTGAGCATCCAAGATATTAGGTTGTGGGTCTCTGAAGGGAAAACTGAACTTGGAATGCACACAGTGCACACACCCCTGCATCTTGGAAAGACCATATTCAGCTGGCATTTCCCCTTGTCACTCTGGTTCTGTGGCCTGGCTAGAGACAGGCAGTGTAGCAAAAAAGAGGATTTGGCCCCTTCTCTCTTTCACATCAGGAAGAGACAATGCCAATGTGGGGTGAGATGACTTCTTGTTCAGCAGCAGCACCCCTGCAGAGGGTATTGAGCAGGCTCTGGGATGTGTGGCTGAGCTATGGCAGTGCAGTGATGCTGCAACAACAGCCCAAAGCTACCCAAAGCGATGAGGAGTGATATGCCCAGAGGCTGCTGCTGCAGCCAGCGCGGCCAAAAACCAATGGGGAGGACGGGTGGCACTGGGTCTCCCTCCTGCCACGGCAGACCTGAACCTCTTCCTCCAGCAGTGTGGAGACTGTATGAGGATGAAGTGTGCCATGTTGGGCTGTCCAGGCCGGCAGGCAGCCCAGTGACACTAGTGCAGTGCCACTGGTGGTCACCAGCCCTGCATGACTGGCTTTCTGCATGCCCTCACCCTAGCACACTCCTCAGCCCTTTTTGGCACTGTGCTCACCTTTCCATACCCATCTAGTTTTCCCACTGCTCTTTAGCACCCCATCTTTTATTTTGCAAAGTGATTTCTATGGCTCATTATGTTAAAATGGCCAGTCTCTGACATAAGCAAGAGCAAATACCCAGTCCACATTAAGCTCCTGCTGAGTAGCTGCTTTGCAGAAGCAGAGCCTGCCCTCCCTCCCTCCAGCTTGCCTGGAAACAGCGCTGGCTGACTTTTCAGTTTGGTGGGAGAAAAAAGGCTGCGATGTTAGTGCAGCACTTAGAGCAGGGAGAGCTGTGCAAGTGCTGTATTACACTCCGAAATCATTTCGTTTTACATGCAATCTGGTTTCATGTGGGGCAAGTTTGTTGCTGGCATCTCAAGAGACGGTGATGAGGACAGTGCCACAGCAAAGCACTTCAGCATATGTTTAACTTCAGCCTTGCGAGTCTCTCCAGGAGAGCAGGCACCAGTGAGAGCATCAGCTTGCTTGAACGCAAGCATGTGTTGAAGTGATTTGTGAAAGGATCCATGGGCTGGTTAAGCAGATTGCTGAATGGGGCTGAAGCTCCCTAAGAAACACATGGGCTTCACTGGTTGTGAAATGAGCTCTCAGGAGAGGTGTTGCTTCTTGCTCCTCCCTCTGCAGATGCGGCAGAGGAGCACCCTGAAGAGGAGCAGCCCACAGGGTCCCTGGCTGAGCTGGCAGCACAGAAAACCCAGAGAAATGAAGATTCCAGAGAGGAGGGAAAGAACAGCCTGGAGGAGAGGGAGCCCAGACCACGGGATGCCGAACCTGGCAAGAAGGAGGGCAAGAAGGAGGATCAAGAGGAAGCAGAGAGCAATGAGATTGGGGACACGGAGGATGCACAGCGAGACAAAGCTTTGGACAACCACATCAGCAAAGACTTCAATGAGGATGAGCAGCAGCAGCAAGGGGATGAAGAAGAGCAACCCAGAGGCCCCAGGGACAGCTCAGAATTTGAGGATGAGGGAGAGCAGCCATTCAGGCAGGGCAGGGAGCACAGCAAGGAGGCAGCAGGGGAGCGTGTGGAGCGGGAGGATGATGGAGGAGATGATGCTGCAGAGGAGGACCCTACTGAAGCAGAGAGGTCACTTGATTTGGCTGGGGAGGACGAGGAGGCTGAGGAGACGCAGGGAGATGACAGTACGTATCCCAGACGACTGCACTGATACCTACTGGGGCTTAGCTGAGAGCACTGAGACAGATGAATAAGAGGCTTTAAAGCCTAAAAGTTCAGGCAGATGCTTACTGGGTTTACAGCCCACTGACAGCCACCCAGATCCCCCCTGCAAGCTCCCACCACGTGGGCCCACACACAGTGGGTAACACAGGCCCGGTTGCTGTTCGCTGCCTGCTGCTCCATTTTCATTGTACCTGGGGCCAACTAATTTCTTTTTCTTGAACTTCCAATGTGGTTTTTGACTGCTGCCTTCGAGTACTGTTACCGACATGGTGACATGGGAATGGGTATTTCCAGAATCCTGGGAAAATGGGCCTAAGTCAGGAAAGCCACCTTGCATTGTCCCTGAAGGCTCGGTACAAAGGTGAAGCATAACCGGTTAACACTTGTGCTCACTGTTGTGTTTAATGCTCTTTCAGATAATGACAGTGCTCTGGGATTTGGCAAAGATGGGCAGAGCTCTGAGGAGATGGAGGAGGAAGAGCAGCCCCGGGCACTGAGAGGAGGAAGGCATCGCCTGGAGGATGAGGGGATGCAGGGGGAGGAGGACACCTTCCAGCCCAGGGATGCCAAAAGCGAGGAGATGGAGGAGGAGTCCTCCAGGGAGTGGGAAGACTCCAAGAGGTGGAACAAAATGGATGAGCTGGCCAAGCAGCTGACATCAAAGAAGCGCATGGAGGAAAACGATAGTGGGGAAGACCCGGACAGGTCCATGAAAATGGCATTTAGGTCCCACAAGTATGACTTCAATAGTCCAGAGGAAGATGTGAGAAGGTCATGGAAGCATCACTCGAAGGAGGACAGCAGTGAGGGAGGCTTCCCGCTTGCTCCCATGCCTGAAGAAAAGAAGGACGAGGAAGGCAGTGCTAATAGGAGAACAGAGGTTGGTGTACATAGGCTTAAGAATAAATCCCACCCAGTTATTATTTGGGAATCCAAAGCTATCCTTGGAGATGTGGATGGTACCTTGGCATTATGTAGCCAGCACTGGTTCTCTGTGACATTAAGGAGATGCTTGGTGAACTTTTAGTCATTCAGCTCTAGGTATTATTGAGATTTGCACCTGGCCGTGCCTTTGGGTTTTATCTTTGTTTTAGTGACTAGTGCAAAAACATGCCCTGCTCCAGAGAGTCTTAAAAATGCAATAGGAATTTTGTGCTGGTCTGTGTGGTGACCAGAGCTGTATCTGGAGCCTGGGGATGGGTCTCGAGTCCCAAAGGCCCTTCAAGTCAAAGGCAATGTTTTCCCTGGCTCAGGGCTGGAGTGGGTAGTGTCGGGCCTACAGAGGTAAACCAGGGGCACAGCCATGGTGAGAGCTGGGGCACTGGAGAGGGTTAGGGAAGGGAGGGCACAGAGCCAGAACAACAGCCATTCTGTCCCCTGACCTCACTTTCAAGCCATGTGGCCTTGTGGCTTGGCCAGTGAGGTCAGCACGGGCACAGACAGCAGCTGAAAGTGCTGTCCCCTGCACTCACTGGGGCTCAGCCTGTGGGGCTGGGCAGGAGCGAGCCAGGGCGCACGGGTACTGTGTGAGGCAGTGCTTGGGGTCTGACCTCTCTCTCTTTGGGTGCTGTGGAGGATCTCAGCACAGCACTATTTTCTTGCTTTCTGGGGTGTCCAGTTGCAGGCAAAGCTCTCCTCCAAGCAAGGTGAGCCTCAGCTGCTGCTTCCTGACCTGCTTCAAACAAAGCACGCTGGAACAGCCGCTTGGGCTCAGTCTGGCTCCCCTGGGTGCTGGCACCCTGCTGTAGCTAGAACCTTCCCAGGGGCTGAGCCAAGGGCCCTGTGGAGGGCCAGGGTGCCTTTTTCTCTGTTCAGGAAAATAGCTCGGGGATGAGAAAGATGACTTTTACGGTATTTTTTTCACACCAGCCACAAGCAGTACAGGCCAGTGGCTCAGTGTTGGCCTGTGCCTGGTGGCTGCTGCACACAGCAGCAAGGCTCTGCTCCCTCCACACAGGAGAGGGGCCGTCACCTCAGCTCTGTTGACAGGAAGAGGCACTTTTAGCACCAACAGCCCCAAGTTTGCTCCTGCAGAGCCTGCTGCTGGCTGGGTGGGTGCGTGATCTGCAGTGAGACTCAGGTGATGTCTATGAGGGACAGGCAGGGATGGGGCTGGCAGCAAGACGGGGCCAGTTACATATGACCAGGCTTGAGGCAAAGCCACACAGTTATGATTTTTGAGTACCTGCACTAAATAAAATGGCTTCAGGTAATGGCATAGATATACAGGAGCCACTACAGAAAGGCCGCCAAGCAATGGGCAGCTTGAGCCTTTGAACTGATGGCTTCCCCAGTCCCTATTTTCCTAAATGGAAAAGCATTTTCTTGTACTGGAGGCACATGCAGACACCCAGCACAGCGTGGGGAGATGGGACGCCACCATCTCCTCCACAAGCAGGGCACTGCACTTGCCGCGTATGGCAGGTACCTGTGCTGGTCCCAGTTTGATACCGCTGCTTCAACAACGGTGCCCAGTGTCGTTTGGCAGTGTCCGCTCCGGCCCCAGCTCCCCAGCAGCCATCTCCCTCCAGTCCCACACTCCAGAGTGAGAGACCCACTGGGGCTGTCCTGCCCAGCAGCAGGGCTGGGGAAGGACGGTAGCTGCCTGCCTTGTCCCCATATCCAGCTGCAGCAATTTAACATTAGGACAGGACTAATTAGTGTTGCACACAGATACCTGTCCAGAGGGGCAAACGCAGGAGCAGACTGAAGGGATGAGCCAAGTCTTAATTGTGCTTGTGCTACCATGGGCAGCCAGCCTTGGGCAAGGTTTTCCATAGCTCTAGGGGGTGAGGGTTGCCGTCCTGCAGCTGCTGATGGGTGCCATGGGCTTTCATTGCAGGACCAGGAGCTGGAGAGCCTGGCTGCCATCGAGGCTGAGCTGGAGCGCGTCGCCCACAAGCTGCACGAGCTGAGGCGAGGCTGAGGGCCCCAGCCCTCCCTCACACAGGTGAAAGTCGCCACCGCCACCCTCCTCCCTCCTCACCGCATTTTCATTTCCTGATTTAAAAGCAATTAAGCCGGAGCAGAAGCATTGTGCCTAGGAAACCGGCCTCGCTAGTGCCCAGGCCTGCCTCCCTCGCCATAGTGTTGTGTCCATCGCTGCTTCTTCACCTCACACTCCCCTGTCCACAGGGATGCCCACCTGCCCGGCCGGGCGCCAGTGGCTGCGAAGTGCAACCTACACGTGTATTTTCTGTCTGGGTGGGGTTTTTTCCCTCTTTTTTTTTTAAAGACAAGACAGCTTTCTAGAAAGTTCTCCTTCCACCGGTAGTTTCACTGGGTAAAAAACTGCAATAACTTGTTATCTTTTGATTAAAAGCTGAGAACTCTGACTGTAATATATTCTATATAAAAAAAAAAATTTATCTAAGGAAAAATAAAACTGCAGTGGGTTCCTTCCTTTGTTTTGGCAGCTTTAGTCTCGGTCCTCAGCACGCTGCAGGGCTTGCATGGTCCTGGCGGAGGGGAGGGGAAATGGAGGCCTCCCCTCGCCTCAGACTTACGGTGATGGCGTTTCCCTCCTTAGGCTCCAGCGCTGTTGCCTGTCAAGGCCCGTATCGAGGGCACCTCCCTGAGGCCCCCGGTGCTGGGGGCTCTCCCTGCCTCCGGTGCCCAGCTGTGCCATACAGCCCGGCCCTGGCACTGGGTGTCAGACATGGGGCACGTCCGTAGTTCATCTATGAACACGGGGCTGACCAGAGAGAAAACAGCTTAGAAGTGTAAACACTGGGGCAATACTTGATGAAGTCAAGCTATTTGGACGATGCACAAGCGGGTTAAAAAATAAAAGTAACAAATGGGCTAGTCATGAGAAAACTAGCGGTCTGTGTTCCCCCAGAGGTGAATGCTGGTCCTGAGGGGATGCCCCTCCTGCGCGTTAGCTTGTAGGAACTGTGGTGGCCTGCTGGCACAGCGCTAACCAGCAGAACCCTCCCCAGCCTTTGGGCTTCAGGCCACTCGCCAGCTGCAGGAGTGGTGGTGTCTGGGCTGGGGAAGCTTGCCCCAAAAGGCTCTGAACACCGATCATCAGACCTCAGACTTTCTATGTATCTTCAGGAGAGGAAAAGAGCATCCCCCTGCCAGGGCTCTATCCCACCCCCAGTTCGAAGCTCAGCTGTCTCCCACCACCTGCAGCCCACGGAACAGCTGAGATACTCGGGGAATGGCTGCCAGGCTTTGAACTCAACATACTCCTTTATTCTGCTAAAAACATCAGCGCTGTGGGCCCGCAGAGTGAATTGCACTGGAGGTGGGTGGGTGCAGGAGGTGCTGGGTGTCCAGAGCTGTCCATCACCACCAGGTGAGCTTCCCCGGGAGGGCTGGAGTTGCTGCTGGGTGGGCAGTGCCCCTTGCCCCCAGCCCTGGGTTGCCAAACAGCAGGAGGAGGTGGTGGTGAGGCTGAGGCACGGCCCGAAAGCTGCCCTGGCACAGGGCGCAAGGCAGGACAAGGCACAGGGCGAGAGCCTGACTGGGGAAAGCACAGCGGAGCAGGGTGCGAGTCTCCCAACCCCATGCTGAGGAGATCATGCTCTCATCAACCTCAGGGAAACACACGCAGGAACAAAAGTGAAACCAAAGCTGTTCCACAGAATCAGTACTAAAATGTCAGTTAATCCAAGTGCAAAAGTAAAATTTTTACATACTAATCTTCATTTAAATTTTGAGTATTCAGTTTCTCCTTTTTTTCCTCGTGGCAGTCTCTGCCACTAGCATCACCCATACAACCCCTTGCAAACTCACGTCTACATGTCACAATAAATTCAGACAAACCCTCAATTACCCATACCATCCCCACCAAAAAAAAACCCAAACAAAAAAAAAAAACCCAAACCAAAAAGAGAACCCCAAACCCAAGAAACCAAACAAAGCACCATAGAAACGCAGCCACCTCCAAAACAATTAGACAAGTTTTTCCACAAAAGATGGTGGCAACAGACAGAACTTGTCTATTGCTGCTGCAAAATCAACAAGAGGAAAAATAACGTTACTTGATGGAGCTATTATAAATACTGTTTTAATTGGATATTCAAGTAAGCACAAACATTTGGGACCCAAGGACTTTCTTGGCCTACAGCATCTCTCAGCTCGCCACTGCAGGGCTTGGCCTTGGGGCTGACACCAAGCGCCGATCCCCAGGCAGTGCTTACATGAGTGCCCTTGCTAAGAGTGCTTGCTGCTTAGCAAAATGTAATGCTACTGGGTGTGATACATCCATCTTTCCTGCACCAGACAAAAGGATCCTGATCAAAAATCCTGCTAGGTTTTGAGAAATCAAGAATTCCCTATCCAGGATGATGAAGGAAGAATATGCCCAGAAGCCAACACTAGAAATAAATGCTTATGTCCAGCAGCAGCCTAAATCCCAGTGATGTTTAGCTGTGTTACACAGTAAAATAAAAATAGCCGACTTCCCACTACTGTTAGAAATTACATCAAATCTTCCTGATACAAGGAGGTCCAAAGTAACTGCTAACAGCTGCACTGGGGAAGGATGTGAAAACCAGATTCTCACAAAAACAGGCTTCCCCCAACACGCTGCTCGCCTCGCTGCCCTACCCACTCACAAAGAGAAAGCAAAGCAGAACTTGTTATAAGGCATTTATTTTCGTTACGTGTTGGAAAGGGACAATTCTGTCATCAAACCAATTACAGAGATAATGCCACAATACCTACTGCATATTGCTTTACTGTTGAAACCAAACATTGTCCAAAACAGGTGCTTGGAAAATGAAAAGAAAATTAATATATCACCATCGAAATCAACGCCGTTAGATGAAAGCACCATCTTCATTGTCAGATCTGATCAGTCATGCAATTGAAGACGCCAAATAGCAAGTATTTTTGGTTTTTACAGTAAGCCATGATCTTTTAAGGGTTTATATAATTCTATACAAATTTAAATACAAAATGGGAATCATGTTCCAGAAATCATAGTGAACCGGGCTGAAGCAAATCACAAGACACTTGTTAACACTGTACAGCTGGATTTGAACACAGATATCAATGGACTTGCGAAACCTAGCACACACACAAAATGGTCCCCAAGATTCAGCCATGCTTCGGTGGGGAGCAATGCTGGAAAGTGAAAGAGAATATCCAATATTATTCACACCCGGAGGGCCAGTTTTCTCAAAATTGTTGGGATCCCACGGAATTGTTGTTACTCCATTTTAAGAACGACTGCATTTTAGTATATGGTTCTCACAAGGGTATACATGAACTATATCAAATACCGAATCAGAAATAAATAATAAAACATACATCTAATACATCTTTTATTTTTAATATTCTTTTTTACAGCACTAACTTTACAAGAGGATAAACAACTGATTTTTAGGGGCTGCTAACATCTGAAACAAAGTCACTATTTTATACTCAACATATACTCAACCTTTTAAAAACTTTATATATGTATATATGACTTTTCACACAAAAAATGTTAAAATAATTTATATCTAAAACCTACTGTGTAAGGAACGAAGAAGGAAATAAAATGTGGCTTTCCTTAAAAAGGATGGAAGAGGAAGACCTGATTTTAATGAACTCCACTGTTTCAGCTATTTCCGTAGTTTTAAGAGATTTCCAGGCCATCAACAAAAACTTGCCAGGACATCAGGAGCTCTCTGCAAACTCATGGCATGCTGGGCAAGGTCACCTGCTAATGGGCTCATGCGGCCCACAGGCATCTGCCAACATCAGCCTCAGTGGATTCAGGGTAAGAAAGGTGGAGAAAGAGAAGACATCTCTCCAGGTTGCTATTCAAGAGTGAAATTCTAGACCACTGGTATCACAATGTCCACTGGCCAGATTTTACTCCCAAACCCTTACCTATCCTCGCCCTACTTCTGCACCACAGATACAGGATGTTTTCTTAGAGTGGATTTTTTAATTCCACAGGAAAAACTGCCCCAGCAGCAGACCCCAATAGCCACCTGCACGCACACAGCGAGAATGATTCCCTTTGCTTGCTATAGGTGCTGCTATGCTTGTGTTACTGCGGAATCCAACATCTCAATTTATACCTGGATCCTCTCAAACTTCAACCATCTTTAATAATTTTTGTGGCCATGTAAACATGACTGAATCCATGGAGGATCTGAAACCCACCTGGTCAAAAGCTCAAGTGTTGATGGCCTGGATCTACAGAGTGAACAGGGAAAGGAAAGGTAGTGAAGATATGGAAAGTACTTTTCTAGAGGTTACATTCCTCTGAAATAGATATTAAAGCACTATTACAAATAAAATCAGCAATGTGATCTGCAATGGTGTGTCCATTTATCTATGAAAGCAAGAGGAGATTATATTAAAGGAAATATTTTAATCTACAAAAAGCATTTTCACATACTCCTAATTACAAAACACAGAGTTGAAACACCATAAAGTAATTGTATACTGAATACAGAAATCAATATATCTCTTACTAAAAAGGAGAGAGGAAAAGAATATTAGCAGGGTAATGCAAGTGAACTCCTGCAAGTGTGCACATGGGGAGACTGCTACAAACTCAAAATAGACTCTATTCACTAAAAAACCAAAACCCAAGATTTTCTGCACAGCTGTGGAAGGCAAGGCTGCAAGCTAGCATGAAAAAACCTGACTCACCTGTCACTGCTGCCACGCAAAGACTTTGGGAAACCAGTGTTAGTCTAAGAACTGAGAAGCCTGGATATTTTTTTTTTTTTAAGGATGGAAACAACAGAAGCATTTTTCCTTTGTCTCACTCTCTTTTGCCAGCCAATTCAAACACCTCTGGGCCCATGTATTCTGGTGCCTTTGGGCTGTATCTTGCCTCTGTTATCCACCTGGCTGTTCCCTGGCTGGATACAGCCCACAGTTAATCTGGAGAACTTGAGGCTTTAACTTGAGCAATCCTTGTTACGTTGTGAAGCCTCAGGGTCGGGTTCTTGATTTGTACTCATCTATAATGAAAACAAATTAAACTGGCAGTTTTCCATCTGAGCAACCTGCTGTGGACCTCCTCTGCACAAACATTCCCACACTGAGGATGGAGACCTTCAAACAGCTTTATCACTCCAAAAGTCTGAGTAGTATTAATAAAAATAGTGCATCTATCTACTGACCAGCCTGGTCAGTCGGCTCCTACAGCACAAAGGTTGAATAGCCAGACATGTGGTTAACCAAAGGCAAAACAGCATCGGCCCTGCGGTAGTTCTGCATTACAGAAACCACCAGCATCAGCACCAATGCTCCTGGCTAGCTGCATTTTTGCAGATGGTTTTCATGCAACGGTCAGGATGTCCTGGTATGGTCATTACAAACCCAGGCATAACGCGGCAAAGTCAGCTAGAGGGGGAAGAGGATGGCAATGACTTTACATCACAGGCACTAATACCACCGCTCAAGTTCTCTTCGACAGGGAAAAAACCTTCACCTGCTGAACCTGATTACATAATTACAGTGGAAACCAGAGTCCCATCTCCTCTATTGCGCTGACACAAAACCTGGAGAAATTCCAGTCAAGCTGTTCTTGTGGATTTCTAACAGTGAAGCAGAACAGAAATAGATCCCTAAGAAGCTAACTGGTGACCATGTAACTTTAATAGAATTGCTCTCATCAACAGCAATAACAGCTATGCCTCTGAAAACACAGCAGAACATTTCCTAACCCACAATAACAAATTCAAATAATTCAAACAGACATTATGGAAAATCCCCCTTAGATTGTCTGCAATTTTAAAAGCAAAGGCATTCCAGTATGGTCTAATATTACTAGACCCCCCTACTTTTACAAAAAACGACAAGACTACAGAATATCAACTAACTTACTGTGAAGCTTATCTTAAATCAAAACTATCCTGAACTTACCACATGAGGCAGCAATTCAGAAAAGCACTTTAGCACAGGCTTAATAACATACGCATGCTCAAATGTTTTGCAATAACGTAACTGTATGTCTGGATACTTGGTAACTTACAGATTTGGCTTTTAAAAGCTGGTCTCCCAATTTGCCCCCGTGATTTAGCAACATTCTATTACATGAGCCATAACAATAATTTCTGCAAGGAAATATAGTAGTACAGCAATTGCATGGTAATTTATGTGAAAACTCTATTGTAATGCCACATCACAACAGGCACCTGCATATCTGCACCTGGTAAATTAAAGTGATACCGATACATTTGATAAATAAAAAATAAATTACAGACTATGGGAAAAATGTCACTGCTCACACCAATGACCTAAACTTGTTTTTCTAGTTACTGCCAAGGTCTGGAGTAATATTTAAATATAGTATTTCTGCAAGCCTTCAGAGAATTACAAAATAAACTTCTAACAATCATTTGTAAACAAGTTTAAAATGCACAATTATATTTCAGTAGTTTATTTCGGAGAAATAAAGCAGTGCAAAATAGGCCAACCAAAATTCAGAAGGCAGCCAGGAAAATAAAGTTCTTATTTGATGTTCTAACTAGGAAACAGCATACAGACATTTCCATTGGATCCAACACTCAGATTCATGTAAACATACTTAGTTTGAAAGGTCTTGAGTTACTAACCCAGTTTTAACATCATTGCTTCTTCCCCACCACCCAATAAAAAAACCCCCAAACCAAAACCCCAAAACCCACCCCCCAAAACCCAAGCCATTGTAATAAAGGGAGCAAAAGGCAAGTCTACAAACACTCCACCAGCTGGTTACAAGAAAGTACCATACAAAAATATGCACTGGCAAGTTCCTTCCTGAGGGTATCTTTTGTTACACATGTAACATAAAAACACTTTTTATTTTAAACAAACAAAAACAAACCCCAAACTGCAGATGTCAATTTGATTTCAGTCATGGCTTTACGAAAGGTTTGGTCTATCGTGAATGCTTTTATAAACCCTTACCTATGTACATCTGACTTATACCACGACCACCCGAGACCTGCGAGCTGCAGACAACATGGGATCCAGCAGCCTCAAAGCATACAAGCGTCGTGAAGCGTGCTCAGCTCAGAACTGATCTGCAGTAGTCAAGGAAGTTGGCTGCATTTATATGCACCCTGGAATTTGACAGATACCACACTCATATGGTCCTTCCAGTCCCTATAGCAATATCTTAAAGTTAGTAACCCCTCTAGAGGTGAAATAATCTTCTCTTGTGTAAATCATCCTTGAAAATCTGATCCCAGCTACTTAATTTTCTTAAGTAAAAAACATGGTTTACACAAAAGAACTGCTACACAACACTCCTCAAAACCTTCTGCCCTCCAGGACTGGTACCATCAGGTAGGGTGGTGACACCTTTTACCTGGTTTAATCCTGTCTCCATGGTCTACCTGGGCTTTAAGCTCTAGATCCCTTCCTTTTGGGTAGATATCTAACACATGACACCAGCCAAACATTAAATGCTGCAGTGATGGATGCTTTTTGAAAACCTGCTATGGAAAGACAGAAATTCCCGCATCTGCAATCTAGGAGCCTAACTATGGCAATTTTCTTTACCACCCCCCCTCTAAAACATATTTTAGGGCTTATATGGGGAAGGGAAGGCCACTCTGTCTACTGAAATAGTGTCTCCATTGTTAGCACTGACAGACTTGGATATTTCCAGTTTAGTGTTCAGAATTGGCAAAAGTCACAGGAATTCTTAACAGCAGAAGATGCTGCCACGCTAGAAGATGCAACAGAGGGTGAACACTGTAGATTTACTGTGCATCTCAAGAGATACAAAATAGCTTAAAAACAGTATAAAGCACTATTGTAAATTACCACACAGCCTCATCCAGCAGCTTGCAACACAATGTGGTCTCTAAGCTGAAGCTGCTGTGTACTTCTACCTCATATAAAGGTACACAATTCTGTTTATATTTAATTTGCAAAATAAAAAAAAAAAAAAAAAAGCACAGCAGTATGGATCTATGGAAGGCAGCAACTCCTTAGGATCCACAGATCAGGTGCACTGCTCCAAGGAAAATGCACAGCTCTGCCGGCTTTTTTGTAGAGCTGTCCTACAGACCTCACAAGTGCAATGGAGGGACAATTACATTCTCTGCTAAGAGATGAGCTGCTTCCATTAACTTATAGGATTTCACCACTAGCAGACGACTGAAAGGATGATATTTAATCTACTAAATCACTCAGTCTAACTATTGGCACCCTGTCTGGGTCAAATGTGTTGCTGTTGGCGAGCGTGGTTAGAAGCTGCTTTTGATAGAAGCAATGAGGCCTGGGGGAAGAACTGCAAAGCTGGAAGTGGGGTGATCACCTTGGTTTTGCACCCTGAACAGCTAGTCTGCTCTCTCCTACTCAAAGTGCCACAGCTCTGCAGCAAGCTACCTGTCAACATCTTGACTGCTCAATGTTTCAAGAGATTTGGTTTAGTGATACTGAAGTTGTCTTAGCTTTCTTTTGCAATGGCCTATATGGAAAAAGGAAACGGAATATTTTAGGCAGAAATCTTTAGCACTGATACATTCAGACACTGCATTTCAACATTATCATCTTCTTGATACCACATGAGGTCAGATTTTAAAATGCTGGTCACCAGTGATTACAAAGAACAATAGAAATGAAAGAGCAACCCTCCCACAACGAAAGGACTAGTGTTAAAACCCACGTGTGTGTAAACTCACTATAGATTTGCAACTGGAACCTGATGAAATGGATCTGAATCACTTTCTCACCCTCGCCCTTTAAGTCCATTTCATCAGCAAATCAGGTTAAATCAAATGGAAGGTTTTTTTTTATTTTGATTTTTTTTGTGTTGTGTTTTGTGTTGATTTTTTTTCCCCATTTTTCACAATTGTATTGTTACAGCCTGATCTGGTTCTGGGACCAATATTTGTATCCCTGTGGCTTTCTCAGTCCATGGCATTGGCAAGTTATTGAGAAGAAGCTTTTGTTGCCAACGTAGCGACGCAGTGCTGCTGGAAGCTGGGGGACACTGCTGAGTTGCAGCCTAGTCTCTGGTGTTGCAGTTTTACTGAGCTGTTGGTCTCGCTTTCCACAATCCAGGAGGAGTCTTTTCCCATGACGCTGAGGCAGCCTGTGCTAGCACAGCATATCCGCTCATCCATGATCCCACCGGTCTGCTCTGCCAGGAGCTTGCTGTGGTTTAGCTGGGTCACCTCAGGTGCCTGACCCTGCAGGACAGCAGCTATGTGGTTCAGGAGATCCGTGAAAAATTCGGAAACACCCTCATAACCTGAAAAAAGGGAAAATGAAGGAGAAAAAGAAAAGGCAATTAAGTAATTTTCATAATTTCTTTGAAAGCTTTTTTCTACCAGTTTATTTCTTGGGCTGTCCTTGGCCTCCAAGTAATACTAAAAAGGCTTCTTTTCCATGACACTGTTTTGAGTGACTGCAAAAGCAGATTAGCATAAAGAGGAGCAAAGACCCTTGCTACAAAAATACTTTTGCTCAATAAGAAAAACTGTCACCTTTCAGATCTTCTGTTTCTTTTTCCTCCCAAATATGTTTGTGTATACATAATTTTAAATATATCCTACCACTTGTTGCCAAGTCCAAGTTTTCCCTAAGTTACAAACTCTGGTATAACACTGACCTTTCACAACCTCTTTCCAGGTTTACTATGGAAAGTATCTCTAGTGCAGAGTTTCCTTAAGGGTCTGGACCCTCTCTAAAATTTGCCCAGCAATACCCTCAGTTAGGGAAACCTCAGAAGACAGCGGGGCTGGCTTTATGCCCTACAGAAAAGGCAGCTTCCCACTGTGTAAGAAGCAGTGTGATGCTCATCTATCTAACCTAACTTGGTACTTAAAACACGTTTTCCGCTATGAGCAATGTCTGGAAAAACACTAGAGGGATAGTAAACATGTATCAGTGGTACAGTATTTGGTAGAAACATCAACCTTTTATTTCAGTACTGAAACTACCTTTCACCATGTATTGTTAAGCGATTCCAGACAATTTACAATGCAGAGTTTAACAACAAATTTACTAGTTAAAACAGTTACTCAAATACCAGGGGACATGACATTTTTGGTGACACAGAAGTGTGGCAGTGGGTGTGCAAAGCTTCTGGCTCTATTTTAAACACCAGTACACGCACAGTTTTATCATCACATTCCTTTTAAAACTGAACCACACATGCAATATTGGTACATCATCTCGAAATGGATCTTAACTGCTACTGCATTACCTAAAATTATCAATCTGATTTAGTATTTAGAGGTGACATATGACATACAGTGTATTTAATGGGATAGGCTGATTGTTTTAAAATGTCTATAAAAGTATTCTGAAGGTGATCTGATATTAATACAGGAAATTGAAGCGATAAGTAAGTTTAGCAGTCCCATGTGAATAGCACACATTCACACAGCAGCACATGAGCAGAATCAGAGACCACAAAGTGAATGCACGTTTAAAAACACTCTAGTGATTGGTCACAGGGCAGAAGAGTCCCTCAGATCCATATATAATTCAATTTTAATCTCCATTCTCCTGTAAAGACCAACTTCCTTAGGCAGTAAAATCTCAACTTCCTGAAAAACATCAGGTAAGAGGATAATTTCACCTTAAGATAAATGTGGTGAATTTATGGTGTATTTACAACACATATATTAACTAATTGACACTTATTGAGGCTGCTACATTGCTTTGGATGTTATTGTACTTGGTCACAATTCTCCTAGATACTTAAGAGGTCATACAAAACACCAGCAATGTGAGACAACAGCTCCCAGTTTTCCTTTCTCAAAGGCCCTTAAACAGATTCACCAAAGAAATCTGCTATTTAAAAATGTCAAGTTTCCCAGTGCCCCACACGATAATCCAACGGTCAGCAGGGAGCAACTAGGACTTTTATGGCTAGTTATGGGAGCCAGAACAAGATCTCCAGCACTTTGACAGAGGTGCTTGTTACACTTTCTTGCTTATGTAAAAGCCATGGGATTAGCCTTCAAATCTACTCAGAGTGTTTCAAACACCCCAGGAATAAGCCATCTCCATAGAAACAGCTTTAATATTCAGAGAGGAGATCCATAGTACCCTAGAGTGTTTCATGTCTGCTCACTGAAAACAAACCAGCCTTGTTTGAGGGCACCTGGCAAACTCACAAAGAAGTTGCTTTAAGTATTTAATGGCAATTAGATGGCCAGTTATTCAGTCCTGCAATCATCAGATGTTACAGTGTAAGGAAGCTGTACGTATCAGGCAGGCTTCCTCTGTGTAAGCCCTCTGCACACTGGGTGGAAAGGCCCAAGCAGTTCTGCCTGGTCACTCAGAAGAAACTTCACACACTTGTAAATAAGAAATACAAGGAAGGGAGGTAGAGAACATCTGAAAACAAGTACCTGCCCCCCTGACCTTCGTGGAGTCAAGAAATTCCTATGAGCATTTTTAAGCTAGCATTAGAGATGCTACCTGCCCAATTTTTTGGAGACTCTCCCTGATCTGGCACACATTCTGCTTTTCTGTATCTTCCCCTGGGCAGAGAGGAATGGACAGCCCATGTCCTGCATTTGTGGCAGTGTATTTACACACACAAAGTGCACATTCAGATCTGATGCTTCCAGCTACCAGCTATACGCACACAGAACCAGCCGCTCACCTATACTGGCGGTGGGCTGCAGAACATGTGCACAAGCTGCTTCTCAGGCTGGGTGAGCTCACCCGTGGCAGCAGGACACCAGGCTATGCAGAGCCCTTTCTCTCAGTTACCTGAGCTCAGACAAACATAAACCCCACATGCTATATGACTGTGCCAACAGTTAACTACCTCAGCTGGTAACCACTGCTAAATAAGAGTCCCAGTCATTTCCCATAGAACAGGAGGCACAATAGGCCTTTCAGACATTTACCTTGAAAATCTTTTTGAAGAGTTGCTGGTGCTACTGAAGCATGTGTCATCTGTTATCTTCCTACAGGTACAACTGCTCTCAATTCTGACATTAAACTACCGTCAAGATGACATCTGCAGAGTGGCAGGTTCAAATAAGCTTCAAGCCAGGTAAACAAAAAAAGACAGCACACAAGGAAGCCAAGCCTCTGGGCGGTTGGACAAGGCTTTGGCCTGGCCTGGCCCCAAGCTGTAGCTTGAGCTCCATGAAAGAGGCTGTGAATACTCCTTAAAGGATATCTCTTCCTGTCCCTTCCCCAAAGCAGTGGTGCAGAGATGATGTAGCAGGTCCCTGAAGCATTTAACTTGGCTTCAGTCTGGCTCTACTGCAACCCTTCCAGGACAGGATGACTTGAGGAAGAAGAGCAAGGGAAAGCCCTTTCCTGGGACTGAGAGAGGAACAGTGAGATCCCACTGCTGATGCAGCCCATCGGTGACTCTTTTGAGCAGGGCTGAATTTGAACTTCACATTAGGCAAGGTGTTGGCTCCATCAATGAACCCTTTGAATCATACTGGCCCTTGGAGGGAGATGCAGCTGCCTGGGCTGAACATGCTTTTGGGCAACAGTATTCTGTGTTGAGATGTAGCTCTTATTCTGCTGTATTTTACCTCATTGCTGCTTCTCCGACCTCAGCAGCCCTTGAAAGCTGCTCATCTCTCTCCGTTCTGCTACCTTTTACAAATCTGAAGGCAGTTTCGTCTACCCCAGCTTTCTCTCTTCCATATGTCTGGTCCCTGCTGCTATCCTCTATCTAGACTTCCTCCAGCTGGTCTTCAACCCATCCCATGGTGGTAAAGCTAGTAGCTACCTTCACCGACCCATGTGTTCACCACTAATAAAGTCCTGTGTGAGACACAATGTAGACCTGTGCATAAGAAGCTTCCTCGTGCTCTCAAGCCTCCTGCAAGGACTAGAACACTCTATTAATTCAATGTCTCTTCAAAGACCGATTACTGTGCAGACTAAAATACAGGACTTGGGCTAAATATTGAAAACTTCTGCCTTAGGGTAGAAGGACAGCAGCGCATAAGGCTGAAAGCAGTTCTGCAAACTTCTGCACAACAAGAAGGCATTACTACTCTTTAAATAGTTAAGTTTGCCACTAGCTGTTCCCCAATCTGGACTTTTTCATTTCATGAAAAGGGGAATTTCAGTCCGTGCAAAGTACCAAATCCAAAATACTTGAAAAAAAACCCCAAACCCCCAAAATATCAAACCAAAATGCAGGATTGCAAAAGAATGTCCTACTTCACTGACTTCAGGACCCAGTGTCTGAAATATAATCCCATTCACAAAACTGATATGGCTCCATCTGACACCCAATTTAGGTTGTTTCATTGCTCTTGGCAGAAGATGGTTTTCACAGCTCTTCAGATTCCATCAACACCATATGGCAGAACCAAGCTGCAAAGTGACCTGAGAATAGCAGGGCTGGAGTTTTAAGAGGAAGCCAGTCATTGTGGAGATGGACAGGCAAGGCACCACAGGGCAGTAGTGGGACTGAGGACCTGAACTGAAAGATCAAGAAGACTGAGGGCTCAGGGCAAGATCTCTAGATGTAAAGATTGAAAACTCAAAGTCTTCAATGACAGGTTAAACAAACTATGTAACAGCCTGTGTATGTCTCTGGAAACAAACATCGCTATTAAGAAAATGAGATTCTCAAAGAGAAAAACCCCATGCAAAACAGCATCACATGAGATGATGCATTCTGTTCCTGTGCTAGGCTACTGAATTTAGTACAAGTGACAGACCATTATTGCCTCTCCGTATAAACACTTTATAAAACTCCTTTTAACAATTTCAGTGGGCAACAAGCTTGTTTATTTGTTTCCGAGATCCATGTTGTACTAAAAAACCCCCAGAGGACAAATTTACCCATTTTCACATGCTTTAGTCTATTATTTTACTCCAGGATGCTCTTTCAAGAACCTGCAAGGATATTTAACTCTTTACAGCAACTCCTGGGCACATGTAATTTTATCATCACCTTCGTATTCCTGGTGTTTTCACTTTCGTGCACAAATGTCTTTTTGTGGGGAATCAATTTGCACAGGAAGAGATTTTCAAGGGGACAGTTTACTGCTTCCACCCCTCAACACTTTTAATGGCACAGAGTCTGGGAAAAAAGAAACCTTAGAACGCTCTCCTAAAATAGAATTTACTATTTTTCTTTTTGGCTTCAGAATGAGGGACAGGTCCAGAAAGGCCAGGTCCCAGCACTCAGTCCCATACTTCAGTTCCTGGGCATCCCTTTTCAGGGAAGGGCATAACAGCTGTGTTACAACTGGCTATTAAAATTTGACTGTACCTCCTTATAGCTGATATTTCAGCAGTGCATTCCATATCTAGATAAGGGTTCTGCCCTTCTGAGATTGAACAGTATCTGATCTCAGAACAATTTGGCTGCTACTTTCCTGTCCCTGACCTGGGAAGCAATGATGTGAGACAAAAGCAGTAGAACTTCACACGAAGCATGCACTGCACCATTTCCACAAAGCAAGAGTGGAAAGGCCTTTCTCACCTGGGAATGCATTTATATCAATGACCGCATGCTGCCCCGTCTGATTGTTAATGATGATATCAATTCCAAATAGGGAAACTCCCAGAGCTTGCCGCAGCGCCTTAGAGATTTCCCGGATGACGTCGTCATTTGGCCGCTCAAACACTCCTTCGATTTTATCCAGCTACAGTGGAAAAAGACACATTACTAAGGGACGCTGAAACAGTCCTTTTAGTGGAAAGATTGAATTTCAGAGGTTTCCAGGTGCATATTCACTGAATCTAATTGTAGTGAACTGGTGGCATGAAACAGAGAAAGACACCAAAGAGAAACTGCTTTCATAATGCAGAATCCTTCCTATATTGGAAGTTCACCTGCTCTAAAGCAGCTAGTTCTTCCTCTTCATACTGGTGCAGCTCCTTGAGACAGAGCAGTGTAGGAATCAATGGAGAATCAAGCTTGCTGTTTAAGGTGCTAGATCTACACCTTAAAAAAACAAATACAGCCGGGGTGTTTAACCCTGTGCTACAAATGTTTTGGATATCATTCTGTTATTTCAGTGTAGATTAAGGCCTATGTTAAAGGGCTGATACCAGACTCCCGTGGTTAGTCTGAGCCACACAATGCAACTCAGCTGTTCAAGGCAGAAGCTAATTCAAAGGGCATATCTTTTATGCAGGTTTTCATGTACAAATTATTCTATAAACATTTATTACAGTGAATAGCTCAGGTTATTTATGACTAGAATATGTAATTTTCTTTACTTTTGAACAACATTTATGCACCAGAAGTGTGCTGCTCTGCCTACAGAAGCATGCGTGGAATACATAAATGTATGAGAGAGATGGCAGGTAAACCACAGGAGCACTCTCTTAAGTTTTAAAGTAAATTTAGCCATAAAGGGACTTATGACTAGCACAGTTACAGTTTTAACATTTAGCATACCTATCAGCATTGTACACAAAATTTAATCATCGCTGACTACAAAATTAGTCCCCAGTAGAGCTTGTGAAACAGAAAAGAATCTGGAGACTCAGAGATTGAAAGGACCCAGTCCTGTAAAGTGACTTGCTCAGCAGCTGAGTACCCGAGAACTTGCTAGGATTCATACTTGCAAAGCTTATTAACTGGCAAAGCAAGCATGCACCTATGCAGCGTGCTGCCACTGCCAGCCCTGGAAGATAGGCAGAAATGGTCCCGTGGTCACAGCTTGGCCGTGCTTGCACGGCAGGCGGCTACTGACCCTCTGTGCCCTGCCCAACGTGACTTCTCCACTTGTCTTCCTGCTTTTTTGGACTCACCACTTGTCTTTTCTCACATCCTCGAAGGATGATTCATGCTTATTAAGCTCTCTGGACAGGAAAAGGCCAGGTATTTGCATTCAGAACCTCTCTGTCCCTTTGCCTAGATTAGCTTGGGGGAGTTCAGGCCTGCCAAGCAGCAGAGCCCTGCTGCATCAGTGCTTCCTCACCAGAGCTCGGTAAGGAAAACCAGAGTGGGGACACGGTCATGCTGGTTCATTGTACCGAACAGACCTCAGCCTGCAACACAGAAGCAGGCAACTTGTGAAGGAGCATCACTAGCTACTTGTGTTTCAGTAAGAATGGACTAGTTTTCCAGCCGCTGTAGAAGAAAAAAGACCAAGTGTACTTACTGCTGTTAAGACAGATGAGGATTCTGGTTTTGAAACATTGTGGCTGTTGAAAAATATTGATTCCCTGTCTGGAATTAAAAGCAGGTTGTAAATAACTTTCCAAAGGATTAGTACAAGGAACAGTAGATGGCACTGCAGCCCCAGGGAATCTAGTCTTGAGCCATACTGGGCAGACCCCCTCTCAACCCCCCGCCCAGGCCCTCTCCTGCCTGCTGGCACTCAGCTGCCTGCACAGGCAGGGACCCACCGCCCGGTCACCCACAGTTTTCACACCTCGGACCACAGATAAATAGAACTGCACGGGGTTAACGGAAACCGGTTTCCCTTCCTTCACCAAAGCCGATTAAGTTCAGTAAGATAATGTAGTTGATTTCTACTAATTTGCTATACTCAAAGTGTCAGTTCCAATGGGAAGGTGTTTGAAAGAAGGGAGAAGCAGCATTCACTGCAGGCAGTAGATCCATAGCACCCAGGGTACACCGAGATCCCTGCGAACCTGGGGAGGGCACCGTCACCATGGAGGAAAGCAGTAAATTTGACAGTCAGGACCTGTCCTTCTTTTGGAGGCACCACAGGAATGCAGGAGACACGCTGAGGTGACAGAAGCCACTAACATACCGCAGTGGAAACTATGGGGAGAGTTCTGTCAGCACCTCGCGCTCCACTCCCTCTGTGCTAGAGGTTTTACTGGTGGGGAGAAATCTACCACAACAAGTCTCCCTTTGGGATGCCCACTGCAGGAGATTGATGGCATCATACACACAACTCACATGGGAACACCTGGACCAAAGTCTCAGCATGCAGGTGGCACCAGTAATAAAGTATTTCTGCTGTGCTTGTCTCTCTGAGTGGACATCTAAGAGCAGCCAGAGGGCCACGTACAATAAACATGGAGGAACTGTGAAAAGCAAACCCAAATCCACGCTGCAGTCTGACACCACCACACACTGTTCTTCCTTTCCTCCCATTTAGACAGGCCCTGTACCTTCAGACAGTCAGCTCCTGGAGTGCCTCATAGCTGCCAGATCTGCTTAATCATCAGATGTGCCTAGTGAGCTGCCTGTAGCATGGGCCCCTTAAATTCTCCTGATGCGGGTAAGAAAGCGAGACACTTATCCTATATGTGCCCACAAAATTTATTTTTATTTGGGCTTCCAGACAACTTTCAAGTCTTACACTAAAGATGAGACATTAGCTATGGCATTCTTAGAAAGATGCCTTAAAACGCTCCCTTCCAGCAAAAATATAGACCAACTGTACTAATAGTTTATATGAACACAGATTCTGGGCTACTTATAGAGCAGGCATAAATGTAAATACTGCCATACACACCTATGGACAAGGACTTTTACTGGGATCCTACAATACATATACTAACAAAATACGTATTTGTGTGCAGAATATATGCCACAGTGAGCATACATGGACATACTAAGATCAGCAGGAACCACTAAGAAAAGTGACAAGAAACTGGTACTTGTTCATCCTTCCCCTTCACTTTGATACCTCCTCCACTCCCATCCCCACCTCCTGGATTTGTCCAGTTTCAGGTAGATCATGCTTCCATCCTTGCATTGCTAATTCCTTTTTGCTTCGGATGGGCCACAGAATGGAATTCTCTGGAAAGGAGCTTTTTTTCCATAAAGGAAACTTAAGTAATCATTAATTCAAACTCTTCAAGTGCTGCTTTCTAGTGACATATAGGACGATCACTGTCCTCACTGACAGGTCTGTTTCTCCTTCCCCCCAATACAGCTGGTATCTATGAACCAAAGGACAATTCCCACCAAAGTTTACAACACTAGGTCTCACATGAACAGAGAGGTTCACTTAGGGGAGAGCACAAGTGATCTTTAATTTAAACACACATACATAGTCAAGGTAAAAATAGGGAGAGAAAGTTCTGAAATGATGGAATCCAGGAAATTCTCTCCAAATCACATTTATAAACAAACTCTGGAACAAATGACATATGAACTTACTGCGGAATGAGAGAATTTCCCTCTCTCTTCCCCTTTCCACATGACATAAAACACTGTTTCCAACAGGTAAGGTTCAGGTTACCATTGCTTAAATATTTACTATATGAATGTCATTCGTATGTATTCCAGAGCAGATGAGTTATCACCCTTCCTACTGAAATAATACAGAAAAGGAAACACGGTATGGAGGATCCAGCTGCCTTCCCTTCAGCAGCCTTTTCAAAGGTATTATCCTTTTGAGCTGTTTGCTGCCAAGGCTCTGAGAACTGACATTTCCTTTTAAATCAGCACAATGTACCTGAGATTCCCGCAGAGAAGTTTTTTAAAGACGGTCTTTTCACCACTGTGTAGGACTCCCCAACCACGAAGACTTTATACAGCACAGCATTGTGATTGATGAAGCTCTGAATGACGCAAGGGGGGCGAACAGCTTTCAGGCCCTCCTGGTTGAAGATGATCGCCATCTGGAAATACACACACAGTTGTGCACAAGTCTTTCAATACTTTCACGCTTACCTACCACTCGACTACCAGTGAGGGGAACATCTCCTAGTGGATGTGTGAATTCCTTCTCAACAGCTAGTCCTATTTCATTAAGTTTCATTTCACTGACACACAACCCTCCAAATACTACTGGCAGTGCAGTTTTCATTTTCAATCAACATTTTCTTCTCAGCTCTTTGCAATTTCATTTGTTGCTTTTAGTTGGGAAGCTGCTGCAACTGCAGGTACAATAAAAGGGTAAAACATTTGACCAACACAAATGACAAAGTCTGTACTGAATACAAGTGTGTACCATGAGAACACAGAAGGAACAGCTCTGTGTACTAACTGTACAAGTTCTTCCCCGCAACTCTATTTCCCATGGTTTGGTTCAGTCCCGTTGCAATGGCCTAAGCACCAGAGTTTCACCCACATCATTAGAGAACTTTTTTCAGACCCTAGCAGCTCTTACTGCTAGCAAATGCTGACCTAATCATTTTCTTGGCTTGATTTCATCCCATTAACTCCAAATGGATAATCCTCTTGAAGGTACCGGAACAAATACGCCAAAAAGGAAAGCATTTAGAGGGCCTGAATGAGAAAAACAGCTGCCTCAAACAGCACAGAAATGTTGCTGGTAGATGCACAGAAGTACTTTGATGAGCCAGCATACCTTCACCACAAGTTACACTGCTCTTTCCATTGATTCCTCCATTACCATGCTTACATGCATATATAATTATCCTAACAGCGGTGCCCCATTTTGCAGGTTTGCTGTTGGGAGTATTGATGCACATGGCTCCTACGCAGAACCAGCAGTAAGCACCATCATGGCACAGGTGATGAAATTACATTAAACCAGTGTTGCCCTACACAGAAGCGAGCATAAACTCAGCTTTGCTCTCCATCCTTAAGGCCCTGAAAAAGCTATGCTCTAGTTATCTGAATACTGACCTCTCTTCATTACTGCTGTGATGCTGGGCCTTGTTATCCACAGTGGCAGTAGGGCGTGCTGGTAGTCAGGTGAATATGAGTAACGACTGTTCAAGGCCAGAGAACCTGACATACATTTCATCTTCCTCTCCTCTGGGCAAAACTCCCTCACACAGGTAGGGATGCTTTGGTTAGTGCAACTTACCCCTCCGAAAAGCCTTGAAGACATC
This sequence comes from Falco biarmicus, assembly GCF_023638135.1. Taxonomy (NCBI): domain Eukaryota; kingdom Metazoa; phylum Chordata; class Aves; order Falconiformes; family Falconidae; genus Falco; species Falco biarmicus. Next base: position 31,481,683 of record NC_079294.1, read on the forward strand.
AGCTAATCATTCAAGCCTTGAGCCTGCCACCTACCTCAGTCAGTGCAGGATGCACAACACTTACTAGAAAAGTTCCCAAGCTCTGAAACACAAGTTTTCTTATGCCTGTTAATATTTTCTCATTGGCCTGCCTAGACCTACTGTTTTGCTTAGGATGCAAGACAATCCAGAGAAATTAAAGAGAATTCCTCTGGGTCCTGCAGTGACTCCACAGTAATATACAGAATAAAATTGGAGCTTCCTGCCTCAGCACGGTGCAGATGAGTTATACTGTTTGCTCTTTCCATATGCTTCCTGTCAGTTTTCATGCTTTCTGAGATTAGCTGTATCTTAGTGAAGTCAGGGTCACTGGAAGGAGTTTATGAAGAAACTGTGCCACTTTTCATGCTCTCTCTCACATATTATATGTGATCAGCTGGTCATCTGATGTACGCTGTACTTTCAGACTGAATTTTTGCTAACGCCTTAGTTTATTCCTGTAATAAAAATAGCAAATACAATAGGTTTTATTGTTTAAAAACATAGCCATGGTAAATAATGTAGCGATTACATACTCATAGTTAAAAGTCTGCGCGCATTTCTGTCCTTATTCCTCCTTATCTGGTAGACCACATTAGATCACATAATTGTCTGCATGCATGCACAATGACTCAGTAGATTAACATTTTCTGAGTTCAAGCCAACGCGTGCATTCAATACCTACTTGCAGATGATATTCTTACTCTGTCTCTGTTACATCAGATGCTACTTACCTGATAGCACAGAGTGAATTTGTGAGTGGTAACAACCTGTGCAAGAAAAACCTACTCTAACCTGCAGAATCATCCATCAAGATGATTCACAGCAACAACATCGTACCTCATTTGTCTCTCACCAGTGGCAAGAAACACTGCTTTCTTCCTCCTCTTGTGTAGGCTGTTGGCTTTATAGTAGCTACAACATCATACTGGAAGAACTGTGCTGTTCCCATAGTGTTCTCTTCAAATATTTGTTAATTAATCCCCGCAAACATAAGATGAGCAGGTACTTATAATCCTATTTTAGAAGCATGGAAACCCAGAGAGTTTATCTTCTTGGCACAGAACTGATCTAGGCTACTGGAAACCATGTGAAACCTCTCTTCTGCAAAGCTCTGTGCCAGCAGCCCCATGGCCAAGCACACAACCCATACAACTCCTGTGGTGTTGCGTTATGCTGGTTCACTGCGATGTCTCATGGTTTTTGGCATGCATGAATACAGCTCCAAGAATTTGCTTGCAGGGTGCACTTGCTCTTTGTCATCTAGCACAGACCTGCTGTCTTGCAGTTAACATGGGAACAATACCTTATATCATAATTTCCAAATAGCATTCCTTATTATAAATGCAGAGCTCTTCTGAAGGCAAAAAAACCACGTTTGGCACCAAGAATTTTTACTAACAATGTCCCTAAGGAATTCAGACTCAAAAGTACAGCAGCTCTCTGCCTTTTCATTTCCCGTCTCCTCAGCGTTTAGAAAAAGAGTCATTCTAGACATATTTTTTCAGGTTATGGGTCTCAGTGCTGTCTCACATGTTCTGACCTGCTGGCAGCTGGGAAGGACAACCCCCAGGCATCATCTCTGTTGAAGTCTAACAAATGGTGCTGGCAAAGTGGGGTTCAAGCGCTGAGCTGGCTGATGCAGAGGCCATGCAGAACTGTGGGACACCACAAGACGACTAACAGCATCCTGGCTTAACTAGCTCGTGTTCTCATTGCAAAATGCAGAGCCTGCCAGCCTTGGCTGGCACCAAACCAAAACTCAAGCCTTCACCTCCACCTGTCCCTGTTAGTCAGTACCTGAGCTTTCTGAACAGTCATCTTATGAAGAAAACCAGGTTTCTGGTCAGTCTGTGTTCTAGTTCCAGTGTCAGCTCTGCACTGGGAATATCTCTACAGAAAATGAAGCAATTTACCAAAAGCCAAAGAAGTCATTAATAAAATGGGCAATAATTTCTTGCTTCTAGATGTATGGTCCATGTTTTAGACAGATTGTACTGAAGCAGAGTTTTTCTTCTACACTTCCCTTACTATTATTGACCATAAAACAGCAGTTACAAAACATTTCCTCTCTGATCATAAGTAAGACTTTTGGATCGCTCCTGAGAACTCACCAGTTCCAGAAGTGACTACTACTACTAACTATGTAAAGCACCACACAAGACTTCAGGTTTTTTTCCAGGGGTCCTCCTAGGTTCTAGTCATAAGTTCCTATGATAAAGTGCAGCTTACAAATTTTGGTGTAATTTTTGCTCAGAAAATGGAATTCTGGCAGGAGGCTGAGTTATGTCTGCACTGTATGAAATAAGAGCAAAGAAAGATTCACCAGGGAAATGAAGTCCAAGCCTGACTGGCCAAGCACTGGAAAGGTTCATGCATTTCAGGTTGTAGTTGCAGAGGAGCACTTGACATAAAACTCAGCAGAGAAGCTGGAGTCTTAAATTTATTAAAAATCCAGTGCCAAAGTGTCCTCAGGAATGATGGCAAAAATTTATAGCAGCTGCTCTGGCAAACTAATGGGACTGTCTGTCATTTTGTAAAATGATCCAAACCAAGGTCTGTGTGAAAAATCTCGCACTTTTAAAAGGAAATGCTGGTCGCTAAAGATTTCAGCCGTAGCCATTCTGCTCATCTGGATTTACATTTTACTTCAGACCCTTCAGTGCTCAGAGATGCTGCAGCAACATACTGCATGTTTCAGGAGCAGCTGGGAAACCTGGACCGATAACCACATTGTTAACAAAGGAAGCCAGGCATTAGGAGAGCCAGCAGTGAGGGCTGGATTCTCAAAACTAAGCTGTAGTAAGCAGGAAGGCAGGAAGCACAAATGGAAAAGAATTAAAACAGGATTCAACTCACCTCAATTTAGAGGCTGCTAGGCTCATAGGGAATGCATGCCTTCCAGGAATACACAACCACTTTAACTGCAATTGCCTTACAGGAAGGAGGGAAGGCAGATAGTTCTACCAGTCCTGTTCTCCCCGCAGCTCCAACCATGTTATTACAAGTGAACAGGCCTGGAAACTGTCTCTATTTGCTATTTTCTTCCTCTCAAGCAGAGGAACCAGTTGCTTCATCTGCAGCACAAAACCATTTCTCACCTGTACCACACACATGCTGGAAAAGAAACATGGTGGGATGGAAGCATCACTTAGTGTGAGCTCCCACCAAAGGAGAGGCTGAAGGAGATTCCTTACAGACAGAACTGACTGGAGACTGCAAACTGCTAGAAGTAACTAGATGACAGAAGCTAGAAACCGCCAGAAAGGACTTCCACGTCAAGAGGTCAAAGTTATATTTAACTTAATTTCAGATAAATCTGAAGAAATAATGCCATAATTAAACATGAGGGAGAGGTGGGGGAAGGGAAGTCATTTGGGCATAGCCCTCATTCTGCCTACTGCAGGATCAGAAAGGACCAGCCAAACCACCATGGGTGGACGGGAAGCAGGGGGATGACACTGCAAAAGTTTTTTAACTCACCTCGTGAGAGTTGGTTCCATGGGCCACTCTGGTTTTACATACTGGGTAAATAAAAAAGAAACAACAATGCACCACTGAAACAGGACACACAAACCCCTTATAAATCCATTCCCACCCACACGTGCAAACACTGGAGTTCACCAGACCAAGGCATTGACTGTACTAGACACAAGTGACAGTCTCTGCTTGAACAGTGTCCTCAGTCACTGCAAAGCCTGGCTTGCTCCAAGCCCTGCTCTCTCAACTCCTCCCTGTAACTATGGTGCAAGCAGAGGTCATTATTAGGACTGGACAGAGGTGCAAAGCATCAGCTGTCAAGTTAGTACAGGTACTGGTATTGCGATCCTGCAATCACAAGTATGTGATTTTGGCTGAGGCTGGAGCTACTTTAAAGGTACCAAAACCCGCCACTGTCCTGAAAACAAGGGAACTAGAACACAGTGGAAACCAAGTTCTTTCCCTACATTCCTAGTTTTGGGGAAGAGCAGGAAACTGAATGGGCTGAACCAAACTAAGATACAACATATTTTTTGCAGGCATAGAGGGGGACAAAAAAAGTAGTAAAAGCCCAGCTCCTTCATATTCCTCACCTGCTCTGTATATCCTGGTTCTCATCTCCATCCTAAAACCAGTAAGAGGAAAGAAACAACATGCTCCTGCAATTATGAAACCTGAGAAGAGCTGAAGACCCTGGGACCTACACAATGACTAGAGCTAATGAGCTAATGTTACTTTTATGTCAAGCAAAGGAGATGAAGACTTTCAAGTAGGGAGGGGGTGGATAGAATAACGCTTCTTTGGAAGAGTTGTTGGAAGAGTCAAATTGCCAGGCAAGAGGACAGGCAGCTACGAAAGGCAGATGACCTGCACTAGAGTCCAAAATAAGTTGGTAACTTGAAATTTTGGGAAGTGGTATATGATGTCCCACAGACACATGCTCTGGAGAGCAGGAGTGTCTTTAAGGGGGGGAAGAAAACCAGAGAGGAGACAGAAAAAGCAGTCTCACGATACAGTTATATTAATTTTCAGTGTTATTTAGAGGGGTTGATTCTGGCCTTCTGAATATATGGACTATGCTGCTGTCTACTAAGCACTAGCCAGCCCGTATCAAGAGAACAATGTGCATGGGTGAGGGAGGCGGGGGTCAAAGTCATTCAGTGGGCTTTAAATTACTGCTCCACAATCCAGTTTCAGGAGGCCTGCCTCGTTTGGGACAGCAATGCTTCTTCCACATGACTTTACCCCTGGACCTTACAAATGAGGCAAGCACCAAGGGAACAAACACTGACTAACCAATTCTGCTCACTTCATACTGCAAGGAATCAAATAAAGGAATGAATTAAAGCTCAAGCTCCACAGTGAAACTTGCTACAAAGCACAAACAGTTCATAGCAGCTGTTTGAGGCTGTGGGCCCTTGGAGCCTGCTATGTATGGCAATTTTTACATTCTCTTCTACTCCCCAAGATTGTATTTCTAGCCTGGACCAGGGAAAGGGAGGGGTGGGTGAAAAAAGGGGGCAGTCAGCAAGGCAGCAATTTTCTCAAGAAAAATAATGAATGCAGCTGGCAGAAAAAACTTCTTGCACAAGTACAGAGCAAAAGGCTAATTCTGTTAGAACTATTAGCATTTCCCAGGAATGAACGTTTACTGTAGTGAGGTGTCTAAATTAAGGAACATCAAAAAAAGGCAAAGTAAAAGCTGATAGGGAGGGGGTTTGTTCCATATTCCAAGAAGAGTGCTTCAAAGCATTTGTTTCAGGAAGGTTTTAACATCCCTGACACTTCGGCAATGAAACCTATGCTCCTACAGCATTGGCTATGTCTTGGGGGTGCATGTGCAATATTCAGAACCTACTAGAAGTACCAAGGAAAAGCTCATGTACATACTGAATGGGAATGCCAGTCCATTCTTCTCTATAAGCTGCAAGGTATCTTCTCCACAGGCACTTGTCAGCTCCATAAAGGGTGGTGAACAGATCCTCTCATCTGCAAGACAAAAACCCCACAAAACACAAAACCTCAAATGGAGATAAGGGATTTAGCTTCTCAGCTGCATCATTACCAGCTCTCTCCAAGTGCTTCTTGATAGTCAGCTTTACTTTAAAAGTTGATATTAAAGCACCAGAAAGATGATCAGCCAGACCTGAATTTACGTTTCTGAAAACATTTCAGAAGATGAAACCCCCAATTTTCAGATAATCTAAATGGAAGTATGAAGCCCATATTTCCAGAGTTAGGCAGCAAGAATGATCACCTGCTTAGGAATATGTAGCGGCACAAGACCTAGCCAGTGAGGTGAAAAGCAATTGAGATCTTGGCTCTTAACGTTATGCCTTCAAGCACAATTTCCTAAAGCATTTTACAAAAACCTGAATGGTCAGCAAGCGTGGCTGGAGTAGGCAGTCTCACAAAACCATATGTACTGTAGGGCCGCTCAGGTGGCAGATTCCAGTGTGGAATACTTCGGCCAAGATGCCAGCCATGTAATACATCCCACTGTCCATTGGGACCTCTCTACCGTGAAAGCAGTGCTCATTCGGGCTGGCAAAGCCAGTCAGAACACTGCTGAGACACTGAGACACCTTGGCAAGACTGCTCAACGGACTTTGGTTAAGGAGAAAAAACATGGGAACGACAACAAAATTTAACAGCAGTTCTGCTCTGGAGTGTTTCTGCTCATATTGTGCTTGTTCACATGGGGTTGCGGGAAGGCTGGAGTTAAAACTTGGCCGTCTTAGTGATTCAGTAGGTTGAAGCGCTCTAGGATTCCTGTCCTGTTCACTGTAGCAGAACTTTGATTACCCCAGCAATGCAGCAGGAAAGGGGATTACACTGCAGGACTTAAAAAGTACTTGCGCATAAAACTCTACCACTCAAAGAGGGCTGGGCTGCAATTTCAAGTGCAAAGAGAACTTTGGCTTCAGCCATCGCTCTGGGACAAGTCAGCGGGCCCCAACACTTTCAGACAAAAGCTGTGCACACATTGACAAAGTCAAAGCCAGAACATTACCCAAGTAAGAGCAACTATCCCACTTAACTCCTCAGTGTGTGTAGTCCTAAAAGTACTGCCTCCATGGAGTTTTAGCTGCAGCCAGGTTAACTTTGGAGTCACAAACAAGTCACAACTTGAGTCAGTTGTGCACTACTGAACTGCAGTTCAGAACAGGTCTGCCAAAACTCACTTCTAAGATTAATTTCAAGAGAAATAGCATGACACCTTTCTCCACGAAGCAACTGGAGACCAGTACAAACGGTGGATGCAACTATATCTGGCAAACTTAAGTCACAGGTTTATATCAACCAGCAATGTGTCTTGAAAATAAGCAAAACGTGACTGTTATTACCACCCATATGTATCTTGGCAAACACAGGGAATCCAAACAGGTGGAGGGTACACTGTGCAGATGGTGCAGAAACTGAAAAGTGCATGTAAACTCAGCAAAACTAACTATATACTCTGAGAGAGCCATGCATCCAGAAACCACTTCATAAGCATTGTTCAGATTAATGCTTTTCACTTCATTATAAATAAATGCTTATGCATGTTCCCTCACACAGAAGAGAAAATTGAATCACTGAAAGTAACTGAGAGGCAAAACTCTCTACATTTTGATATACATATCTCAATGCACACGTCAATGCTCTGAGAGTATCTGAGAACTCTGGCCATTAGCAATACTGAAATCTTCTGTGAAAAGACTATTTTCAAACATCCTAAAAGGAGCAGAAAGATTGATGCTTTGAGGTCAACCTCTACAAAGCTAAACAAAACATCCCAGACTTCAAAGCATTCAATTTGCTGCTATGAAAACAGAAAGCAGCATCCAAAAGTGACAGGTACTGTAATATTTACAAGCCTTTGCCAGAGCAAAAGTTCCTTAGTTGAACGAATTTAAGGCATCAGATTTGGTTTACTGATACTTGGGAACAACTTTGGCTTGGCAGCTCTCCCACCCATATGCTTAAGGCTCACAAATAACTTTGCCTTCAGAGTGCAGATACAGAGACGTATGGTTCCATCTCACTTCCCTCCGTTTTTCTTCCATGCAAACAGGAACGGGAGACAGGGAGGATTCAGTGTTCCTGCAGATTACATGACACTTGCATGGGGAGATGAAGGAAGGGGCAAACAGTAATTTCTTTAACTTAGAAAAGACCACCTGGATCAACAGAAAGCAGCAGAGAAAACTCTTAGCATCTCAAATTGCTCCTGCTGACTTTGCACAGCACTGGCATTTTCTCCACCAAGAAGGTAATTCCAGCCCACTGAAGCCTCTAAACCAGACCATTAACTCACAGCCAGACCTGAGGACAAACAAAACCTTGCTCAACACAAGATCTCAGCACAGCCCACAGCTAGAAAGCTGCTGCTCTGAGTTTAATCGCACACGCTGCAATTCTGAAGACAGCTGTAGGCTTAAAGAATAGTCCTCCAGCTGCCAGTGACGATCTGCTCCTCCTTCCCAGGGCGGCAAATGTGCTGAAGCTTTCTCTCGTCACCAAGCTCCTGCTACCAGCGATAACCGACTCAGCACACCTTCTCTGCACTGTGGTCCAGGACAGACCTAACTCAGTGGCTGAGGGTCAATCTCAGTACTGTTCCACATCAGCACAGAACCACACAACCCACAAAGTGCAAACGAACACCCAGTGCTACACTGAACCCTCCCCTCTCCTCTGGCTAAGGTAAGCTGCTTTAGCAGGATCTTACTGAGCTGCTGTCAAGCGCTGGACCCTTGGCCACTGTCACTGTTTATTTACAAACCAGCAGTGACCTGTCAGCAAGGGAAACCACTGCCCAAAAGGACAACAATAAATACACAAAAAAATAAATGTAACAGTCTAGAGTTCAGAATGGGTAATGTAAGTCTTGCCCCACCACTGACCGTTTGCACTGCCACTACAGCCTAACCCTCCAATCTAAAACCAAGCAATATTCTTACTTGAATCAGAGAGACCTAGTGTGGATGAAGCATTTCTGGAAGAGCAGTCTGAGAACTATTAAAGTATGAGGCCACAACTATGGCATGACACCCACAGAGCTGCAATAGCTGTGCACCGCTAGCAGAAGTGACTCTGTGTCAGAACCCAGAGCTGACACAACCCAGAACCCATGCGAGGAGCTGACACTGTGGCTTTTCTACCATCAGTACTCAGCTCTGAGCTATGCATTGGGATGCCACTGACTGGAAGAGATGTCTTCTAAACCAGCAAATTTGGAAAAGACTCTGCCTCATCTTCCATCCTCAGCTATGTACAAGTTCCCTTAAATCCTAAGAGATGATTACAAATGCAATTTCTATGCTTTCCACTTTGGATCTGAAACTAAAACCTCACACAGACACAATGAAAAGATAACCATAACTATGAACCCTATCTTCATGCAGCCTTTACTGAACAGAATAATATCAGCAGGAAAAATCTCTCCATAAGCCAAAGGACTGCTGTGATGTAAGAGGTTGTACATTTTTACAGGCCACACTTAGTGGCATTTCTTTCTTTTTTTAAGTGCCTGGTAATGTCTCAAAGACCTGCCTTTGAAATACAGCCAGGACTCCAGATGGACCATGCCAGGTCTAGGACTGCCAACTTAACAGCAACAAGGAAAGACTCTTCAGATTTCAAGAGGGTTCAGCTCTCACCTCAGACAAGTACCAAAAGTATTTGTAGAATTTCTGTTGTTTGAAACAACACATCATAATTAAATTTAAAAGTCAAAATGTTGTCACTGTGTTCCTCCCCTGTCTTCATCCTAATTTTTATTGTATGCCTTGGCACAAACTTTGTGATGTCTGCTTTCTATATTTTCCTTAAATTATTCTCCCTTTTCTTCAAGATTTTCTGCTCTCACAGGGAGCTCCCTCTCTCCTCTCTGTTACCTTCTGCTTTTTTTCTCACCCCCATCCCCGTTTCTTCTCTATGCAAGTTTTTTTCAACTGTCATTTCTGTTCTTTCACTGCTACCTACCCTTTGTCACCTCTGAACGGAGATCACAGCTAGGATCACATTCATTGCAAATGCAGGGGGGGGAGCATGCAGTGGGACCTTGAAGACAGCAGGGAAGCTGGCACTAACAGGTCGTGGGTGACAGGCAGCAACCACCTCCCTCCACACAGCGTCAGGGCAGTCAGCTCTGGCACATCCTGCTCTGGGGTGAGCTCTGTCAGAGCTCTGCTCCATTCCCATGGCACAACAACATTATTGTGAAGGTGGAAAACATGACTGATGAAGGCCAGTTTACAGGACGAGTAACGCAGCTAACCAACAAGAGAGAGGTGAAACAGTACTCAAACCAGGATGTTGGTGTTAAGGAGGGGATTATTCTGGATGAAGTTCAACAGTAGTGACAGGAGCAATGGGATGTGAAGATGGGGAAGATGCAGACTAAATACCGGCTGGGGAAAAAAGTTTTCTGGCAGTGAGAACTGGTGGAAATCTTTATGCTTAGGACCTGCTTTAGTAAGAGGTGTTGAGCAGTGCTCCTCCACCCAGAGCTCATGCACCACTGGTGGCCGGCAGACAGGCTGCCAAACAGTTACAGGATACTCAAACCTCCCTAAGGAAGAAGGCACAAGAAACCACACACTCCCACTCAGCAGGGGGCAAAACAGAGGAAAAGTAAAGAGCGATACACGGCTGTTCCCAGTTGAACCAAATCTTTGGTGATAGTTAATGGAAACCACTGTGTCAGGGCTGTACAAGACAGTCCCTGGATGGTTTTTGATGAAGGTAGATAGTCCTTGCACTGCAAAAATTTGAGAAGTACTGACACAGAGGACAGTTGTGAATCACTGTGGGGAAAAAATAAACTGTAAGTACAGAAGAACCAAAAAATAGCTTCCTATTTTATCTCCTTACGATTTTGGAGAGGTAAGACAACAAATAACAAATTGCAGATCCAATACTCTGCATTCACAGATCAACAAACTGCATTTCCTTGTCTTCAGAAAAAAGAGCTTAAATAGAGAGTTTATGGCCATCTGTGAGGATAGCTCAAAACCTGTGGCCAGGAAAAAAAAAGCCATGAGGAGGCCACTGCCTATTAAACTTCAGATTTACAGTCTCAACTCTCCCTGCGTCATAATTCACTATCCTTCACTATCGGGATTAGGAAGCAGAACAGCCAGGCTGAAGAACTAGTGTTTATTCCCAGCACCACCACCCTCTCGCCGCAAGACCACGACCCGGTTACCAAACATGTCCTGTGTCTGAGTTCCCATTTGCAAAGTGGGGAGAAGGCTTCGCCTCCCCTTGGCGAGGTAAGGCTTTATGGAGCTGATTTAAGGGAGTTTCAGGAAAAAAAACACTTTTTGATGTTACTGGGATCATTACAACAGCTGAACAAACTATCCGTTTTAAGCTTCAGTCTGAGTATCAGCAACCGAAATCCCGAGTATTACTGGGAAAACATAAAACATACGGTCTTTACTCGAGAATATCCTATCCCCTGACCAGGCCCAGTACTGTCTCATTATCAGCATCTTCTCTGTTTACACACAGAATGTTACAAGACCACCAAAAGAGAGGCATGCTGAGGACAGACAAGGGAAAGGTAAAAGTTGGTTCAGTGAATTTCTGAAACAGATGAAGGAAGGAGCAGTTTGTCAAAGGAGCACAAGATAAGGCCTGGAATCCCACAGGTGTGCAAAAGACATGGCCCAAAGCACATCACTGCGTGATCCCCTAATGCTGCTTAGCAATTACAAATGGAGCACAGCTTTTGCCCGAGTTGCTCTCTGTGGCTGGAAAGGCTGCCAGAATTATTTCTGAAGAAACCGGGTGCACAACCTTCATATTGTACAATGCTCTATCCAGAGAAATTACAAAGCTGTTCCTGAAAAGTGCTGGTCTCTGCTGTAAACACTCTTAAGATAAGGAGAAAACATCCACGTCAAAGTCAGGACCGTCTCAGGTCAGTCATCATCCAGCACTCACAGAGCAAATGTTAAGCCTTAAGCTATCTGGAAGATTTACAGCACACAATACCAAACTCTGAACTTCCTACTTTGTTGAGAAAAGCCACTCTTTATTAGAATAGTTAGCTCTCTGATTCAAAAATGCTTAAGCCTCTTTAAAAATTACTGTATTTTCAGTAAACTGCGCTTCACTGCGCCTTCCACCAGCTTGCACTCCCGCACTCTGTTCCTGGGGGGACAGAGAGGATGCACAGCCAGGACAACGTCTTATTTTCCTAATACAATAAGGGGAGGAAACCTGAACTTCCAGCTCACCCCGGTCTCCTTTCAAACAAAAAAAACAACCAACCCACCAACCACACAGAGAAGCCAGCAGGTTCTTTTTTTTTTGCTGAAACTTACCTTGAAGGTATCTTAATTTAAATCACTGCATGACCGGTTTTTTTTGCCCTTCAGAATCCCTTTAATCACTGTAAACTTACCATAGCTTTGAACTGTCGCTTCTGCTAAGGTTAAAAATTGGTATGTCAAGGAGTCAGCCAAGCTAAACCAACCCACAACTTCATAGCAGCTCAGCCTCTGTCATCTGGAAGAACCCCCTTCTCACTCCTTCCTCTAGTAGGTAATTGTGTGCATCGTAACGTTAAGGTAGGTGCTTCGTAAATGGCACAACTTTATTCATAAACCCCACAACTTTACAGAGTGTTCAATCAGGTTAATTTTAGCACTCCTGAGCTGTATTAAAAATACTCTCAAGTTGTTTTCCCTTCCCCTCAGATATATGTGTGCAGGAGGAATATCAGCAGAACAGATTTAGTTCAAACGTATGTCAATCACTGAAAAATCAGCCCATATCTGAATACCCATGCGTTTGCATGTTACCCCTACGTCTGTGGGGGGAAAATTCCAGTTCTCATATAATACAGCTGTATTTGGGGAGCATGTGGCAGCACATTCCAAAGACACAAGAGGGCAGAGCAGACACAGCTTTGAGGACATCATTTTAACTTTACCTTAGCTTGACATGAAAGGAATTGTGCACTGAGTATCTACGTTAAATGGAACGTCGGCAGAGCAACAGTCTCCATTTCCAATAAAGTAGTGATTTTGAAACATCTGGTCAGTGAGTGAGGAAATCTCACAATGCAATATAAGTAGGAAACTATTCAAAAATAGTTTCTTAAAATATTATTAACTATTCTTAAAAAATAGTTCAAATAAACCTATTAAAAAATGGCAATAACTTGCCATTTCCATGCAATTTAGGAGTGCTGATTACGTTTTTTGAACATGATGAATTCAGCTTAGATTGATGAGAAATTATAAAAGATAAGAAGAAACAAAAGCAAAAGTCAAAGTAAAGCCAACCTGATGGAGTTTCTTCCCCCAGCTGAACTGTTCTTCAGAGACAACCATTTGACAAAGCTACGGTCTGTACAGAATCATCCTCTACCTTTTAGATCTACACTTCCCTTTTATGCCCACTTTCCTCAGCAAGCAAAACGCTCCTTTCTGATTCCTAAGAAAGGAATCCACCTCATCTCTTGGCTCCTCAGGCTGAAAGAGGCACGTTTTGCAAACAAGCATTCAGCTCTCATGGTGATGGAGCCTCACGGGTACATGGCAATAGAGGAGTACAGCTACAGACATGCCTTCAGTTAAAACAGACCTGTGGTGAAAGACGTTCGTTGACACAGCTGATAAAGCAAGCTCATGGCAATGTAGCAAGTTAAGAGCTGAAAGACTATCTCATGCAGGAGGCAGAGCAAGGGCTAGGATATGTGTGTTCATTATCAAATAGCCTCGTTTTTCAGTAGGTAAGACCAGTTACTCACCACCTTGCAAATGAAAGGGACAGGAAGCTTTGCAGTTGAATTTAAAAAACCAGCACAACTCCAACTATTAAAACACATGACTTTAGGCGTTTGAAAAAAGCAGCACTTTGGTTATGTCTACATGCTTACCGTACACAAAACCTAAAGCCTATTTCCTGCAGTTTGACAGTGTTACCCAAGAGACTGGACTATCTACCAACTCCAATTCATCCTCCTCCGATGAATACACGTTTCTCAGTAGCATCACATGCAAAGGCTTTAAAGGAGGCACTCTGGCACTTCTGACCACAGAGAAGGGAGGCAAATGGACTGACTTCCCAGGAGAAGGAAATAAAACTTCTAGTGCTTCTTAGACTATGTGCAAAGAAGTTACCTCTGTGTTAGGCAAAACTCTTTGACAAGTAATGACAAAAGGTGGAGAAAACCTGTTAGAATGACTTGTTGACATGGTAACATTTATTCCTTAGAGCACTGAAGCTGTATCAAAACTTGGGGAATCACTTAACAGGCCAGAGCATTTCCAATGTTACAGAAGAATGAAAACGATTTTCCTCATCAAGGAAAAGACATGAAAGTCAAAGAAGACTTTATCTGCATTTTTACTCCAATAATGTTCCACTCGGAACCATGGCATCGAAAGTATCGATATCTGTGAAAGCCCAAAGGCATTTCCAGAAGACAGACAATGCAAAATCGCCTCTGCGTGTCTGCTCTGTATTAAAAGGCAAACGTCAGGTTCCAGATGAATACCTGAACCCTGATTAAAGCCAACTCAACTGTCTCTAAACAGTGATTTCTATCTGCTGTTTCTTATGTTTACCCATATATGTTGGATAAAGGAATGATAATTAGCACTGACATCCTGAAGCAACAGAAGTCTCTGATTTTAGTACTCTTACCAGCATGGACTACCCTAGCACACAGAATGATAAATGAGCCTCGGACCCAAGAGCCAGTGTCCAAATACAACTCCTTCCTGTGAAATACAAAAGACATCTAATGGTCCCCTGCAGCTGATCTCATGCCTCCTCTCCACAATACTGAGCTAAGAAACTACTGAGACGAGTACAAAAACATTTCCAAGCTAAACTCCCAATTTGCAGACTACACACCTCCAGGACAGGAGCTGGTCTCATGCTGATGTGTATCCCCCTGGCCCAGATGGTGGATGAGAACAACAGATAGTGGTGTGCACTTCCCTGTATAAACACATAGAGCCTGAAAATGGCCAGGCAGTTGGAGCAAATAATATTGTTATATAGTATATGTTGGAGTTTGAAGGAAAGGTGTGAGCATCAGGGCCCTCATGTGCTTGATCAGATAATGTAGCACCAAAATTGCTCATAACCAACTGATGAACATGAGAAATTCACAGCAGGGAGAGCACCACTTTGCTCCAAGCAGTGGGATGCTAATCATACCTAGGAATCTAAGGTAAGCTTTGAAGGCCCAATACTGAATTCCTTACTGATTTTATCTGCATGTAACTCCACTGACTTAAGTGAGTTACTTTCTCGCAGTTGAAGAATCAGTCTCTCTGTGTCTTATACAGAAGATACTACGTAGTAAAAAAGAAAAACATCAGTGAGTATATGCATGGTAAGGGGCATGATGACAGACATGATGCAGGCAGCTTTTTCTTGTCCATGACAGAGTTCATTCGCAGACATTAATGCACCCAGAAAAGTAGAGCCCACTGAAGCTCTTCATAGCTCTAATCTAAGAGGGTTGATGGCCCTTAACCAGATCAGTTTAATGAGCTTTTGGAAGCTAAATCCTGGGAGAGACTAAACAATGCATGTCCCATGCTTTCAGTAAATACCACTTCCAATCTATACATGCTGGGTCAGAAGCAAAGTAGCAGCACATAAGGAGTGTGAAATAGTGACAAAACTCCCTCAAAGGTACAGAGGCATCTCAGGGATATGCTGGAAGGGGCTCCAACGGTATCAACCAAAGCCTCTGTAGTACAGCAAGACTCCTGCAGCAGCTGTGCTGCAGCTCGAGCCAGGGAGGAAAAGGGCTTCCAGCTCCTGCTTCAGACCATGCCACCAGTGCCAGCGGAAACATGAAGAACTATTTCATTACTTTACCAACTCCTGCATATGTGAGGGCAAAGTTAAGTGCAAAAGGTTACACGGAGATCTACAAAATGCAGCAAGACCTTGGGATAACACTGAATAGTAGGAGAGGCATATCACTGCCACTGCGCTGCTGAGCAGGGCTGACAGCAAGCCCTGTGGCTGAGCATCTCCAGTCTACTATGTTGTGGGTCTGTGCTGAGAGGTCAAAAGGATTTTCCAGACACTTGGTGACCACTGATTTCATTTGAGTTTCATTATGTAAAGCAGCTTCCCAGAACACAGCCATACAATAGCAATGCCCTTCTTCCTGCATCACGGATGAAACATAAGGACATGGTATTTCAATAAAAACAGCGGAAAGCACTGCTTAATCTGAAACAAATACATGTTTAAACAAGGACAGAGAAACCTAAGCAGAGACAAATACCAACTCAATAACATATGCAAATAATCATTGGTCCCGAGTTTACCTGTAACATGGGAAACAAGGAGGTAATGCCCTGTCCTAACACTGCCTTTGCATGTGTTAGTAAACTCTTCTAACATATGGGGGCTTTTATCTTCTACACTGCTCATCATTCAGAGCTTGCACTTTGTGGTGTGCAAAAAACACCAGCAGATGAAGAGGTCTTTTTATTAAGAAACATCTTGTATTTTCAAATTAAGATCTTAAAGACTTGTAGACAATCCTGAAACACTTTGGAAAACTGTAACTGTGAAACGCTGGTTCTGGCCTCGAAGGACTCTGCTCCTACACTTGTTTGTGACAGCTTAACTGAAGTACAGCACACCAAAAAAGGCTGTTGCTCACTGCAGGGACTGGTGTGATTTGATGATTTTTCCGAAGTGAGGTGGATAGGGCTCACCTTGAAACCTACAAGAAGTAACTCCTGAGACAAACAAGCTACATCTATTTTAAACACCAGAAAGAAAAAGAGCAAAGACCTATCTACATGGGAAAGCTTTGTCGGTGTATGTTTTCCTGTTATAATTATGTTAGTATAACTCTAGAAAGGAATGCACGCACACCACTTTGCTTACATTGGATTAGTTTCTTCCGTTAAAAAGTCTTAGTCTTCAGACAGCCCGTACACTTTTTTTCCTAAACAACTGCAAAACACTCTGGGTAGATACTGCAGCGAATAGCACTCCCACGCTGGCTCCCAAACGGTCAAAACACCGTGCAATGCCTGTGAGAAGATACTGGGAGGCAAGGACCAGCAGTCCTTAACCGCTACCTTGAAGTCATGTTGTTTTAGGGAGCTGACATTATTTCTATGCTGCTGACAGCCTGTAAGGAGGAAATCTTGTGCACCAGGATTCTGGCTGGCACCATGAAGAAAAGGTAGCGGCTGCTGAACTGGAAGAGGCCTGCATCCAAGCTTGCTATTTCTGTGGATGTCATCTACCAAGACGCAGACCCTCTAACAGTATCCAGAACAAATCGGTTTCTATTTTCTCTTGTGCTGTCAGGCTGGGTCTTTGGCCCCCTCTTTGGTGCAGTCAGTGCCCAAGTCCCTGGTTTGATGCTGGGCATGCAAAGCAGCTAACAGCTGCCAGAAGCCTCTTACTTTTTGAAAACCTCAATGCTTCAAAGCATCAAGTCCAGCATTTGATTTCCTCCGGTAACACTTGGGCAGGAGGGATATGGCAACAAAAGGGCAGTGGGAGGAAGGACAGCTCCACCAGAGCGGAGTTCCTGACCTACATGCCAGCACACACGGCAGCACCAGGAGCCAGGCACCCTGCAACAGCAGCCTGCTGGGTATGGCTGTGAGCTCTCAGGAGCCACGTGCTAAGGGATAACTGTGAGGGAAGGGGGAATTAATCTCACCTAACGCCAGCCAACTTGTCTATCTATGCGAGCTGTCTGTGTACCAGTGTAGTTAGAGGAAATGGGCACATGCGGACAGTGATTTATACATTCAATAGTTTAAGATTAATAACTTCTGGACATACCTATCTCTGCTCACTGAAGAAAAATGTAGACTCTTGGTACTGAATATATGTGTAACTTTTACCTTTTATAAAGACAGTTTCATGTCAGGTGCAATGAACTGCCCTTTGCTGCCAGACAATTACCTTCACAAAGGTAGCTGCAAAGTAATCCTCCTGAAATGTGCATTCCTGTCTTGCCGGGAACAATGCTGACCTGTATAGCCTGAATACAGAAAGAAATAGAATTTTCTGGCTTCAGTTACTACACTGACTCCTAATTCATGAGCCTGCTACCATCTCCTGTCTAAGCAGCTTAACAGCAAAGGCAGAGGAGATGTCCGTGTGCAGAAATGCCCTGAAGGGAAGCCCAGGAAGGTCACAGAGCTTGCGGCCGATTTCCTCAGTTTACATCTAGCAGTACTGGCCAGGACAAATAGATCCCTGAATTATATTCACCACTTTGGCAAAGGTTAGCTCTCAGATAAACTTACTAGTACAATTTTACTTGTTTAAAGGGAAGAGCAAACATCACCCTGGTCCACCTGACCTGGAGTGTGCCTGGTTTCATCTTGGGCTCCTCAGCACAGGCTTGCTGCTGCTTATTGAATGTTTTGCTTGTAACATATTATCCTTGGATTACAGCTTCTGCTCTGGCCTAACTGATTGGTATGAAGTCACACAGTGAGGGGTATCTTTTTCTGTGTAACTCATCGTACTGCATTGGGCTGGAGGAGGAGTCATACCAGCCTCTGCAAGTAGTTCCCATCTACTGACATAAGGACCGAATATACTGAGGTACACTTTTTTCCCCCCATTGGTTTATCCATTTAAGGGCTGACATAACAGCTATCTCTGTCATGTCTAAAAACCAATTAATCAGGATTTAAGGTACATGGGACATGCTTTCCCTAAAAATCAAAACATTCTAAAAATTGCTATGCTTTCTACATGTCATAGCCACTTCTTAATTACTCTCTTCTTGATTCCCTCTCTTTTATGAATGCAGAACAGTCACTGCCTAAGCCCTCTCATCCTGGGGGTCCTTTCGTTAAAGGACTGTCCACAGGTCTTCTTACACATTGCTGGTTGTCCTTTTCGTCCACTCCAGAGTCCCACCTGCTCTTCTAGCTGATGACTCTGCCCTATCCACCCCTTGGCTACTCAACACAAAGGGGGCTGAGAGCACTACAAGTTTGTAAGGAAATAACAAGTGTTTCCCCTTTCACAACAGCCAGTGACAGGGCACATGACAGTGACTGAGAGAGGGACCCTCTGGAAGACGCCTTGAGTCACACAGACACATCCATTTAGAAAACACCACCATGCTTTGTGGCTCAGAGTATCTGATCAGTGAGGAGGAAAGCCCCCCTTCTGTTCAGTGTCAATTTCCAGTTTTGACCAGATCCTTTCCCAAAGGAAAAGGAACATCCTGTGTCTTCAGGACATACACTTCTTTGAGAAGTAAATAGCTGCAAAGACTTAAGAGTACTTCATTTGCACTTGCTGACTATCTTCCAATCCACTTTTTGGTGGGCAACAATGCTGCAAAAGTATGTTGAAATCCTGTGCTCTACATAAGTTATGTTCTGCACGAAAGAATTAAAAAGTTACTAACAGGATAAGTGAAACCACAGGCTAAACTATTCTTAATTACGTTGTAATCGAAGCATGAAAGACTACCCAGTCAGAAGAATGCTCAGTTCATAGCATACCAGTTGTAGGATCTGAACTCTGCTGTGTAGGTGGATTAGGAAGTTATGGAAAGAGTAAATTCTTGGCTAATTTTCAAGGAGAGAATCATTGCTAAGCTCAACAAGCTAGACAGCTCTCAGCATGACCCATCATGGTTTGTATAAAACATCTTTGATTTAGTAGACATGCTATTTCCTTTTTGTCTGATCTATTTAATGACCTTTTTCCAGGCTTCGGGAATCCGGGCACTCATTTTCTTTCTGACAGACTGAAAAGGGTCTAGCAAAGTCAGGGCCAACAGAAGATGTTAGAGACAGAGCATTTCCAAAATGAAGAACATATCCACAGGTCTGGGGAAGCTAAATACTTCTAGGGCAATTAGTAGATTTCTGAGACATGTAGTCATGTCTTTCGGTCAAAACTTAACTAATCTACTTCCTAGCAGAAGAAAAGAACTAGCTTGTGTTTGCAACAATTAAAAAAAACAACCCACAGAGTAAATGCTAAGATGAAATTTTTCAACTAGCTAAAATGCAGGCAAAAGAATGCTCATAGAAAATTCAGACCTCTCTTACTGATGTACATTGCATTTACACAAACTTTTTCAAGTACACAAAGTTTCACATGCACCAAAGATTCTTTCAGCATCCCTGGACTATCCAATGGGGGTTTCATTTTACTGCTAGCAAAGATGAAGCAGAACCTGAGTGAACTGACCAAAGCAACGACCAGTTTCAGCAGCAGGCTCCAGCTCAGGATGTACCAGCATTTCTCCCAAGCTGTCATACAGCAGATCTCATTTGGAGATCTTTCCATATTTACAAAGGCAGCGCTCATCACCACTCCATTTTACAGACAGTGAAAACAAGAGACAAAATCCTAGAAGGACTCCCCAGGAGACAGCCTGTGGACAGAGGTGGAAAACCTCATCCTTTGTGCCTGTCTGAACCAAGAACTTACCAGTTCCTGGATCCATCCCGAATCACCAGCCACTCACAATGCAACAGCTGAACAATGTTTGTCGAGGCATTTAAGTATAGAGAAAGGAAACAAATACTGAAGTGCAGTGAAAATGTTTGTAGAACTATGACCAGCACATTGGACATGAGTATGAGCATTTTAGGTTATTCCGAGAATGCAGAACATGATCCTAAATAACGCTAGGATTTGCAAAGATACATAACACAGACAGATAGCTCAAGCTTTACATAAGATCTCCTCATGTGTCTGGAAGTTCAAATCCTCCTTGTCCGTTTGTTTTGTTTTATTGTGGTTACTAGAAATTGCTTTTCTGGCCTGTGTGCCCACGCACGATTTCACGTAACTGTAACTGTGCCACCAGCACCACAGAGGTATCCAGATGAGCTCAGTGCTATAGAGCCTCTCAAACACAAGGATCTGCACGTCAGCACTCACAGCACTTCAGAAACAAGTAGTACACGTGCTGTACAAACACATCAGTTCTCTGGGGTGGGGAGGCTGCTCTTCCCAACTTGAACTCCTGTTTGGAGGAGATGAGATTATGCAAACACAAGACTTCAGAGACCATGGATTTGCCCTGACAAGAACATTCTAGCTTTTCTTCCTCTTCCTTGAGGCCTGCACTGGTGCTATTTGTTAGCACAAACCCAAGTGCCACGTGTTAAGCAGCAAAGCAGAGTACATACAGCTTTTCTGGGTAATTTCTTCACATTACCAGAGACAAGGGCAACAGAAGACATTAGACTACTGTGGACAGGGTGCTGTAAAATTCAATACTGCTAAAAAGGAGTGATGTACCTTCTGTCTCATGGGGAATAGCCTTCAAAACCTGACCTCAGCAGCTTCTCTCTGAGTTGCAGTGTGGAGGAGGGTACTGCTGTGGCTTCCCAGTGCTGCTGAATTCAGCTCAGCCAGAAGGGGAAAACACTTGGGAAGGAATGCTGCATATGCCAAACAAGGACTGTTAGCGCCGTACTGGGACACCACCCCGGCAGTACCAGCATTTGCTTTGTTCCAGTAAGTCTGACTATTAGTCACATGTATGCACCGACTGCAGCAGCCGAATGCTGTAGTTACGACATACCAGACTTGTACAGGCAATTCCAGAAAATCATTCATCCAGTGCCAAAACACAACCTGTTGCCAGTTACAGAGGAAGATTCTCACTCCATGAGTAGGGGCGATATTTTGTTTCCAAAAATGTACCAGGAGTCAGAGATGACACAGGACCTGAAAGCAGGCAGGAACATAGCACAGCTCAGCCTGACAACGCACTTGTCCTTGGGAAACCCTTAGTTTAGCAGAACAGAGGAGGAAATGCCCTGAGCACTCCTTGCAACGTCTCCACAGGAAGAGGAATTGATTATACTGCTGAGCTGGGAAAGCGGAAAAAAAATAAATCTGTGTTCAGAACTAGAGAAACACAGCAGGTGCCAGTATTTTCCAGCCTTCAGACATGTAACATCAACATTTCAAGCTTCTCCATCAAGGGTTTAATAATAAGTCTCTTCAGGTTCCTTAGGAATTGTCTGCACAGCAGAGTACAAAGGCAGGAAACTGCCAGGAGATTTGGTGCTTTACTAAAAGGGGAAGAGAGAACATTCCAAGTTTCTTGTGAAAAAAAGATGACCGCACATTGGGTAATGCTGCAAAGGACACAGCCGCAATCCTGATAGTGGTTAAGCTATCATGGCTTTTGAAACTGCCAGGGGGCCACAACCAAGGTGACAAGGTACCAGCAAAGAGCACACAGCAGTAAACTTACCTCACTCATGCAAAAATCTGTCACTACTGCTATTTGATTTTGCAGACCACTTTCATACCAATACACAAAGGAGCGAGGCACTCCGAGTACTTCATTCATCTGACAGCAACAGCTCAGGCTTCCAGGTAGGAACAAACAGAGATGAGACAGTTTAACAGGACTCATTTCCTGCTGCTCCTAAATGAGAGATTGAGGACGTCACCTTGGGTTCAGAGCACTTAACACAGTCATTACTGGACTTCTGGGGCCTGTAGAACTGAAGTCTTTCATTTCCTTCTGTTAGCCCTGTTTAGAGCACAAGGACACGGGCTTTAACTCCAACAGACTCACGGAAGGTAAACATTTGCTCTATAGCTGAGCAATGAGGAAAACCACAAAACCAGAAAGGCCCCTTCCTTCCCGACAAGCCCTCCTCATTCACCTGCATTTTTCTGGTGTGAGGCTGGGGAAGAAGGCAAGCATGCCCCACAGCCCAGGAGAGGACAGGACACCTGTGACATTCAGACATACTTGACCCTAAGCTATCCATGACAGTACAGCAATTAGTGTGAGGATGTGCCACTGGAACACCCAGCGGGAAACCAGTGCAGCCACCTCGCTGGAGGAGCCAGGGGCTTGATCCTCCTGTGGCGTCAGGACAGAATCCTACTGCAAAGGATGCAACCTCATGGCCACGGAAGGCAAACAAAGCGGGATCCTGAGGAGGAGGGCACTGCCGCAGCTTCTGCTAGCTAAAACAAAACAGAAGACACGTCTAAGCCAGGGCATACTCAGGGCACACAGCTGGTAACTCAGCGTTTTTTGAAAACGTAACTCTTCTACACTATGTGCTTTATTCAGTTCTTATTCTTCCCCTGTGAGGCTGAGCTACGTGCTTATTTGAATTTGCTTTTAAATCTGCAGGATGACCCTTGCTCTGTATACCATGAAGCAGTAATTATGTTCATTTTGGCAATGGTTACTGGTCTGTTACTGAAATGAATACCCTGTCCTCAATGCCGTTTTCTTAAGTTTGCCCGAGTAGAGAGTATTTTATAAATATATCCCTGTCATCTAGCCAATACACTCATGTTATTTTCCGCAATATTGGTGTACTTTTATAGCTCTTCCCCTATAAATACTTTGCAAGTCTATCTCAGACAAGAAGAAATTAATTTTCTGTATGAAAGGCAAATAGTAGGTTAGATGTTCACGTAGCACAGTGAAAAATGAAGCACTGCAAACACATTAGTGCCAACTGGGCAATTATAATTTCTTTACTTGCAAGAGTCTGACAGTTAGGTATGAATGAAGTTACCACCCTTTCCTCTCCCCTTCCTGTTTATGCTACTAAGCAAGAAATCCCAGAGAAGTCTCAGAATCCACATTTCTAAGAAGCAACTTATGATTTTTAAAGGATTTTCATTTATTACAGGTTATGATCACTTCCGCACAGCCCTGTACTCATTTTACTTCAGCCTTCCTCAAAAAACACTTAAGGATTTTAATTTCACTTTAACCTTTGCATCCCATTTCAAAAGCACTTACATTCTGCAGCATGAGTCTAGCAATTATGTTGTGTCTTACATAAAGTTGCCAAAATCCAGGGTTAAAACACAGTCAGCCAAATTTCAGACCACTTCTTCAGGCAAACACAGCCCAGGAATGGTTCAAAAGCCACCCCTCAGCACAAAGTGGGGTCCTCACAGGCAGCATACCACCTCAGCCAGCAGGTACAACCTGCAGGCACCAGCACCAACCCCTTTAAAATAACTTCACATGCATTACATTCCAGATGCTCATCAGAGAAGCCTAGAAAGATGTCAGCTGGCTTTTTATTTCAATACCCATCTGACTACAGTATGATCAATAGGAGGAATGAGAGGGGATGGGACAGTGTGCACCAGCTCATGGGTTTCTAGTTATGCCCTTAGGCTTATCCTAGTCCACAAGAGACGAGTGGTCTAAGAGACCAAAAAGATTCATCTAACTGGGATCAGTAAGGTGTTTCTCTTCCCCAGAATGAGGCTCATCCTTTGTATTCCAGGCTTGCAGAGCCCTGTAATGTTTCCAAAGGATGGAAACTAAGATGCAGATTTGTAGTGATGGGGTACGTGTTTACACTCTCCCATAGAAACTGCTCCCTCGTATTCACTTTGTTTCTCTGTATTTTGTTTTTCCTTCAGTTTCCCCACTTTTTCCTTGATCTTTGCCAGGCAAACCTTCAGCATCCCTTGCTCATTTATTTTGCATTTCTTTTTTTTTTCCAGCATCAGGATGACACCTGATCATAACAGGACAAACCAGCAGAGACAAAGGCTAGTGGTACACGTCTAGGGAAGAGTATAAAACCACAGAAAGCATTGTCCATGTCATATCCCATTGCAGCAGCCACTTAGGGACTTCTTCAGGGAAGTAAAGGGTTTATCCATTCTCAATAGGTTTTTCTGTCATCAATCTCACTGCTTTTTCAAACCCACACAAATTGGCATTCACAACATCCCGTGGCACCGAGTCTCCTTGTTTAGCTATGCAGTATAGGATAGTGAAAATGTTTTGATTTTTTTTAAGCTTACCACCTACTGCTTTCATATTTACCAGAAGAAACAACACATTGCTGTTCCCATTCGTCATCAGCATGCTGCTCCTGATTCACAGAGGCCTCCATTGTGCTCCTCTTTCAGCTGCTTCAAGAAGTTTTGAGTTCCACATTTCAGTTTGATCAAATTCTTTGCCAGTGAAGCTACTATACAGAAAAGAACGGGTCTGGCCACTGTAGTGAAACAGTTCACTAACACAGTGTAAGTTTCTGTCAAAAAAAATCTTTGATTTTGCCTGCAAAGACTTATGCTGGATCTTTAGTAGAGACTAAACAGGACAGACAACCAGATAATCTTGTATTCATTGCACAAGACTTGGAGGGGAAAAAACAAATAAAGAAAAAAAAAATCACATTTCCCTAAGTTTGATTTGGGACTTCAGGTTACTTAGATTGTGTTTCAATGTACCACGTTATTACGTAGCCCTTGTAAGGCTACAGCAGTAACACTGAAAGAAAAATCAGATTCTTGGTTGGAAGAACTTGAAGATACACAAGAGAATATTATGCTTGTAGATGCAAGTCAGGTTTTGAACACAGTCTCCTACAAAAAGTCCCCACCTCTCATATTGAAGTGCACTAAACCATGAAGCCTAGTTACTAAGAACTAGAAACTGTTCTAAAAAGACCATGAAATCCTTACAGTTAGCTCTTCATTTAAATTTTCTTAGTTCAGAAGAGAACCCATCTCAGCAGTTGCAATGAAGATTAGAAGCTGTGCTTACGCAGTTACAGAGCATTAAACATATATCACATTCCTTTTGTGTGATTTAGAAAACTAACCAGAGGCCATCAAAGAGATATTCTGTAGTACCTATGCAGTTAACTCAGGTTGTAAATCCTCGCACCCTTGCAATTCAGAAGGAGGGAGAAGACTCCTCTGTTACAAAAAAGCACTGCAGGCCCGGCTCAGAATTTGGTAGTCCTGGTCTGACCAACTTTCATCCACAGTTGTGTCTAGATGTGAATTTTCAAAGACTAGTATGCAGGTAGGCAGGGAACAACGTTCAAGCATGATACCTGCAGGGAATCAGTTTGCTTAACACCCCCCACTGCCCAGATACACCACATACACTCCCACCCTTCCAAAACCCCACTTGCCTCATTTAAAATAAAAAATGCCATACTATGCATGTTCTGCTCATCAATTCCAATAAAGAACATCGGCAATAACATAGCTGGAAATAAGCTTTAACTTCAGGTCAACTTTAAATCAAGAATCAGATTTTATAGCTGGATTGGGTTGAATTCTTTTTGTATTCATTCTATAGCAGTAGATGTGTCCGGTTTGGGCCTCATCTTGGAAGAATCAGAAAGCTGCTCAGATGTTGGGTTTGAATCCTAGAGAAACTCCATACAATACTCTCACTCCCCCCTCCCAGAGGAGATGTACTCAACTCATTATGCTGCAGCATGAAAGGAACCAGATCTGTGTAACTCCCATAGCCCATCATCTTCCTTTTACCTTGAAAAGGAGCTGTAAACGCAGAGGCTGCTATGATTCTGAGCTAACAGATGCTCAGCAATAAAAGCTACCCATTAATGGGAAAAAGATACAGCCTGGAAGAAAAGTATGTTTCTCCTGCATCATGCAATGCTCATAGCTAAATGCAACCATGACACAGAAATAACCTGCCCCCAGCAACGCGCCACACAGCACACTCTGCACAGTGAACACAGAAGGCTTCTGCTGCTTTAGGCTTCACCTGCTACAGCCAGGCATAGTATTTCAGGACGCTGTAAGACTGAAAACCAAAGCAAACAAATGTCTCCAATCTCAGTAATATCACTTGAATTAGTAATTACATCAGAGGTGCTGGTTCTCAGCGGAGTTGTCTGCAGGATGACGGTGAGAATTTGGCCAATGGGCATTTTCCCCCTGTGGAAAACCCTTCAGTAAGGGTACCATTGTTCTGTACCATGAAGGTCAGCACTGGCAAAAGACAACTCAGGAAGCCTTGTGACAAACAGCAGACCCATCCCGATATTATCTTATCCAGCCATCAGCTAGAGATGTCTCAAATAGTAAATGCAATACAAAAATAACAAATAAATCCTATTTTAGGAACAGCAGTTCTCTGGCCAACTCAGCCTACCAAAGTTTAGCTGCAACCCTTCACAGACACATATATTAAGCTTAATTAAAAAACAAATATACAGTCTGGTTTATTTGAACAACATTTGGTGACATATCGCCAGCCCACGGACTTTTCCTCCCCTACATCAAACTCTGGCTTTAGCATATGTAATACTTCACTTTGTGCAGACAAGTCTTCCTACAGGATAAGGATCATTACATTAAATTATCATTAATTTTAATTACCATGCTATCTCAACTCTAGATATGTTGCCCAGCCTTAAGGATATGTTTTGTTTCAAAAGTACAAAGCAGTGTCTCTCTTGTCGACTATTTTTAAAAGCCATGACATTTATTTAACCCTAATGACAATCAGTATAAAGGAGAAAACTAAGTCGCACCACTGAAATAGTAAACACCAAGTTCCCAGCGATATTAATCTTTCTCTGACCCCTTCTTCCAAGAGGCTGCTCCTTGCAATCTGATCAAACTTGAAAGCACACAAGTACTTTTCACTGCTGGAGAAGCAGAAAAGAAGAGTGAGTTGGAGTGGACAGTGAGCCTAAGAAAAGCATTTCATTGTGCAAATTTCTTCACTCTTGATCCCCAGGGCTCTTTTTATTAAACAGGTCTTATATTGCTTGAATGACAATCTGTACTGAATTTCCATAACCCCTCTTCTGTCAACAGTCAACAAAGCCCAGCACTGACACTGGCCTTAATTTATCACTGAAAATCAGAAGATGAAGACAGGTAGCCAGGGGTCCCACCAGGTCTCCTGCACCCTTTACATCATATAAAACACCTGAGTTTTTTACTTGGCTAGAGGCAAATTGAATAGAGAAGGGCTCTAAAGACAAGAATGGGACACTACAAATTTGGAGATGTTGACAGATGAGGATGGGGGAAAAAAACCCCACTGCTTTAGATTTTTGCTACTTTGGGAGACTTTGGGATCTGAAGCCTAAGTAGTATCTCTCCTCATTGTTCTTGCTTGCCAGAAGTACTCTGCAATGGTAAGACAAACATCACTGTCTGAATGACTAAATATAAAAGACTAGGCATTAGACCTTGTGCATAATACAGTGCAACCAAGTAAGTACAGATTCACTACTGGTATGGAAGGCCACATGCAGATTGGGTAGTTAACTCAGAGTATAGTCTTAACCAGATGGCCTGAACACAGAAATCTGTGGCAGGCTTGGGTTAGATCTGGACCTCACTTTCACTCCAGCTACTTCATAAACTTCCTGTTAAGATGCAAACTAAAACTAATCCTAAATTTTTATTAAACACTATCAGTTTGTCAAGATTTGTGCTACGGTCTTCCTGATCCTTCTATAAATACATTTCTTTATTGAAAACAGTAACTGAAAAAGTTATATGGTACCCTGGAACTGCACAGCCTTGGGCCACATCCCATGCAGACAGGTGACTGCAGCAATGGGACACGCTGGGACGAGGCACAGGGGATGTTCAGTTTGAATACCTCATGTGCGTACGGCCATAGCATGTAGCGTGGATGTTGCTCAAGCAGCCAGTGTTCACAAGAGCCTAGAGCAGGTCACTGTCACCTGGCAAATACTGGTGGCCCTGGCACAACCAAGGGTTAATAAAATGGAAAGGGAGAGATGGGCACACATTTCCAGACACTTTAGAAGAAAGTGTCTGTCAAGCTCCACACCCAGATTTAGTATGCAGGTAAAGCACCTGCATTCAGGTATTGGAACATTGTGTCTGATTTTTTTTCTAAGAATAAACACTCTCCAGCAGAATTCATGCTCTAGTCTTGTACATGTGTA
This sequence comes from Falco biarmicus, assembly GCF_023638135.1. Lineage (NCBI taxonomy): Eukaryota > Metazoa > Chordata > Aves > Falconiformes > Falconidae > Falco > Falco biarmicus. Next base: position 31,509,852 of record NC_079294.1, read on the forward strand.
CAACCTAGAATCAGGTGGCCTCAGGTCCTCTTATAAATAACCTTGCTTGATGCTTGTATCCATTGAACTAGAGCAGATGTTCTCTAATCATGTTTTTCTCACTAGAGTAAGAAGAGAGCCGCAGTATGAGAAGAGCTGCTTCCAGCACTGGTGACAGCTGAAACTGAGGATAAACAATCAAAACCTGTTTCATTTGCTCTTAGTATCCTCTTTCAGCATGTTATTTGATATGGACAGAGAAAACAGATGATTAAAAAAAAAACCCAACAAAAAACCCCAAACCAAAACACCAAACCAAACAAACAACAGTCTTTTTCACTGTTTGCTCTCCTAAGAGTCTAACTGCCACAGTCATGCCCTGACATCAAAATTCTGTCGACTGAGAATCTGTCCTCCCACTACTTTGTAATAACTGGCATTAAGTTCTATCAAATAATTTGTTGAATAATTACGTTTTAAATAGCTTCACAAATACCCCAAACTGCTTAAATTTTAATTACTGACTTCTTTTGCAATATCCCTTTCAAAAAGCAGTACAAGGACTAGCAATTTATTCTCATGATTATTAATGCAACCCCATTACGCAGCCTGAATTTCCTATTCTTCTGAATCTGCCTTCTCTCACTCATGCTCCTTTTTAAGGGAAACAGATGAGTATTCTCTCAGAAAAGATCCCTGCTCAATCTTACATTCATAGATCATGTAGCCGGAACGAGAAATGGAAGGCAAAGAAATGACAGAACAACAAAAGGTCAGAAAACTGAAAATCTTCCTCATCATTCTACACCAAAAGGCAGTGAACTCACAGATCTGACCCACAAATGTTAGTTAGAATCAAATCATCTGGATGAGAAGTGCTAGAGGTAAACCATGATGCCCTGAGTAATTCCATTCATCTTCCATTTGCCTTTTGTAAAACAACACGCTACCCCTCCTGCACCCAGACCAGAGGTAGCTCAGCGCAAAGCTACACACCACAACACTGACCTCACGTACAGCACAGAAATGAGATCTGAGACCCCCAAGAAAATGGTGTATTTTCAAAACAAACACTGCAATCCTTCTGCTTCTTAAAATCAATACATGTTCCTTCCCACTCCAGTGCCCTAGCACAATGAAGGCTCTGCAGGGATCCCAGGGAGCAGGCAGGCTGGCCTTTCTGGGGACAGAAGGAGCTGGGCACCAAAAGCCCCACCACCCTTCACGGGAGACAGGTCTCACCCCTCCCGAGCTGTCTGAGCATTCCTGTCTTGCTGTTCTGTGAACTGTAATTTTCTTCACTCTTGACATTTATTTTAAGGTCTGAATTAGGTTCTACAGAGGCTGGTTGTTAGTAATGGGTCTATTAAGCTGCAGTTTTGTTCCTTTCCAGAAACAAAATGCACAGCAATTCCTGGTATGATGATTTTACAATCTTATTTCTCAACTCAAAGCAGGGTGTACAGAATAAACTAAGACACATGAAGGCAATTGACTGGGCTGAGGGACTGGTAGACCAGGCACTGATGACAGAAGAACCTAAGGCAAAACTGGGATACATTCAAGTAGGGATTGCTCATTTTTGAGAACTGAGCCAAAACATTCTCTTCCTAATTAAAATCAACGCTGAGAACCCAGTAAGACTTTCTGGCATGTGCTTGCTACTTACACCCTCTCTGAGCTCTGCTGCACCACTCAGTCCCATCTCACCTGACTTCAGTTCGCTTAGTACAAGCTTGCACCTACACTAATTTCTACATTTATGTTTTGCTATAGTAATAACTGCAAGTTATATGTGATGTCCTAGGAGTTATTGTTTGTAACTGCCCACTGGCCAGATAAATCCCCTCTGCACCAAACTTTTTTTGTTTGTTTGTTTGTTTTTGGTTTTTTTTAAGTTCAAATGCACTTGGACTTTTCTGTGACCAGAATATTTCAGTCTAGAAATAGAATTGTGGGTTGTTTTTTTTGTTTGGTCAAGATACCTGGGTTCAGGAGACTGACTACAGCACAGGTCTTGCCAGCCTGATGAATTCTGCCTCACATACCAACAGTTTGTCTATGCTTTTCTCCCCTCGTGGTTACAAAATACACCTTCTCCCAATAACTACAACATAACAACCAAGTCTTTCAAACCACTCAGCGTTTAAGTTTCATAGTCTCAAGCTTTTCTACAAAATGGCTGTGAAATCCAAACTGTAAAGAACTCAAGCATTCAACTCTATGCTTATGCTCATAACACAATGACAGGCTATTAAGATATTTAGCTTAAACCTTTTTAAGGTATGCAACTGTAAAGGTGCAGTACCAACCCTTCACATTTCACATCTGATTGAAGAATTAAGGAGGATTCTCCTTAGCACTCTTCCAATTTGTCTAGATACTGGAGAAATGACAGAATAAGCCAAGAAATGATTGAAATGATGCTATAAAAGCAGGATCTAAAAAGGTCTAGGAACTCTCATTCTAATTTGTGTCTTTCTACTCAATTTTGATTTGCTCTGAGCAAATCCCTTATGAACTGCATGCCAAGACATTTCTATAATGATCGAGTGAACAACTATTATTTATGGCAAGATTTATGTAACTACATACACACAGGAAGATCAGCACAGTATTTTTAGCATCAGATACTGCAGACTTCAAAATAATGACAAAACCTGAATGTTTAAAGAAACCAGGTCATAGCTCAGGAGTTCAGCTTTCGCTAAATGCTGTTTCAAAGAGCTTCCTCTGTACACATTTACAAGTAAAAGCTATGTGGATACTGTAGAAGCCTTATTTTTCCCTAACATTGTAGGATCATTTTTATTACAGTGGCATTGGAAGGTATTTTAAGCACTGTGCAAAACACATGGTAAGAGGTAGCGTCTCTCTAGGAGAAGCTGCAAACCAAACAAACAGGACTAATGAAGGACAGAGGTGTGAAATGAAGAAACAAGGGGGTGCAGAGATTAATACCTACCCAAGCACCAACAGAAAGGCTTGAACAGGATCAAGCCTTTCAGACCCCAGCACAGTGGGGTTCTTCTACAGGTTTGTCTTGTACAACTTCAAAACTCTCTCTGTACTTTCCCGGTTGACATGGCACTCTTCCTCTAATGGAGATAATGACGGTGCAGTTCCTAGATTAACACTATGTGCCCTACAGCCACTAAAAACACATGTCTTCAGAAGCTGCAGTATGGAAAAAAAATCATGCTACCAGAACACAAACCAGAAAATGTTTTGAAAAAATCAGTTGTTTTCTTAAAGTGAAAAAAGAAGAGAAGAGGAAGCCTACTTGCATTTAGCTTTCAAAGAAAACAAACTTCCCTATAAGCCTGAATAAACATTCAGTGCCTGTGGAACTACCTCTACAAAAAGAAAAATTAATTTTCCTATAAAGTCTAACCAAGTATGGCAAGTTATTAAAATATTTTCTCTTGGACAACATAATATGAAAAACAAAGACCGCATGAAAGCACAGAGGGAAAAAAAAAACAGCTGCATATGATGAGACACATTAAATTCAATAAGAAATGCATTTGTTTTACTCCTCAGTTCCAGGCAGGCTCTTACTTTCACTGCAACTATACACTGATGACCCAATAAAATTCACTAACTTACAGGGATAAAAATATACATAAATTTGGGTATATTTCTATCTAGGAGATAAATATTTTTTAAAGATTCTTTCCTATTTGTAAGACAGAAGGAAAAAAAATGTGATTGTAGGATTAGATAGGGAACTAGGACTGGGTTTTTTTTTCCCTAAAGATAAAATTCTTGCGATAAATCACAGATATAAACAGGGGAGATAAGACAAGCACTGCCAGCTTCAGAGAAGTGTGTGCATGTCTAGATGTGATTCTTATCCAGTAAACGCCTATTATTCTTTGAACCCCAGCTCTGTCTCAATATGAGCTGGTTTTGTTTGCATCAACATTCCGTCTCCAACAAAAGGAGAAACGGCTAATACAGACAGAAATCTGTGTTTTTAAAGGAGGTTGTACTTCTTTTTGTGAGTAAACCTGACTGTGAATCAATTTGGACTTGAAATTACAAGGGATTTTCAACCAAAGTATCCAGACTCTTGAGCCACCTGCCAGCTGGAAAACAGGGACAGGGAGCAGAACGAAGCCCCCACAGTCCAAGGGGAAATGGCCAGCAGCCTGCTACACCACTTAGACACACACAAGTCTGTGGGGGCAGATGGGATCCAGCAGGGGACTGAGGCAGCTGGTGGAAGCTCTCACCAAGACACTGTCAATCATTTATCAGCAGCCCTGGCTAACCAGGGAGGTCCCAGCAGGTGGGAGCTTAGCCAACGGGATGCCCATCTACAAGAAGGGCAGGAAGGAGGATCCGGGGAACTACAGGCCTGTCAGCCTGACCTGGGTGCCAGGGAAGGTTATGGAGCAGATCAGCCTGAGTGCCATCACCCTTGCAGGGAGCTGTACAGGACGACCAAGTGATCAGGCCCAGCCAGCATGGGGTTATGAAAGGCAGGTCCTGCTTGACTAACCTGATCCCCTTCTGTGACAAGGTGACCCGCTTAGTAGATGAGGAAAAAGCTATAGATGTTGTCTACCTGGACCTTAGTAAAGCCTCTGACACCATCTCCCACAGCATTCCCCTGGAGAAACTGGCTGCTCACGGCTTGCATGGGTGCACTCTTCCCTGGGTAAAAAACTGGCTGGATGGCTGAGCCCAAGGAGTGGTGGTGAGTGGAGTTACACCTGGCTGGGGGCCAGTCACAAGCGGTGTTCCCCAGGCCTCAGTACTGGGGACAGTGCTGGTTAGTATCTTTATTGACAATCTGAGTGAGTGGATCAAGTGCACCCTCAGTCAGTTTGCAGATGACACCAAGTTGCCAGGGAGGGGGAGTGTTGGTCTGCTGGAGGGCAGGACGGCTCTGCAGAGGGATCTGGACAGGCTGGACCCATGGGGCGAGGCCAGTTGTATGAGGTTCCACAGGGCTCCATGCCGGGTCCTGCACTTGGGTCACACCAGCCCCACACAGCGCTACAGGCTGGGGGCAGAGCGGCTGGAGAGCTGCTGGTGGGAAAGGGCCGGGGGGTGCTGGAAGACAGCCAGCTGAATACAAGCCAGCAGTGTGCCCAGGTGGCCAAGAGGGCCAAGAGCATCCTGGCTTCTATCAGACACAGTGTGGCCAGCAGGACTAGGACAGTGATCAAATCCTGTGTCCAGGTTTGGCCCCTCACTGCAGGACAGACCCTGAGGTGCTGGAGCGTGTCCAGGGAAGGGCAGTGAGGCTGGTGAAGGGTCTGGAGCACAAGTCCCATGAGGAGCAGCTGAGGGAACTGGGGCTGTTTAGCCTGGAGAAAAAGGAGACTCAGGGGGGAATCTTATCGCTCTCTACAGCTCCCTGCAAGGAGGTTGCAGTGAGGTGGGTGTTGGTGTCTTCTCCCACATAACAAGTGACAGGTCAAGAGGAAACGGCCCCAAGTTGCACCAGGGGAGATTCAGATTGGATATTAGGAAAAATATTCTTCACTGAAAGTGTGGTCAAGCACTGGAAGAGGTTTCCCAGGGAAGTGGCTGACTCGCCATCCCTGGAGGTATTTAAAAGATGTGTAGATGTGGCCCTTAGGGACATGGTTTAGTGGTGGACTTGGCACTGTTAGGTTAACAACTGGACTCAATGATCTTAAGGGTCTTTGCCAACCTAATGTTTCTAAAAGGTGAGAAGGGGGATAACCTGACTCCTCTTCCCACTGGCTCACCCTGGGTTTCTGGAACGGGCTGGATGATAAAGTGCTTACAACGGGCAGGCTGTGACTCGGTAAGCCTGGCTACATTCTGTGTGTTGATAAGACTGGATACTGAACTAACACAGAAAGTCAATTTCCTTATAGGAAGAACAAAGAGAAAGGATGGTTTGGTGTGTGTAACCAGTCTGTCTGTCTCTTTTTTTGTGTCCTGGGGGAGGGAGGCAGCCTCACAGGCACAAGTGTATCACTTGTCAAAGCTGCTTCAGCGACTCCCTATCTTCCCCTCAGCAATAGTGGTGGTACTACTGCTGCACCTGGTGCATGAAGCCCGTCCCAGGCAGACAAACCTTCACAAACCAACCACCAACACCTGCCTCCAGAGAGCAACGTATGCATGTGTTTGGCATAGGTATCGCTATAGTTTTAGCTCCCCTGTGCCATAAACAATTTTAAAAGCTTTTCTAACCACTTAGATAATGGCACTAGTTACACATCTTGTGCCTGTTCATAAAGAATTTGTCCTAATTCACAACAGCGTCTTTGAAAATAATCGCTCTAAGGAGTAAGTCAAGAGAGAAGAGGCAAAGTGTTGCACGATCTTGGCTCAGGACAGGCGTGCACTTGCAAAGAGCTGCATCCGTGGAGCAGTTCCTGCCAGAAGTGCAATTACCATCTGGAATGGTAACCCTGCCCCAACACCTGCACGGATGTAGTTACCCAGACTATAAACGTGCTTTCTTCTGGTGCAGTTCATCCCTCCGCCCACGCAGGAAGTTGTGTAAGAGCACCCACATCAGAGCTGTCATGTACTGGAAGGAATGAAAACCAACACACCTAATGCAGACAAACCCTCAGACCCTCCTAGATGGGACTCTCCTGTGCCAGCCCCCCACCAGCACGAGCAGTTTATGTTTTACTTTTGCATATAACTAGTTTACAGCTACAGTCCTTAATGATAAGCTCAAAACAAATGGACAAGCCAAACTGCCTGCAACAGGGTTTGCAGTTTCATCACAGGTATGAAGCAAGATGCTTTTCAGTGAAGCGTAAAGCAGAGCTCCTTTACTCTCACCTCATACAGGTGTCTAAAAGAACAAGTCACCTCTCTCCCAGGGACTCTTGGACAAGCAAGCTATAGAGTAAGCGTGGGAGAGGAAGGGGAGAAAAAGAGGAGACATTTTCCTCTCTTATCCACAATCTGAAATCTCAAAAATGCTGCTCTCCTCACCACCCATTTTAGGTTCATTACAAAAAATTGTTTATTCAGCGAAAATAAAATGGGTATTTTCTGATCTCTTCTAACATTATTTTCTCTCAGAATACTAAAACCCCAAAGCAATTACAATTAGCTGCAGTGTTGAGGACATTTACTTTCCCATAACACAGGACCTTGAAGGCAATCATCATGCTTACAAAATTGCCTGTATTTCATACACAGACTGAAATGGGAAGGCAAACTTTTTGGGGCAGTGTTGGAAGACACAACACTCAGAATAACAACAAAACCCAGCAAATGTAGAGCTCTGCACTTCCTTAAGTACTTCTGCTATCTAGGTAAACACATTTGAAGATTTAGCAGTTTAACTAACTGGCAGCCTAACAACTGATTAGAAAACTCTGTGTCAAAATTCATGATAACTGCAATAAAATGTCAGCGTCAATTTTACCCCCCAAACTCACACCAGACTCCAGGTTGCAAAGGCAGCAAAAACCAACCAAACAAAAACCCATCTGCAGTCTGGCATACCTGTATAACCACCCAGAATGGATCTATGGAATGCTAAAGAATTTATGGTAGAATTAATTTCCCTGCAGCAAAATACAACGAAAGTGCCTCTGAACTGGCTAGCTTTCTTGGTGGAAGTACCCCAGCTGAACTGCACCTGTCTTCCTGCCAGAACTCACAGGGTTTTTACAAAATATTTTCTTAAATAGGAACTAAAAAACTGTCCCCAAGAGCAACCACAGCATCAGTAAATTACACAGTACAAGAAATCAGTTGGTGTGATACACCTCTCCCCTTCTAGAAAACCAACACTAATTGCCCAATATTGAAGTAACTGCAGTTTATCTCCTAGCAAATGCTTGTGAGGATTCCCAAATCAGCAATTAGCATCTGTCCCATTGTGCTTTTCTGCCTAATATCTTATGCAAATTATACAATTTATAGCTTTAGATTTAATGTGTGGTTGCCTAACGCCGCAAGGCAAGAGGAGTTTGCTGATTCAGGAATGTATCACTCAACTGCCTCACCCTTGTGAAGCAAGTGACAAACTCATTCCACAGATTTCTCCACCAAGGAAGAAATACTTGCTCCTGCTGCGCCACATCCACATGAACAGGTGCAGCCAGCCCACAGCTCCTCTCTCGGCATCCTGAAAAAGCAGAATGAAGCCAGCTTCAGCCCAGAAGTCATGTAGCTGGAGTAATGTGACTGTCCCCAGCTAAAACATACCACTTTTTCTAAGGGAGCACAGCCCCACTGGGAGCCTACGACTACTCAGACTGCTTAGCTCTTATGCCGGCACAGGTAAGCAGATACGCTGGGCCCACACAGGACAGCTATCTACTAACATCTTAGCGTGACTTTGTTAAGCTCCCTGGCTCAAGCTGTCAGTAGCTGATGTTTTTTTATTCCGAAAGACAGTCAACATCAGAAAACACTGGTCTGAAAAGGTCACCTTCCCCAGTCCCACTGCATTCCAGCAAAATGAAATGCTTCTAATACCAACACGGGCAGGTGTTTGTCTACCTAACGTGTTCCTAAAACCTCCAGTACAGGAGGTTCTTAACTACTCCATTATTTTGTCCCAGCACTACAGTAGCATTGTGACCAAAAATTTTATCTTACTTACACCCTCCTCCCAGTGTTCAAACAGCATGCTCACAGGGTTCCCAAGTACTGACTAATACTCAAAAGGTTCCCCTGGTGAAGCGGGGAAGTTTGGCTGGCATTTCAGAGATCAAGAGAGTAAGCAGGGCTGTCGTCAAGGCCCTGAATCTCAACAACAGAGATCAAAAATGCGTGGTTCCTAGCCCTGAGGCTCTACGTGCTGGACTTGTTCAGAAACATTAGGTCATGTAAGTCAAACTGGACTATTAAAGAAACTTAAGTATCCCTTCAAATTTGGCTGAAATGAAACTGCACTGGCATTATAGATCCTAAAATCTCAGAGACATATTAACCTATGCCTTGCCTATGCTGCATGTACATTAGTTGTACTACATACGAACCAGGACTTGGCACAGGATGGGGCTTATATTCAGTGTACCTACTTCTTAGCTGGACGGGCATCCTGTCAATACACCAGCAACTAAGTAAGCTGGTGTGATGGAATAAGCTCTCAGTTTTAAGTGAAGAAATTGCTTCAGCGAAGCTGAACTTTCCCATACGATGCAGATCTTAGTGGATTTTCAAAGGTTAATAAAATACAACTCAGAAAGGACAAAGGTCTTCCTGTATGTTAACATCTTCCATTGCCTTCATAGTATGTTTAGCATCCCTTGGTCAAAAGAAGGGCCTCATTCACAATATTCATTCACCCTTCGTCAGTAGAGGGGTGGTGGGTAGATATCTGCAAGACTGACACTTTGCATCTCTGCAGGACAGATTTCACTGCTGACTGCTCACCAGCACTCAATCAGAGACAAACATCCTCAAGCTGATTAAAAAGGACCTGGAATATGAACACTGTGCTTGTGGAAGAATCCCGATGCCACATCTAAAGTTAACACACTCAGGAACAGCTGAGTGCTCGCTTCTCTCCCGGCCCTGGCAGGCACTACAGAAGCTGGCAGCTGAGCTGCAGCAAGGCAGAAAAGCTGCAGCTGTTCTGACCATGGAGCAGGCTTGTTAGGGCAGCGGAACACTATCTGTTCAATCACTTTTGTATCGACATGGGAGATGAATTTCGCAACTAGTCAGTCTTCCTCATGATTTTGCTGTGCAGCAAAGAGGAAATGAAAAAAAAAGGTTTAAAAGTTGAAAAGTCCCAGTGTGCTAAGTAACTCCCTGTGTCACACACCGCACCAGCGTGGTCTGGAGGATTAGCTCCTTGACCCTTCAGAAGAACAAGAGTTAACAGAAACTTCTTCAAGGGCGTTCAGTACCATTAAGTCCCTGCTGTGTATTATGAGTGTCTGCCCCACTGTGCCACAGTTCTGTCCCCACATGCACACCCCTTTGCCTCACTCTACAGGGTCTTGTGGGGGCTTTACTATAGCAGAAGAGTGCTCTTATCAAAGAGAAAACACTCATAATAAACTCATCCAGCCATATTTCTGGAAGAACAACAGCCTTTAACAAATCAGGCTGTATTTGAAGTTCCCATTTAACATGTGGAGTGCTCATAATAATTAATGTAAAATCTCAAGACTTTATTCACAATATGGTAAAAATGCCAAAACGTTATTACTTGTACCAGGACATTATGCAGAACTAGAAAATACTTTACATCATCACTGCAGTTTCAGGCACTCCTGCTTCCTGGGAGACGAGAAATGAACACAGGAATAATCAAAACCAAGTAAGACCACAGTTCAGCTGATACTGTATCATCTCCACTGCTGCTACTTGGCAGTGGATTTCAAATCAGATGAAAGGGAATATACATAGTCCCCCAACATATCCCAAGTTACAGAGTTCAGCATTCACAAATGGAGTTTCTTTCTAATACCAACCAGTCAGTACCATATACCCCCAACCACGATGGTCTGTAAATCTTTTAAATCTAGCTGTGAATGTATCCTACTTTTTTCAGTCCAGCTATGATCTTAGTTGACATGTTCCGGCAACTGCACAGATACTCAGTGAAATTCTACTCTGACATGGCAGGGAAGAGAAAATTGGGAATGTTTCTCTACTTATTCATATTTTATTTTCTCAGGTTTTGTTCCACCTCTGCTAGCCCCAGATTGATCTCACTCTCCCCTTGTGTGGCTGTCTCTTGGCAGTGACCGTGTCCTTTTTCTCCAGGATTCCTTTAATTTCTAATGCATGTTTTTAAATTCAGGAAAGCAGAACTGAAAACAGTCTTCACTGGGAAAGAAAGCGCTTTATTTCCATAACTGTATGCTCAGTATCTTCAATGATATTTTTGGCCACCATAATCTTTTTGTTTGGTTCTGTTGGCATGTTCTCTTTTGACTACTGAGGCAGAGGGGGCAGAAGTTTCCAGTTGAGTTACCCACTGTGACGCCAAGGTCTTTCCTGAGCAGTGAGTCAATGTAGACATTAACAATGCATGAGCTGTCCATATTATTTCTTTATGGTCCCAAGAGACTGCAATAAACTGGATCTATCATCATGCTGACTCTTCACTGACTTTTGGTAGATCCCTCTGATATTGCTGTCTCCCACTGTCTGGAAAAAAGTTAAATAATTTGCATTTATCTGAAATATGTGCCATCCTGTGTTCATCCACCTTTTCCAGAGTTATTAATAAATGTCCTGGAATGCCACTAGTATGGGATGCTTGACTTGCCACATTGAAAGCAGTTTATTTATCTGCCTTTGGTTTCTGTTTCACACTTTCTGATGCTTCAGTTTACTTAACATCTGCCCTCTGAGGAGTAATTTTTTTTCTTTTTTTGGAAAGTTATTCCAGTGTTCTGACTTGTATCCAGCTATCCATCTCTAGCTGACAGCTTTGAAGAACTCTAATAGGACAGAAGGCCTAAAGGCAACTTAAGCAACATGGCCACACAGTGCTGTTTGAGGGACACAATTTCTACTATTCAGACTATTTTAACGCAATTTAACAAGCAGTGGTTCACTCTGTGTACAGAACTAAAGAAGTTGTGTATTTCCCTACAAATACCATGAGTTATGAAACATATTCCACATACACCTTGCCCACCAAACATGGAATGAAACAATGCAACATATGCCTGTAACACTACCACTCTTTCTTCTAGCGTAGCACCCTTCTGCTTCACAGAGCTAAGCTGTATCCTGCAGAATCAGTTTTGTTTCTTTTACACAAATGCAGTATGGTGACCTGAACTGCAATTACTGACACACCCAGGAGAGCTGAGTGTGTCCATACAGTCATACCAGCTTACAGATGCATATAGATCTATTTCCACCCCATACACAGCATTTACACATTAGAAAAACAAAACCCAGCACTTTCCAATTGCTACTGTAAGAAGCATAGCCAAACAAGAAGAAAAGCAAGATGTTAGTGGTATAGGGTACCAAACGACAAGTAAATAACCTTGTCTTGGAAGACTATCAAGCACCTGACCACAGAGGTTTGATTCCACTCAGTCATAAACTATACAAGAAATTCAGATAGTCTCAAGTCCCTCTCATCAACCTTTACACTTGCAGCCTCTTCTACTCTAACTTCAGAAAGCCACCTGGAAAATTCATGAGACTGAATCAACTACTGACATCAAGGAACATAAAAGCTTTCATATTTTCTTTGCTGATACACCCAGATGTCGTAACAGTTCCACAAAGCCAGCAGAAAAGTGAAACAGGAGGTGACAGTGCTTTTAGACTAGATGTTAGTGACCCTGGCAAAGGAAAGCATGATCTTCACGAATCTCTCATTTACTGTTATCATCAGTAGGCCCCATGCCACCCTGATAAAGACTTAAGGTCCTGATGGACTCTTCATGAGGGGGGTTAGAATCTAATCAGGGGTCTCACATGTTGGCTAGACACTTGTCTGAGGAAATGTGAGGAATGCTACTTTTCTTGTCCATGTTATACTACTGTAACACATCTTAACATAAAATGCTTCTTCAGCAGCAAAACTGACATGAACACATTATGCCACAACTGGAATAATGTTCCAGCAGCTGAGCCCCGGTTTCCAATTCAGAAGAAAGGTTGTCTTTTTCCAGACTTCTTTCTTGACTTCTGATCTTATGACAGTATGAGTAGAAACATCAGGGGAAAAGCCATTCACTGCAAAAGGTACTCTCAGGTAAGTTTTACATTGATATTGTAAGCAATTTATCTTTTGTTGCCCCCTCCTTACTTTTTCTAGCACCTAGATACTTGGGAAAAGTATCTTCTGTTGTTGGATGCCAGCCAAGGAAATTTCTACTCAAGAGAATCAGAATAACTTGAAACACAACTGTGCTGGAATTTAAAACATCCGGTTTATTCAGCAAAGACTTCCTCATGACCAGAAGAATCCCTGCTCCTCCTTTCCTAATTCTAGACAGACAGTAACTCTCAAGAATTAATCCATGTTCTGTTCTTAAAACCCAATTTGGAGATGTCATAGGAAAGCCCCATGACAACAGAGTGCAGTCATGACTTATATGTTTACCCCATAAAAGCAGATCTGGTCATTCTTCAGATCCATGCAAGCCCCAAACACAAAATTCATAGAAGATCTTGCTTCAATCGCTATAAACTTTTCCATGTTTTTGGCTTTATCAAGTACACAAATGCTTTGAAAAGATGCATATAGATGCAAACCAAAAGTCTCCAACACTAGTATGAAATAAATGGATAAAAGGTCCAGTCTTGTTTCTTTTTAGATACAGCTAAACAAAGTGAGATGCAGACTGCCCATATCTGACCACAAAAACCCGCAAGATTTTAAGATTAAACTTAAGTGCACCCAAAAGTAACATCTGAACTTTACAGACAGGCTTACTTTGAAAGCTCAGTAACCATCAGGACTACTAGGATTAAAGGAGAAGATTGTTTGTTGGTTCAAGGAGTTCTGACTGGCCCACTGTGAGACAAAATGATAAAAATATTTTCTATATTATTTTCTAGGCTTTCTGTTTGTTGGACTGCTCTATCAGCTTGAACTAAACCAAGCTGATGTATCTTAGCAGGCCAGAAGCAGCAGGCCAGCAGACGCTCCCTCCTGGCTGGGAGAACAGGGACTGTGCCCATCATTTCCACAGAGGCCCCCAGCTCTCTGGTCCCTCCTACCCGCACTGGGACAGAGCTGACAGCTCAAAATAATGAAAACCTGGCAGGGGGGAGGAGAGGCAAGAAGGGAAAGGAGAGTCTGTTTGCATTTTCTGTTTAAGAAGTGGTTAGCTTTCAGCATTTTTACCTTAGAAAATCCTTTTGTAAACTACCTTAACAAGAGCATGCAATGGTACAAGAAAGAAGATTCCAGGTTCCCTTCGGAGCTTCCTGCTTTCTTTTCCTGCCACCTCTCTCAGGGTAGGATCTAGTCCTTTGGAAGCAGCTGTCTACTTTAAATTTCAAAGCCAGGGCTTGTTTATCATAACACCGACACATCCATGTCCCTTTGTCAACCCCCTCCTAGATGAATGAATGAGCTTTTATGAGAAAGATGTCACGTGGCACCTCCCTGGGTCAAAAGTCCCAGAATCTTTCCAGTTTGACAGAGCAGGGCTGAGACCTACCGAGTGCTGACAACTGGGGTACAGAGCAGCGCCACGTGCAGCACTGCTGTGTGCTGGTGCACTTTGGACAAACTCCTTCCAGTCACAGAGAATATTAATTCAATTCCTATTACTTCCCTCCACACATGTATGCTAGTTTTCAGAGAGAAATTAAAATGCAGTAAGTGAACACGCACAACACTTGGAGCGAGGCAATGAGATATCTGTTTGCATGTGTTCTTGGTGGAAAGAGAGCATACAATCAACAAGGGAGACACTTGCATCCAAAAACTGACACAGTTATTTGCAGTAGCTAACATCAGCCCTCTAACTTAGATGCTTTACTGGTATGTCCCTACATGAACAAGTGAGCCTCAGGCAGGTGATTTAGAGCCTTTAAATTAAAACTATATTTTTCATTTTAATGGGAGCTTCAAATACAGATAGAAGTGCCTGAAGTTGACCTGTGTGACTATTCTTCTCCTTCCTCTCTGACCAAAATTTCTATGAGAAGTAGGCCACACAGCAGAGGCCACAGTTTCAAAAGATGAATGCCTAGAGCTACATATATACAGCTATTTTCAGGTGCTTTTAACTGGGTGGCCTGATTTGGAGAAGTTCCGGGTATGCATCACTCCAGCAATGTACATGCTCCGAAACTTCCAGAAAATAAAACCTGACTACCTGCGTTGGCACTGAATTGTAAAAATGCGGTCTTCTACTCAAGAAGAGATCTACAATTTCTTTTAAAACAAACCTACGCAGATTGCTTGGCATCAGAGACTCACTGTATCAAGAGTATGTGTATCTGGAAAAGAGGTTTCTGCCCAGAAAAATGTGGTATCTCAAAGAAAGAGACATGCAGGTGAGTGTTAAGAGAAGAAAGAGATGCAAAGGGGTGAAATGCTGGGCCCAAAGTCATGCAGCAAGTCAGAACTAGCACCAAGTAGAAAACCCTGATCCACTGCATCATGCTGAGCCTCTCCCCTGGTCACAAAAGATACATGCAGCTATTCAAGGAGTATTTCTAAGACAGGCAGACAGAATGTGATAAGAAGAAACCCAGAGAAAACAGAAAGATACTATGATCTGTTCTGTAACATCCCCCAAAATCAGGAGTGCACACAGCAGCAAAAGCATCTTATGTAAGTAGTAAGCAATCAAACATAAATGATTTTGATTACATGCTGGGATGAAAATATCACAGCTAAAGGGTTCTATGCTGTTAGAGACCTGAGGGAATAGTTCCCATATTTCAAAAAAGACTGTTAGGAGAAAGAAATTCAGGAGTTGCAGCTTGGCTCACGCAGGAGTTCTCTCTTCTAGGGGAACTCTGCAGAGACTAGTTTCAGTAGAAATTTCAGATATGGAGTTAAATTTAAGAATCTAAGAACAAGAAGATTTTTAAATCATGGAAAAAAGCCAGGTGGAAATGGTTAAAGAAATTAACTCCAGGGTCTGCAATATCTGAAGTTCAAACATTATCAAAGAAACCTGTAAGTCACTTGAGACAGCAAAGGAAGCTGAGTGGCAGATGGGAACACTAACTAGGTGGAGCACCGTGTAGCATGTTTACTTCAGTTTTGGTTTAAATTCCTTCAGTGTAGATTATTATTTGTAAGATAGGTAGGGAATTTTAAGAGTTTTTAACCCTAAAACTAAAAATATAATATAAAAAGGTTAGTTAGTGTCTAGTCACTCTATTACCATCTTAAGTGTAATTTTAAGTCAGGTCTTGAATTCTGAGGCTGTAGGATCACATCTTTTCAACACAGCATCAGAGAATTCAGTTATCTTTTGTAAGGTTAAAGCTTAAAAAAGGCTGGCACAGCTCCAACCATACAATAGCCTGCTAAAATTGAATTTTCCATTGAATAATGCTCCTAATCTTTCACCAAACATTACAGAACCTGATCTAGAGCACTTTTATATCAGAAGCAATTCTTCACAGCTAAGTAAACAAAGCAATAACAGCTGCTGAGGGAACTCAACTGCTATACAAAAAAAAAAAAGAAATCTATTCAGTGATTTATTTCAAGATAGACCTGCCAGCTATGCAAGATGCAAGTTGGGAATGTAACCTTTATTTTTTCAAATCTTTTAAAAAAGACTCCAAAGTGAAGATTTCAGAATGACTAGCTCTTTTAGAGGTTGCACTTAAATTAACAAAGAACAGGAAAAAGAGGAAGTCTGGAAGGCCAGACTCTTGCTTCCAAAACAGAATCCATTAAAATCAATCCTGCAGTATCTCTTAAAGTTTTTGCTTTTTCAGAAGACAGTCCCACTTTCTTCCAAGGGAGATATCACTACCTATACCAAAGAAAATAATCTCTGCAGGTCACCTCCAGCAACTGCTAGCGGCATGCTAGCACCCCATGCTGAAGGTGAACCTTGGAGCAGGTTGCCCAGAGAGGTTGTGCAATCTCCATCTGTGGAAGTATACAAAATCCAACTTGGACGTGGACCTGGGGAACCTCCTCTAGAGGATCCAGCTTTGAACAGGGAGTGGGACTATGAGTTCTCATGAGGTCCTCTTCCAACCTCAGTGATTCTGCAAATCTGTGAACCTTTTATTTCCGCAAGGCCTGGGTGCTTACAGGGTTAGTCTAGGACATGGAAAGGCCAAGCACAGCCGCATGCTTTCCCTCAGACTACACATACAACTTCTGCCTTGTTACTAGTTCTCCACCTCAGTTCCTTTAATGGCCACAGACTGGTAACAGAGACAGTGTGGCACAAGTGTCTTTCCAGCCCATTCTCAGGAGTACTTCGCGCTCAGACATTTGACTCAACAAAGAGCTAGCTACAGGACTTTCAGAAAGCCTGATGCTGTCCAGATGGTCAGTTTTAGACACTTCAAATAGGGATTCTCGTTTTCAGGAAGCATGGAGAATTTACTATCAAAAGGGCAGGCAAGGCATTATTAACATGGACTTGTGAAAGAGAATTATACTTAAAATCAAGCTGTTGATAGAACACGGGACCCTGCTGCTGCAGAACACACTCTCCTCAGCAACATCTGCCATTTTCAAAGGTGCCGGCAACACAGACAGAGAAGGATTCAGCACCATACACACTGGAGTCAGCAGAGCACATGGTCATTCTCCCTTTAACCCAACTGGTACAAATTGTTAGTTATACAGTTCTTGTAAGGTCTACAGGGTTGAGATGAAATGTGAACTTAAGATCATAAAAAAAGACTATACTTCATTTATATATAATTCAATATAATTCAAATAGAGGTAGTGATCACCTGAATCCAAAACTGGTCTGTAAATAAACACTGAATTTTCTTTTGAAAGACTTTCAACAGCAGATTTCTCTGTATTCAACCCTCCAGAGTTTATGGCATTCCTTTGGAAGAGATAATCCCTTGCACTGACCTTAACCCACCACATCATTTTGGTATCCTATGATAAACTGGGCTTTCTAGTTACAGCTAAAGACTACAATATTATTTTCTTGGTAATGACTTGCAGTGCTAATCACTGATGTATTCCTACTTGAGTTTTTTAAGTGCTCATGCCTTGGGATATGCCATGACAGCTGCAAAGTACAAAATACGATTTAGCAGGTGAAAACAAGGAGGGGGGGGAAAAAACACTGTCTAAAGGAACATAACTTTTTGGTCACTAGGCCAGAACTAGAAGACAGCCAACTACTCAGCTCTCCTGAGACTTCCCCTGCTAAATACAAAGTTGGTTCAAGGTCTCTGTTATGCTATTTCTGATGATGAGACAGAAATAAGTTGGGGGTGGTGGTGCACAGGGGGACACAGGGAAATATGGTCATCTAACGCTGCAGCAGCCAGTGAGAACAGGTGAAGCTTTTCCTTACTTCATTCCTCAACTTTATTAACAGCTTCTCTTTAAAGTGTCAGTTTTAACGGAATACAAACCTACTTTTTTTTCTTCCTTAAGCATTTATTCCTTTTTCTCATCAGTTTGACCAGAGGAGGCCAAAATGTGCACAAGACAAACTACTCGCAAAAACTGGATGCTCTCCCAAGCATATTGTTCTCATAGAGATAACAATAATAGTACTGATAGCAATTTAAGGAAAAAACCCAAAATCTACTGAATCTCTCCACTGCTAAACAAAATCTCAATAGTTCCTCAGAGCACAGGTTTCCCTCGGCACTTCTCTCCCACTCACAGACAGCATTAAGGACTCCAAAACAAAATCCTTTTAAACTAATTGAACATTTTCTCCTGAAGAGATTGCAAAAGACAAGGGAGAGTGCTGCAAGTTATTAGTCTTATTTTTATATAAAGACACAGCCAATGGGGTCAGGCAGGTCAGATGCAAACAGTATGTCTGTAAATCCACAATTATAAAAATACAAATTGATGAGCTTCTTATCGGCCTATCAAGATAGTGATAACACAAACACAACCGTAATTCCAACAACACCCCATTAGAACATAGTTCAGCAATGCAATTTCCCCTAAGCACTGTCATCTAACATATGAAAGTTACTTAAAGAGCTACCCTAGATTTAAACTCAAAAGCCAATAAATGTTTCAAGAATATGACAGTAACAGAAGTAAAAAGGGAATGAAAGACTAACTTAACCCAACAGTTACAATGGTTAAAATGAGAGATACTAGAGTTATTCAGGTTGAAAAGGCGTGACTTCTAAACATGGGAATACAACTCAAATGATGCAGTTAAAGGCAGCAGTCTCTGTCAGGTAACTAGCAAGCACCAGAAATGCATTTATTTTCCCCCCAGCAATTAACTTGTGCAACCGGCTTCCCGTGCTTCTCAAAAACCTTAGCTCTATTTACAATTTAATTTATTTCAGTCCTTTCCAAAACCAATTTTTCTTCTTCCATAAACCTCCCCCAAATTCAGGCCTCAGGATTCTTATGACAAGCTGCTAAGTTTGTACAGTCATTTCCATTTACCAGCATATGCACAAAAAGACAACGTTTTCCAGAAGATTTCTGCTGGTGTTCACTGTAGTAAATATGCTCCCCATTAAACCCACATCGTATTTTTAACAAGATGCAAACCTCCTTTGTGTATACAGAAAAAGAAGAGCATGGGATTCCAGAGGGCAATCGTGTGACACAGGAATGCTTCAGTGTTTTTGCTCCCATGGAGAGACAGAATGCAAGGGGCCCAAAACTACTATTGGAAACCTCACATCCAGCCTCCAGAAGCCAGCTGTTTCTTTCTCTAGTCACAGTAAAAGTCTTGAGGGAGAGCAGGTATTGGCCTACCTTGCATGTATGCCTCTATTTGCCGAATTAGCTCATAAGACTTGGATCGGTCCAGAAGCGTACGAATAGCTGGAAGAGGATCCAGGATAATGGTTTCTGGATGAGCATCAATATACTCCTGCAAAACAAGTACATAGGAGAAAAAAACAAAAAAAAAGGCATTAGGTTGGCTGAAGACTGTAGAAAAATTGTGAGACAGGAAGAGAATAGACAATGTTAAAAACCTCAGTGTCCAGCTTCTTTTCAAGGGGACACAAGCAGACACTGGCAATGCCAGAAGTCACCAGTCTGACAGTTCACTGACAAGTGAAACAAACACAAACATGACATCTAACTGTCATGTTTTAGGATGGAAAACTTCTCCTGTGGACTCACCATCAGCAGTGAAACCTGTTCTTCAACCACATCAACTCAGAAGGGAGCCAATGGCAAAGTGCCACAGTAACAGCTGTGAGCAAGGCTGAGAAAACCAATTAGTAGAAGAAAAATGACACACTGCTATCCTGGGGTCAGCCTTGCATTGAATTACTGTACATGGACATCACAACTATCTGAACTAAGCTCAGAAATACATCTGGGTTCTTTAATGTTATTATTATTGCTGTCCTCTAGCTGGGCTGAAGGCAGTGTTAAGAGCTGGACGATAGGGGCTGAAATTTTTTTTGGCAGAGCTGAAGAGATTGCTGCTTCACTGTGTCTTCATTGAGTTTTGAAAGCATCTATCTTGTTACTTCTCTAAGTTCATACTCTCCTGACTACAAGAACAAAACAAAGTTAGTGTTTTCATAGATCTTCATCTCAGTTCCCCATTCACTCAGGTCATGACTGCACCACTGCGTTTTGGCTATGAACACAGACACAGCTGCGAGGCACTGCCCTTGCAAACCCAACAAAACTTCCTTCTGTTGCTCAGAACAGATGCTGAGTTCCTTCATCATTGACCCAACCTGGCCCCATAAAGTCAATGGGAGAAACAAGCATCCATCTTACCCTATCCAAAATCAAATATCTCCAAAGCTAGCATCTGCCTTCGTTTTACACAACTTCCCAAAGCCATCTTTATGCTTCCACTCATTTCTTTAAATCCATTCATGCAAATGCATAGTAAATGCTCCTGCAAGTCATGGACTTCCATCAGGTCCTACTTCCCTTAAGTTGGTTACTTCAGAGAACAAAACATACTACAAAAGATACTTCAGAGGAGTATGAGGTGGCCTGAGGAGACACGCTTTGCTAGATACTGAGCTGAAGAGAAAAGAACGACATCATCTGTTCCCAACAAGTGATTTTGCTCTAGACTGACTGGAAATGCAGACTTCCTCGTGCTAATCCTAGCACTGGCTAACTGTTGCTTTCTTCTGACTACATAGTCTGAACTGATGGCTTGCAGAAAAGGGATTATTCTTTTGAGGCAAAGAGGATCCAGCACTGGGGTTTAATGAACCCACTGCATCACCCACAGCACACAAATAGCTTTCCTTGACACGGCATGAGGCACCCTTCAGTGGTAATACATGTACCTGATGTATTTAATCATCCTCACAGAACACAGAAGAGTCAGTTCCCCAAAGACATGCTCACCCTTGCTACCACTTGGGGAAAATAAGGGACAGAGCCTTTTGCACAGTCAGTCATCAAAACTGTGAGACCCTGCTGTTGTACTCTTGCAGTGCAGGCTGGATAAAAAGCCTCTCTGGCTCACTGGCACAGAAGTCGAGTTCGCTTCAAGTCATTAATACCCAGAACATACAGAGAACAGTTTTCCTGAGTCCCCTCCCCCCAGTACTTCCAGAGTCTCAAGCAGAGCAGTCAGCTTTGAAGTACAGAAGAGATTTTACTTTTTTTTTTTTTGAGAGACACAGAAACTTGTTACCTAATGCATCTTAAACTCCTACGTTTATGCATACGTGCCCTTTTACGCAGCAGCTAAAGGACACCTTGTGGAGTTAGGATTATCCAGTGATGATGGCACTAGCTTAAACTTGCTGATCATGAAACTGCGTTGAGTATCTCAACATATCTAAAGCAAAACAAGACAGCTCTTTTAGCCCCTCTGTGCCTCAGCTCAAAAGATAGGGAGCTACCACAGTGTGCATGTTCGTGAGCACGCTGAGAGGATGAGCTGCAGACAGCCTGGTGGGGCAGCAGGTAAGCATGCACGGTAACGACTGAACAAGCCACAGCTCCAAAATGTGACCTCAGCAAAGATCTGACAGCAAAGGTCCTGCAGCGTTTCTAATGGATGTACTAGCTCTTCCTTTCACACTGTGCTGACCACCCTTCTGCCTCAACCAGTCTCTGGTTTCACCTAGAAATCAAGCTTTCCATACTTCCGCCCTGGCCCAGCCCCTACTCTGAACATACTAATCCTTCGCCTCACGCATACATTCAACCTGCCTGTGGCCTCCATCCCCTTCACTCCCCTCCAAGGAGGGAATGATTTTTCCCTCTCCTAGCTCCTTGTGCACCTTTCCCAAATATTCCTTAATGCTCACCTCAGCGCTGAGGACTATCCTCACATCCTTGGGTTAGGTGGGTTTTACTCGTTATCTTGGCTCACATTAAATACTTCCAGAGGGAGCCTTGCTTTTCTATGCTTTCTCTAAGGAACTTCACAGTCCTTTATAATGATAATAGCTCTAAATCGTATTAAAAGATCATTCAAGCAGTAAGCTTGACACAGCATAACAAAGTTTAACAGGAATGAAGGCATGATCCCAAGGCCATTCTCCACCAGGCAACATGTCAACAGAAGTCAACATCTTAGCTGACTTTCCAGTGACTGATTTCTCATCCTGTTGCCTTAAGAAACCTTCAAAAAGCTCTCTAAGGCAAACCTGAAAGAACTGATGAAGATGAAGGACATGGGTGCTGTTTTCCAGAAGCCATTTAGAGTCTGGAGGACTTTAGCAAATTACTGTAAGGTGAAGAACTGCACTTGAGCATAAGGCAACAGCCCCTTCACACACACACAAGAGCTCTTCTCCATTTACAGGCTTAGGTACTTGGCCAGCCAGAGGGCACAGGAATTATAACTCTTACAGCTCTGCATCTCTTCTCATGTATTGTGCATTGCTTTGATTTCCATCACAAAAGCATTGACTCTGCACTCAGATCCAGAACCATCAAGTTGCACTAGGATCCCCCCAAAGCAAATCACACAGCCTCCCCTTGGGCACGTATGCTACCAACACTTTACCGGTCTCCCACACCTCACATCCATACATCACCAGCATACGCAAAAGAAAGAGTTCCAATATCTATGCACAGAAAGCTACTTAAAAGAAGTAAAGAATTTAAGAATCCAAACCGTAACACCAATTCCCCACAAGAGGAAATTACAATAAGAAGAAATCAATTTTGTTCGCTTCACAGGAACAATTATGGTAGCCAATGAGAAACCTTTCATAAGCTTTGGTTCTTTACTAGCAACTGCTGCACACTCAGGCATCACGTTTTATTGAATATATAAATGTGAAGATCACTTAACAGATTGATGTTAATGCTGATGTAGCCTAAGTAGCAGCCCTTTTCCCATGGCACAGAATGGCTCCGCTACCAGAAATACAGATCTGGATAAACATGAAAGGTTTATGTCTAAGAATTTGGATAGCAGATGAGCTATTACACACATGAACTCAAAAATGGAGCAGCTACAGAAGGAAAAGAGAAACAATGAAGCCAAGAGATAGTTTTCAGTACAGCACTGTCTTTCAACTTTGAACATTCAAATCTTCTCTGGTCAGTCCAACAAAACAACTCTGCGCTCTCCTTTGGTGGATTTACCAGAGACTAGTATCCAACAGCAGACTCAAAAATGCAGGCAACAGTCTGGAGGATATTTAGGCTTCCCAACGATATTTTGAAAGGGCTCTGTCCTTGGGCTGCAGTTCAGCTTGACCCAGACAAGGTCTATCTTTTCCTCTTTACAATCTTTGACATAATAAAAGCAAACAAGAAAGAACAAAGACTTTTAGCAGATCCTCCTTTGTTTGTATTCCAGGCTTGGCGTTCAGTCCTGCTCTGTACCAGCCCTTTTACTGGCAGAAGGCCAGCAATGTAACTTGAAATCAAAGAGAGACTGAATATTTCATGTTCCCTATTAAATACCTCTGGATATAACCCAGAGATTTTTTTTAAAAAAACTTTTCCTGAGAAGCCCATGTATAGATGAGAATAGCGGTTTTTGTGCTTTTATCCAAAAAGGTAGCTCATGATTTATTTATTTATTTAATGTATTTTAACAGAATGTTGATAATAGTATCTACTGCAAATATTAGGTCATTAGACAATCACAGAGATTCACTGACTCATTGAATTCATTTAATTACTAAGTAATAAAACATCTATAATCTTTCGTTTAATACTAAACAAAAGTTCCAGATTAAGAAAAAAAAAAAAGCAAATGAAACAATAACAGCGTTTGGATTTGTGTTTTTACATGTACAGAAACATGAAGCTGACTGCTTGTAACAACAGACTGCAACAAGGGGAAACATATGTAAAGACAGACACAAGTTTGTCTAAAGAGTTTGCATCAGATTCAGACTTACAAGTTCCTTTTTTCTGTCTTGGGCTCTGCTGGTCTCTTTCTATGGACACCTCCTTCCAAAAGGGAAGGTGTAGGCAAGTTGGATCTTGAACTCATCTCAAAATTGTTTTTCTCTAAATTTAAAGGAGGTTCCTGCAGTGGCTGGGAGGGATGAGGCGTATAGCAAAGGGAAGTGGGGACAAATCTCCTCTGTTTTAAATTTCTATTCACTGTACATCTCAAAGCAACTTTCTAAGTATTCAGCTTCCTTGGTTTGCCTTTAGAGGTCCACCACTGCTTCATCTTGCAAATATCTACCCACAGGAAGCTGTCATACCAGTTAGCACTTGAATGCCAAATTTTTAGTTAACTTTGCCTCCTTATGAGGCTCTTCCAATAAATGTAAACCAGTTATTTTTCAAATGGGAAAAACACAGGTACTGGTCTGTGAATTCAGGTGCAAACAGACTATTTCAACTTTGTGTCTCACCCTGTACCCCCAATAAGAAAAAAAAAATTACTAAGAGTTGATGGTTCCTTTAATTTTTCACTTGCCTTTTCTCAGCAGAGCATGCAAAAAGAAATTTGAAATGTGTAAGTATTCTGCAAGTACGAAGTTGAAAACCAGAAACAGAATGGACTAGTATCTTTAGTAAAAAAGCAGCATTAAAAATCTACTGGCATAACCTCCCTGAGTATGTACCCAAATCACCTTCTCACAGCTGAGACTTCTGAAGAAAGCAAGCAATGCAGCAAGAACAATGCCCTAACTCCTTCCCTTCCAAAGTATCTCCCTAGTTTTCTTTCTTCTCAGTCTCAAGTCCTTCTAAGAAAGCTTCTGAATCAAGAATAGAAGAGCCTTTCCTGGACAACTTCAGAGTGGGAGAGTCAATAGTTTGGGGGCAGCGGGACATGACACCTTAAATTTTCATCTACCTGATAGCAGAAGC
This sequence comes from Falco biarmicus, assembly GCF_023638135.1. Lineage (NCBI taxonomy): Eukaryota > Metazoa > Chordata > Aves > Falconiformes > Falconidae > Falco > Falco biarmicus. The sequence continues at coordinate 31,534,591 of NC_079294.1, forward strand.
CTAGGAATAAAACCTGTTTCTGATTATCTTTTTTAAAGAAAGCTAATACAAAAAGAAGCTGTTCAGAAAAAGCTCTGAAAGACAAATTAATAACCTCACTGATTTTCCATCACTGAGGCCATCATTTTGAATGGAACAGACTAGTGTGAAGCTGCAATGAATGAAGCTACTCAAGCCCCTGTACAGCTACGACTAGCAGCTGACCAGACAGTACTTTGCTCTGATCAGAACATAACAAAGATCTCCCAGTCAATGTCTTACAGAAACTAAAACATACTCAAAGTCATAAACTTTGTCTAGAAGGCACGAACTGGCATAGTTAGGTTCTTTTTCCCACCAAGATGACAGGAACTGGAGCACCAGCAAGTGAAAGGGACCCTTGGGGACTACGCCTCTTCCCACCTGACTTCTCTTCATGTTCCAATGGTCAAGAAGGAACCACCAAGGACTGTAACAATTTTTTTTTTTTTTTTGCCAGGCAACAAATAAACTATGTTCAGTCAGTTCAGCCAAGTGTTACAGTGGGTAGGGAGACTTCATCATCTCTACAAATAATCATCATCCCCAAAGTAAGGATCCAAGTGTCCTATGAAGGAAATTGAAAGATTTCTCTACTTTGCACTTCACGCATTACACTAGGTGCTGCATGCAGTCTTCATTTGGGCTTTGGATGAGATCACTAGGCATTCATCACTGATCTTCAACGCAGTGAGAGCAGCTTCCACCCACCAATGCTCTCCTGAGAAACTGCAGCCCAGACCACATCCAGCTAGCACGAAGACCTCAGAAAGTTCAGACCTAAAGGTCTTCTGCAGCTAAAAAGCCCACTGGCTACAGGCAATTCTTCCTTGCTGTTTTCAGAGTCTCCTGTAATGGCAATTTACAAAGCAGTTGAGAACAGTCATTAAACAGCAAGACTAAAAGGGCATGCTAAGAGACTTCCTAGTCTATGACCATTCTCCCACCAGACCGTGCAACAGTTCATCAGAGACTCCAGAGAGCAGGCACACAGACTCATGTAAATGTGAAACCAGTTTCCTCCTCAGCACTTGCAGATGAGATGGTCAAGGCCTCTACAATACAGCTCTGAAAAAAAAGTTATTCTTACAAAGGTCATAAATATAGCCTGGCATATCATTCCTCCTCCTGCGGTCAAGGATCCCTTGCCCCTGCTTCCTGGAAGACTACTTTACGGAGCCAACAGTGCCAGGTATGATCTTGCTGTTATGTTTATATTCAATAGCAGGAAAATTAGCATGATGAATTTTGCACTGTTTGGTCTGGTTAAGATCATTATAACTTTTTTGGTCAATTAAATGCACAGTAAAGGAACCACACTATTTCCACTTGTGTGCAGGTGCCAGAAATACCACAGTGCTTATGCAACATCACACACACTAAGTAGCTCTCTTGCAAGGTGGTCACTTCACATTTTTGAAGTTGCTCATTGATTTTAGTTTAAAAAAACCCCACAAACCAAACCACCCCCCACTCACTTTATACAGATGGAGTCTTACCATTTATTTTTTCTAGGGAATATTTCTCTTCATTTCTAATAGTCTTCAGTATCTTAGAAATAATATAGGACAGATGGAGACAGGCAGTAACTTCCTGCCAGTTTCTGCCCCATATAAAGAATTACCTGAGTATACCCTTTAAACATACTTCGGCATGCAGCTCAATGCTGACTGGCCTCTCCACTACTCCGCTGGTTCCTGGGTACATGTTTTACTACAAGGACAGTTTCCTGTGTGCCAGTGATGTAGCACAGCTCAGTCACATGTGCAGAACCAGAAGCTCAAGGCCTTGCTTTACTGGGGAGAGGGTATCATTCAGCAGCCTGCTCACAGGGGTCCCTGCCCTCTATCCCACTCACTAGAAAAAGATCCTCTGCCAGTTTGGAAGGCACTGGAAGAGGATCTTTTTTAATCCATGAGCTTTGAAGATACTGAGAGATTATGATTCCATACCCACAGTCAGAAATACATGTAGTCCAGTAGATGGAAACCTACATCCTAGTTCAACTACATGATTGTGGACAAGTTCACCCACTGGGCTATGCTAAAGAACACTATCTGTAAAGACAGATCATCAGACATCAGTGTGACTTGTAACTTGCTCTGTTAATCTGATGTCATCATAGCTACTACAATTTCATACCAGAGCTCCACACAGAAACAAACAAACCCTTATGACAACCATTCTGAGCTGACCTAAAGGGCTTCTCATATTAATCTCAAAAGGCAGTTAATACCGTTCCCTTTAATTTACAGCTTGCAAAACAAAAACATAGAGATGCAAACAGGATGGTCCGTATCACATACCGAAACTATGGAAAAGCATGAGACTGCACTCACATTCCAGGGTCCCCTTCTAATTCTTGAGGCATTACATTGCACTTATTTGCAGGAAGATGGCATCCTCAAAAAGAATAGATATATTAGATAATATGGTGTTTACCGTACAACCAAGAACTAATGACAGGGAGAGAAGAAAGAACATTAAGTTCTCCTCTAACATTCTTGGCTTTTTTATTATTTTCTTTTGTGGTTAAATTTAATATTCCTAAAAATGAAGGCCTTGAAGGCACCAGCCAGCTGGACCTAAGCATTTTGCAAGAATTAAACAAGTTTCTTAGTGTAGCCCTGCAACAGCCTTTCTAGAGTATGCTTGGCTGAAGCTTGCTGTTGTGAACACAGCAATGCTAAACTGGAATTAGGCAGAACGTTCAAAACCAGACTAAAACCAACATCAACAGAGGCGTGAAATGAAGATGAAAATTTAGAGGAGTTCTCAAAGAATGAGCAGAATTCACCACCATCACACTGTGCATCACTGCACAAAAGACACTAGTATAAGACAAAGCTCTGTATCCACAGGGTGCTTTTCACAGATTTATATCCGTCATAAATAGTTCATACTGTTAGATTAGTAAATACAGTAGAACTTGTTCAGCAAGTAAGGAGACAAGGAACTATTTCTTCTCCATCTGACTGTCTCAATCTTATCCTCACTTCCACATGGTCCTACTGCCTGAGCTCTGGAAGAACATATATGGAGCACGCATTACTGTGGAGAGAGGTATTTACAATTTTCCAGTGCTGTAGAAAGCAGATGCCTGCACTACTTAGTGACGAACAGTCATCTACTGTTCAGAGAAATGGTGCCAGAGGGCCAGACCCACAAGTCAAACCTTTTTGTCTCCTCTGTGTGTTTCAGTAATACACAGGCAGGAAGAAGAAAAAAAGCTTTGTAACTAGAGCAAAGAGAATATTGACTCTGTTAAGTAAAATATTTTCTGGATTACAAGTTGTAGGACATTAAGCAGAGCAAAGAGAACATCATTTCCCAAGAAAGCAAAATTGTCAAAATTGCAGAATTTGTCTGAGTCGGTTTTCCATCTGACATAAGGACATTCCATAACATTCTGGTATCTTTTTTTAATGTTGCTTCTCTTTGAAGAAGAAAAGAATATAGCTTTGATCAGTTACCCACCAGAAGCAACACCTTTTAAAATGATAGAAGTGTTGTTTTATCATTTTCATTGGCATTCAAACTACTGCAAAGAATTCTCTGGGAAAAGAGTTCTCTGTACCACTATGCCCTGTGTATTTCTGACCTTCAATGTAAACTTGAGGGGAAAAAAAATAATTAACAGAACAGGATTCTCAGCACTAGAGGACAGAATCGCTCACAGTAACCTTGATGTTACAGAAATAAGCGTTCCAGGATCTGGGAAGACTAGACAGAACTGGCCCAAATTCATTTAGTGGCTTCTGTTATGGAGAGATGCACGTAAAGGACTCTGCAAACACCTGTTCCGCTTTGTGAATAGCACTCATGCACTTGGACTGACATCAGGACAACATCTGGTGGGAAACCAGTTCTTACTAACCTTACCAATACAACATAAAACCTATACAAAGGTGCAAGCTTATTTCAGACTAAGAAAACTATTTTTGCTGGGCTATCAGTAGCAGGGCAGCAGTATGCCAGGGAGCTCTTTTCAAACTATGCCAACTGCACAGCAAACAGACTGAATCTGCTGCACCAAGATCATCCTCCTGCTTGAAATGCCGGAGGACTATGAAAGAACCACTTACCTGGAACCTGTGAACCAACTCCAGTGACTGGCTGTCATTCTGGTCTGCTTCAAGGATGACATCTGTCAGTTTATGTATGATCACATCCAAAGGGCCCTGATCTTCAATGGGTTTGGTGAGGTCAAGCTGAAGAAACCAGAGAGAAACCTTTTATTAATACATGGAAGATCTGAGGCTCTTGTCCTTGCCACCACCCAAGGTGTTGCTGCCACACAAAAGGCATTTACTTTACATGCTGCCTTTATTTTGCTATGTTACCCAAATCCTTGAGAATTTACATTTCACTAAATGTCAGAATAAATTACTCAGACATTTATTCCTCAGCAGTGTACATCTAATTCCATAAAAAAGCAGCGAAATCAATGGCAAGCATCCTTCATCCAAACACTTCCCTGGGCTTCACCGTGAGACAACATCTCCCTCTTCAGCTCTCTTTCTTGGTACTTAAGACATACATGCAGAAGGAATAGGCCAACAAAGATTATCACAACTAATAAAAGGAATGTCAGCTGTGCCCTTCGCCCTCTGGGATTGCACAAAACAGCACCCAGGACAGTAATACAGGTAACACAAAAGCAAGTGACTCAGGATCTTCGCGAATTCATCTGTTGCAGAGACAGCTATTAAGCTGATAAGGAGGAACACGGCTCCCAGAACACTCCCACTAGCAGACTTTGGCAGTTAGCTGGATAGGGGACTAAGGTTTGGGGTGGGGTGTGCAGAAACTCTGCTCCAGACAGCATGGGAAGGCACAAAAGTGGTGGTGATGTGTCACAGGGCTTGGTCCTTGGTACCAAGAAAGGGTTCAAGGAACAGAGGAACCACCTGTACTGGAAAAGGATTAAGTTAGGGATCTCTTGAGGAAATCTTAATGCAAAAAAGGTACTGGACCTGATGGGCTGTATGCAAGGGTACTAAAAGAAGTGGCCAATATCATTGTGAGGGCTTAGATTTATCAGGACATAACTCAAAACTGTAGAGATTCTAACTAAAGCAGGATAAAAAAAATCCACGGTGAGGACAGTCTGGTTGCAGCAGAGTCCCACAGAGGCTGCAGAATTTCTATCCTTCAAGGTTTTCAAGACATGACTGGACAAAGCCCTAAGCAACTTAGTCTGAATTTAATGCTGGATCTGTTTTGATCAAGATGATGTATTACGGACCCCTAAGGTCCCTACCAAACCACGACCCCATGAAGCTACTTACCAGATTTGAAAATCTGTACAGTCTAAGTACCAGAACTGGTTCATGTCCTAGCCAACACACCAGGCTTCCTACAGCACGAAAGCTGCCACATTATCAAGCACTGCTCTTCAACAAATTGTGAGACCTTCCGCATCAGTGGCAACTGAACCTTGCAAACTTCAAAACATGAACATCTTTGAAATGTAAAACAGATGTGTGCTCACTAAACTGAAGTTAGCACCTGATTTTACAGTTACATGCATGCTCTTTTCAATTGCTGCTATCCTTTTTATTCAACTCTGACAGAGAAGGGGGTAGGGGGCACAGGAGGGAGAGGAAGGCTGGGCACAAGAGGCTGCTGATGCTCTGTTTCAACAGAAGCTTGGTCTTCACCGTCTCACGAGCTTGAGTTTTGTCCTAATAAAATTTCCCACCTTACAGAAATGGCCCTGCTTTGAATTAAGGAGTGCCTGTGAAGGTAACAATAAGGAAGGATGGCTGGAGTTCAAGCACCAATAAAACTACAACAGCAGAGATACAGCAGCCTTCTAATAACTTGCAATTGCTAATCTAATTGATCCACATAGCCGAACTGCTTTTCTTTTGTAAGCACTCTTTTATCTGGGCTAGGCTTACTTGAGCAGAATAACTTAAGTTACCCATGGCGCAAAAGCAAACAAAGACTGAAAATTCTCTGCAACAGAAACACCTTTGCTTACCCATTACTATATGCTCCTACTAACAGTTACAGGTTGAGGCTCTAGTACTGTATTTGAAGTAATTACATAGATTTTAATTCAACTGGAAAACATTGTGCAGCTGTCTTCCAAGAAGACCAACAGAGGCACTGTTCACAGGGCAGCAGACTCTATATGCAAAGATTATGCAATGGTAAAGACAAGACAGACTTGATGTGGATGTTCAGTGATGAGTAAGCTGCATCTGGATGAGGCAATCCACAGGTCTGGCTGTCCTGGCACTTGCATTTTTACTGTCACAAGTAGTGCAGCACAAAGGCTAAGGGCAAGCACAAGCATCTGCAAAATTAAGGCAAAAGGAAGTGAACTGCAGATTGGCTAAGGACATGGAAGGAGATGATCTACTTTTGCAACCAAGTTCCAGAAAAATCATTTACTATCCTTAAAAGAAATCTCAGATGACCACACTGCTTTTCCTGTGGTTTCTTCATCTGCCTATCACATCTGGAAGGAAACAGCAAAACAAAGTGTCTGTTTAACTAGGTCACAAAGTTCCCAGTTGCCAAGAGACAAAAATGTGAATTAATCCATTTTCAGGACTTCCAGCTCGAAAAATAGTGAGAACCAAATAAGTATTTGAGATTGGTTACCCCTCTACATTCTCCCTGCACTTGCAGCTCAATCTGCACAGAAACATTCAGAAATCAAGAAAACAGTCCTCCCTTTCAGCCTTGACCCAAGAATAGAAATAAGCCTTCAAGGCATATCCAGGCATTTTCAGCAGTGTTTTCCAGAAGCATAAGACATTTAGGCAAGATAACATCTTCACAACACTTGTGCCAGCTAAAAGCGACCGGCATATTTTGAAAATGAGGGGCCCCCATCACAGTGCTCTGCTTCCCCTTCACCAGGAAAGCTATGCTAGAAATGACAGCACGTAAGGCAGCTCCTCCAGTAGGAAGTTCAATGATCACTTCAAGTGGCTCAATGAGGACAGCAGGTACATTTCAACTACACAAACCTTCAAAATTTGATCCAGTATTTTGCGGATTGGAGGATCAAGCCATTTACAAGAATAAGTTCTCTGTGTTCTGGGGCATGCTGCGGAAAGCAAATATTCCTGGGCTGTGTGGAATTTGGAAGCAATCCACCTTCCTTTTGTATACTAAGAAGAAAAAAACGTAGAAGAAAAGAAAATTTTGAGGACAAAAAACCCCCACCTTTTCAAACCGTGTATCAGACCCAAGCAGAAATCAGTAAAAGCAGAGTACAAAATTTCTGATGGCCCTATACTGAGACAAACACTGATTCATTGTTTGTCATCAACTGGAATTTGAGCCCTCCTACTTCCCTTCTCTTTCAGCATCTCTCTCTCCAAACGATCTTTGAATTTTACATGATCACCCAAAGGTTTGTTTTTGCACAGAACTAACACCATAGCAACAGAAGCAAGAGGAAAGATTTATCGATACCAGCCTGAAAAAACAGAGAGATATGGCTATTGTCTTTTCTTCTGTGAGGCAGGCTATAGCCTACCCTGCTTGCCCATTTTCATATTAAAAAAAAAAAAAAGCTACCAAAAAAACAGAACAATCAGGTGTTGCTTTCATGTCATTATCACTTACCACCAAAACCCAGCAAAGCTCAAGTGAATGACATGGAAGACAGTGTTAAAGCTGTACACAAAGAACACCAGGTACAAGACACATACACGGCTTGGACAGCTGTACTCTTTGCTGGCTGTAATAACTGGCTGGACAGCTGAGCCCAAGGAATGGTAGTAAATGGAGTTATATCCAGCTGGCAATCAGTCACAAGCGGTGTTCCCCAGGGCCCAGTATGGGGGACAGTGCTGGTTAGTATCTTTATTGACAATCTGAGTGAGTGGATCAAGTGCACCCTCAGTCAGTTTGCAGATGACACCAAGTTGCCAGGGAGGGGGAGTGTTGGTCTGCTGGAGGGCAGGACGGCTCTGCAGAGGGATCTGGACAGGCTGGACCCATGGGGCGAGGCCAGTTGTATGAGGTTCCACAGGGCTCCATGCCGGGTCCTGCACTTGGGTCACACCAGCCCCACACAGCGCTACAGGCTGGGGGCAGAGCGGCTGGAGAGCTGCTGGTGGGAAAGGGCCGGGGGGTGCTGGAAGACAGCCAGATGAACATGAGCCAGCAGTGTGCCCAGGTGGCCAAGGCAGCCAACAGCATCCTGGCTTCTATCAGACACAGTGTGGCCAGCAGGACCAGGGCAGTGATCGTCCCCCTGTACCCAGCACTGGTGAGGCTGCACCTCAAATCCTGTGTCCAGGTTTGGCCCCTCACTGCAGGACAGACCCTGAGGTGCTGGAGCGTGTCCAGGGAAGGGCAGTGAGGCTGGTGAAGGGTCTGGAGCACAAGTCCCATGAGGAGCAGCTGAGGGAACTGGGGCTGTTTAGCCTGGAGAAAAAGGAAACTCAGGGGAGACCTTATCGCTCTCTACAGCTCCCTGCAAGGAGGTTGCAGCGAGGTGGGTGTTGGTGTCTTCTCCCACATAACAAGTGACAGGTCAAGAGGAAACGGCCCCAAGTTGCAGCAAGAGAAGTTTAGATTGGATATTAGGAAAAAATTCTTCACCAAAAGGGTTGTCAAGCATTGGAAGAAGTTGCCCACGCTTGAGTCACCACATGTGGTTTAGCGGCAGATTTGGCAGTGCTAGGTTAATGGTTGGACTCTACAATCTTAAAGGTCTTTTCCAACCTAAACGATTCTGTGATTTGATATGCCTTTCCAGGTCTTACAAATCCATATATGGCAGAAAACAACTGCTAGATAAATGGTTTTATCATAGCTGGCTGTAGCTAGCCTGCTCACCTTCTAACAGAAATACTATCTGGGAATTAAAAAAAAATGCTCTGCGCTTAGATACATCATAGTTCCCCCCTACAGACTTCCCAGAGCATCCACTGGAGAGCAAGTTACAGGCATACAGAGCTCCATCTCTGCCCTCCTCTCCCCTTCCCAATTCCTCTGTCCTCCAGAAACACACAGCCTGCACTGTCTATTACCCAAATCATTACAAAGGAGAGCAAAAAAAGTTTATTTCCATTAAGCATAATTTGTTTAAAGTTCTGGGGTTGTTTTTGTACAGAACACTGGCAATCCATCTATATTGCAGGGACAGAGCATGAGCCTGGCAGAGTGCCACAGCTCTCCACTGGTCCCAACTGCAATCCCACACGCACACATTTCTGGAAGCAGTGTTTAAAAATAAAACTACGTCCAAGTGAAAAAAAACCCTGGATTCGTTCACTCAGAAAAAAACCCGAACAACTGCTAATGCTGCGTTTAGCAAAAAGAAATATAATTTATCTAAATTATTAAAAAGAGTTTTGTATTTTTGTTTTATTCAGTGTTTCCAGTCCATGCTATAATCAACTGTATTTCAGAATCTGGCTGAGCAGGATTTGTGTTGTGTTTTTTGTTTGTTTTTTTTTTTAAAAAAAAGCTCTTCTTCAGACATAGTTTTCGGATTATCATACACATGAAATGAAGTCTTAATACCAACCTGTTCTGTTCTCTGAACTAAAGACAGATCTGCCCACAGCAATATCCCTAAGGAATTTATAACACAGATTCCCATTTCTTTTTATCCTCACTTTTCTCTTGAAAATATTTTCATTAAAAAAAAAAATAATCTATTGTTTAAGCATTTTCCTCACAGTCTCCAATAGACTAACAAACTCCACTCGCCAGGATGCTGCACTAAGTTCTTGCTACATTTCAGTTTTTACTTGATGCACTGCTTTGGAGCAACAGAAGAATAGGGGTGCATGTCCCTCCACAGCAGCCGGTCTTGCTGCAGGTGGAAAAAGCTCAAAATTTCACCTGAAGGAGGTAAACGAAGATAAGGACAAAATCATCTGAGATGACAGGTTTGTTCTGAGCCGTCTCACTACGCAGTAACCACCAAATCATCAGACATTATCTCAAGTGTTAGAAAGCTTAATAAAATACCAGAAAAGAAAAAGAATCCGTCCAGTCTTCTGGTAGGGACCTGTCAATGGTCTGCTACACATTTCAGAAATCACAGTCCAAAAGTCCCTTTGCAGTAATTTAACTATTCTCCTCCCTGTGAACTGGACATACAGCACCAGCCTGACCGACCTCTCCGCTCCCTGACTCCTGAGGCTGTATGTGGAATTTTCTACACAAATCTACTGTATCCTGTTATCCAGATACCCAGTCATGGCTGCACTGACCCCAAAACACGTGGGGTTTACTTCAACCTTAACTCACCTTCTTAAACTGCACTGCACATAGACCTTTAGGTTTTTAGTCATCGTTTTCCTCTCCTGGAGCTATTTTCTGTCCTTTACCTTCCTCACAACATTTATATCAAAAGGCTTGTAAAACAAAGCTTTTCAGATTCTCCCCTTCTTTCCCCAACCCCAGTGTTTCCCTTCACTGTGCATCAATGCTGAGCAAGTCATCATGAAAAAAAGCCATGAGCTCTGGGTTGGAAAGCCAAGTCTTCAAGAAACTAAACCTTGACAGCTGATGAATCGGTGGACACTGTTCTCTCCCCAAAAAAAACTCAGAGATGAAAGCCTTTAAATGTATCTTAAGTGCTCTGGAGAGGGAAGGAACGCAGCAAAAATCCATGTTGTCCAGTTCACGGATTCACTTTATTGTAAAAAGTAAACAAAAATACACAGGATAGTCTAATTACAGGAGAGAAAGTGCTTTTATTTGAAAGAAAATGGGGAAGTGTCCTGGAAGAAATCAGGTAAACAGTTGCACATGTCCATCCATACATGTGAGACCTACTTGTGTGGAAGCAACGGAACAGAACGGCGCAGAAGCCTGCCTGCTCTTTGGACAAACCAGGGGCAATCCACAGGACCAAACAAGACCAGCATGTCCTCCTTTCCCAAATTAAATCCTGCAGGAGCAGTCCAGTCCTGTCCCTCCACCAGGACTACACTCCCACAAACCCCACGGTCAGGTCTATGCAAGCGCAAAACCAACACAAATGCCTGCCTGCCAGCCAAAGCCCATGGAAGGTGACAGGATGTATCCATACACATTTTCTCATGAGGAAAGACATTATGTTACCTGGTATTTTCACCGATACACAGGCTCTCCATAGCTCCCAAAACATTCACATATTCAAACTAAACATTTACATATTTAAGAGAGTTCCTCCTCATCTCTCTGACCAAGGAAGAAAGTGATCCAGGCTGTCGCCATGCACAGCTAGTGCAAGTATTCAGCGCTTGCTGCTGCTAATGTGACCAAGGGATGCTGAGGGAGAACACAAGCCCCCCAGGTAACAGAAACACCACCTCTGCCCCACTGCAAAGGGCAAACATGGACTTGACCATCAAAAGCTGTAATGAAAGAGCAACAAGTTCACCAAGAGGCCTTATTTTCTCTCTCCACGCTCCCCCTCCCTAGCACCGAATTAACTTGCACGTCCTGTAGCAGTGGCAGCAATCTGGGAACGGAAATCCGCTGTGGTGAGGAAAACCCCCCCTCCTCTCAGCTCTTCTGGTCTCCCCGCACACTGACAAGAGGAGAGGGCATCGCAGCATCGGTGACAGCCACCACATCGGAGAGGAACTCCTTCCCGAGCAGGAAGGAAACATAGCTTGAAAATACCTTACCTTTTTGCTAAGTCTTCTCTGAACTAAGGAAATTAAAAGACCAACCACAGAGCTCACCTTTCTACCACTGCACGATGCTAACTCTGCGGGTTATCTTTTGTTGTTCTGCCCAGCCTAGTTTAAGAGAACCACCAAAGGAGAAGGAAAGCAAGTCCCACACTAGAACACATCGTTCAGAATCTCACATGCTAGTGACATCCCAAGCAGTGAGACATGCCTAAAGGTGAGGAGCAGGACAACATAAGCTATGAAGCCCTGCTGGGTTCCCATTTTCTCAGATACCTTTATTTTAACACCAGAAGAGAACATTCTGGGCTTAACAGATGGTTTCTTTGCATTTTCTTGCACTGGTGCCAGAGCAGATTACTTTGCATTCTGCTTGGCACAAGCTGCCAGAAAGTACGTGTGAGCGCACTGCACATTTTCAGGAGTCGCATGCTGCTGCTCCCCTGGAAGCTAGGTATGATCTCCGAAATGTCTGGGAAGTTCTCACTTCTAGCTGTATTCTAGATAAAATGAGATAAAAGGAACTGCATAGATGTTTTTTTTTACCCTACATGTACTAACACACATGGACACCATTTATGGATCACTTCCCCAGCTACCACCTAAACTGACTAGTCTTTGCACATGCAAACCTTGTCCTGCAGCCACACAATCCCCCAGGACCCCGGCAAGCATCCCCTCCCCACAGCCTCCCCTGCACCCTCCGACAGAAGCGAACAGTGAGCCCGCACTGCTGTTGCCTGTGCGGCAACAGTGACAGACCGTGAATCGCCGGGGTAAGCTCCTGCACCTCAGCTACTCAAACCTCGCCTGCTGCCCCTGCTCCTCACTCCTCTGCCATGGCATATAAACCTCCACTGAGCATTACCCTCCTGTTAGCACCAAGTTTTGTCCTTTCACTTCTTTAAAAGCAAAACAAGAAATCCCATCTTTGGGCTACAGCTAAAGCTCTTCACAGAAATTATTTTCTTTTCAGTAGAGTTTTTTTACCCAAGACCGGAACTTCTGTTACTGTATTGTTTTTGACTTACAGCCCAATGCAAAAAAAAATTTCTAGAAATTAAATAACTCAGCTTGGTTTATCTCCTTATCTCCTGTACAATAATTTAGCAGTTGCAGACAGTTCTTTTCAGAACTTGTGAAGATGTAGGCACAGCTGTTTCTGAGCATGGTATCAAAATGAGAGCACATGTCTCATTAGGGCTGGACTACAGCAAGCAGATTTTGGTAGGCAAGTGGTTAAGCAGCTCAGTCTTGTTCAGGGATGGTCTGAAAGGCAATTGCTGATTTTCAGCATTGCAGGAGGAATAATCAATGTTCCTCAAATCCAAAAAGCTTCTAGCCAAGGGTGTCGCCCGAGGTTACCAAGGCTCCTGTGGATTAGGATGGGCAGAACAAATCCAGAGATTAGCAGAAGAGGAAAATTGAACAGTGAATGTGTGACATGGGAGGATTAACGCTCCAAAGAAGCAAATCAAGTTACAGAAAAACAAGAACCCAGGAGAAAAAGCAGTTGGCATAACCTGCTGCTGAGACTGCCTTGCTTTACCTCGTGCAACTGTCAGAAAGACAGTGTTCAAGTATACCAGATTAAAAGGGTAATCTGAGTAGTGGAAAGTATGGGACAATTACTAAGTGGCTCACAAGATTTCTGGCTCACTTCTTGAACTTAAAAGCTTTGGAACAGACAAATGAGATCCAGAAATCTAAAAAAGACTTCACAAGGAAGACTTTTTTTTAATGTTTCTTTGAGTAAACTGGATCAGATGTAGCCCAGTTATTAAACTGACAACTCAATCAATCCTGTAGGAGAGCAGGCATTAAAGGAGGACTGGAATGGAGAAGCCATCCATGGAGAACACTCCAGCTAATCCAGAACACAGTAATACTGCAGCACTACAGCCAGTACAGCCTGGGTAAGCAAAGGGAAGAGGGCAAGAGGGCTCCATTTCTCCAAAACTTTCAGTGCTTAATTATAACATCATATGAACATTCAAAATATCAAGAACTGACAGTACTACAATTACTTTTTTTTTTTCTTTATTAACTACTGGATACAGAGAAAATGAAGATGAATGAAACGTGTTCTTCTGAAAGTCTCTCTTAAAGCCACATAAACGTGCACTGCATAACCTCCCTCCCTTTGGCTGTGGGATTAGGTAAGTAGAAAAGCTGATCCATAAGCAACATCCCCCAGAAAGCTTGGCTACCACCCTTTATCCTAAGGGCCAAGGAAGCTCAGCTCTGGACTTACACCACACAGCTCAGGCTCAGCTTTAAGGATAATTCTTCAGCAGCACCTGTCAAACATCAAGAGCAGTCAGTGCTCTTGTATGCGGGGCTGCACTTCCCAAGAGATCGCTAATGTCTCTGCTGTAATTTTCCCTTCAACAAAGATCCCAGCTGGTGAGCAGAGGCACAGCCAGGCTGCCGGCAACCTCTTCACTTCTGTTAGCTACCAGTCCCAGGAGAGCTGAATTTCTAGGTGTATTTCCCTTTCTCAAGAGACTCTGGATGATGCAGAGCACCCCAAGTACGTTTAATCCAGTCTACTTATCACTTCGCTGAATTTATGTGGTCTTTATTGTATACTAAGGAGTTTAAATACACGTGGAGAGAGCAATAGCTGTCAGGGTAGAAAGTTTTTATGCTCTTTATTCGCCCCCTAACTACACTAATTAGGATCCCTTCTGAAAAGCAGAACAAAATTGAAACATTTTTCTCTCAACAAAAGATCCTCCTTCGGCTGAACACATTTTTACAGCACTTCAGCTGAACACATTCTTACAGTGTTGCTCACAGACACTGGGTAGCTAAGTAATGTTTTTGCAACTCCAAAGGATAGAGGAGGAGAAGGGAAAAGTACGCTGGAATACGACAGGGAAGAAACACAAAACCTTTAGAAGACTTAGTCTAAGAGGGGAATAAAAATGAGTAAAAATGAGTAAGGTTGCTTTTTTAAAAAAGAGAAGGCCACGCTTAGGCTGATCTGTATTGTATCCCTACACAACATGAGCAGAAATCAGAAGAGACAACGTGAAAAGACAGAAGACATCGTGGCATTCCCTTCCATCCTGTTCCAACAAGTATGTATGGGAGAATGTAGTTGGCTTTCAATTACAAAGTACTACTTCAGCTTGAAACCACTGCTCCCAGTCAGACAAAATGATGAAGCTGTTTGTTCCAAGGATGAATTTAAAGGCATTTGTAACTGGTGGAGAACACAACCACCATGGACCACCCTCTCAGGTGCTGCACTGCTAGAAGGCATTGGAGAAAGAGGCAGAAAGTGAAGGCAGCAGAAGGTGGCTGCGACACAGGCAAAGCTCTAACAGGAGTACAGCAGGTCTGACTCACTGCTTCAGCAAACATTCTGGCATAGCAAAGGCAACCACAATGGCCAACAGTTCATTTCTCAGCAACTGGAAGATGTCTCTGCTTTTTACTTTCTACCATGTCTGCCAAAGTCCTTGCAAGTGTTCCATGGCTCAACCACACATCAGACATCTTTTTCCACCCAAGTGAACTACCTTCCAACACAGCACCTGCCCAACACGTACAGGACATTTTAGGCAAAGTTCCCTTTAAGCAAGAGAGAGTAGTAGTTTTGCTTTTGCTGTGCTGAGGAGGTCTGACAATCCCACAGTATTATTTGGACATAGTCAGATATTAATGAGAATTAAAATGAAAGGAACTGTATCATTAGGGGAGATTAGCTTCTTAAACTCACGAGAACAAACACTAGGACTGAGGTTACAGCCCAGCTATTCCAAAGCAGGAAAACTAACATAAAATTTAGCAATACAAAGAATACTACATCAAGCTGCGTTAGTTTAAATTACAGGATAAAATGGTGTACAGCTTAAGCATTTTTTTTTAATGATCTCAGGATGACAAATTGATAAATTAAAAGAAGTAATTAGTAAAGACTGCCGAGCTGTGAAAAGCTCAAGGATTTGATCACAAAGAACGCTAGGCATTTCTTGCAGGCATGCCAAATAGTGAAACTCATTTCGGGAATACATAAAAACCAAGAAAAATTTGGATCTCAGTGCAGCAAGTGAAGGTTTAGTATTTAAGATAATGTAGGAATGGTCGCAAACTTTTACAGAGATATTTGGCCTCGGTTTTCAGCAAGAATGAAGATGCTGACCATGAGAACAAGGCAAGCTGGTAAACAGTGAGGGGTACAGATATATCAATGAGTACCAGCAGTCAAAGCAGAACTCAGAGTGATATTCGCTTCATCTCATTTTAAAGAGTTAATAACTACACTGTAATTTCAGGCTTCTCCTTGCGGTCCGAGAGAAATGAACAAATACCTTGAAGTTTTAAAATCATCCAGCCTGCTTTACATTCATATTATAGGATATGTGGAATTGCACCTGAAACATGCCTGATCGGAGGGAGTCTAGTGGAGTGGCACACGTCAGATGACCGAATAGTTTAATGTGCTGTGATAAGAGGAAGCTGTCTCTTTCCCATAACCGGATACTTCAACAAACAAACAACAAAACCAAAACAAACAAAACCATTAAAAACCCCACACCCTCTAGAAAACAAAATCCAATTAACCAAAACATGGTATAGAAAATAACAGGATGGCCACACAAGGGTTCTGAATGAATGTATATGTTATGGAGTGCTTCCCAAGGATCAAAAAAAAAAAAAAAAAGCAACTATATTAGGGAAAGAGTAGGAGGGGGGGAAATGACAGCTACTGACTGTTCATCTGACCTACTACAATGCAAGCATTTCAGCATATTTGAAGATATTGAAAAATAACCAGATCTCCAGAGGTAAACAACAAGAACAACAAAAAGTAAAACATGATATGAATCTACAAAAGATGTATCAAACCCATCTAACTGGCTGTATGGCCACCGATTCTCTAGACAAAGAAAATGCAGCAAAGCTATTTTCTCAGCCTTCAGTAAAGCATGCAGTCAGGTAAACTGGAAAGACAAGGACCAGAACAAGAACAGGAAGGGGAATTAAAGGGTAAATAAAAGAGAATATGTCAAAGTCTTACATGCTGAAAGCAAACCAGAGACTGTGCACTAGTACATTCCTCAGGCACTAGTCTTCTGACTGTTTTATTTAGTATCTTCATTAGTGGTCTTAGCAGTGTAAGTAGATTACCGACAGACCTTAACAATTACACAGAAGTGTAAGTGACCACCAGCAGCCAGACAAAAGTATCATGCAGAAGGGAGAAACAGAAATAGGACATGACTAAACACAAAATGAAAAGCTACATGTAGCTGGACTCATGGTGCAAAAAAGTCTGCCCTATGCTCAGAGAAGGATGCTAGTATAGTAGCTGAAGTATGACTATGACAAAGATAAAACTCTGTTTCACCAGGATCAGGGTATTTTAGGTTTGTAAGAGTCAAGCCAGTATAGCAGGCACTACTGAGCACACACACACCCCATGAACAGCTGCACCCAGTTTAGGGCATCTGTATCTAGAAATATAAACTCAAAATCAAAATAAATGCTTAAGAATTCAGCCAAACTTTGTAAGTTACAGCTCAAGAGCCTAGAAAATCCCTGCCACACTTGGATCCCATGGTCACGGGTCCTTAAAAAACTATGAATAGGAGCACTTGGGCTAATGCAGATTGTTAAGAGTGTTAACCACTTTCTGGCAAGAAAAAGCTTACCATAATCATAAATACTGCGGCTGCACTCGAGTACTGCTACGCTTCATGCTATAAATGGGCATTCTGGGGTGTGCAGTACAAAGAGATAGCTGCTACCCAAGAACACGTATGGTCCGGGAGTTTGCTCAATATTCTTTCAGGAGCAAAGGAACTAGGAGATGCAGAATGGAGATCACACAGAAGAATCTCAGGTTTCAAATTATTCAAACTCACATTTCACTTCCATCATAAACAGAGTGCTAAGTGAGCAGCACACAAGCAAGACTTAAAAAAAGACCATCAGAAATATCACTCGGGAAGAAAGAAGCAGCAAAGAAGCACTTTGTCATCGAGCTGTAAATAAAGTCTGGCACATTCCCTAATTCTAGGCTCTTTCCTCACCCACCTTGACTGACGAGCCTTCCCCACCAGATGGAGAAGGAAGCTGTAGTTCCTTCCTTGGCAAGGCACCCAGGCCTCGCTGGACTTCTGCAAGGATCCTGCAGATACCCTGTCTCGCTAAGATGGCTGCACTGACTTAAAGGAATATCAGTGACACAAAATTAGGTCAGACAATCATTTTAACTGGTTAATAATAGTATCAGATGCTATCTCCCAAGCCTATCATCTGAATTCTGGGGCTTTAAGATGACATTACTCTCCCTCCACTGTCCATTTTCTTTTCCTTTTCGCTGTTTGAAAGACTTACAAGCAAACAGGAAAATGACTTTGCTGAATAGGGAAGGTGTGAGTGCTGTGGTAATTAAATGAGCTAGAATAAGAACAGCTAAAACTGTAGTTCTTATTCCTCACTCAACTTTGTTTACAGGAATCTCAAGCATTCCTGTCACAGCAACAGGTAAAACATCCTCAGAAAATAGAGTCCGTAAGTTGTTGGTATGCCTTCCACATACACCAAATCCCATCCTTAGTATTCATACTAATTTTAACAGGCAAAGCTGGGAAGAGCAGAAAATAGTTACAATATAAGATCACAGCTTCAGTGTGAAAAGCCTGTCTGTGTTGCTTATAACTGCATGACAGAGAAAACCAGATAAACTCCTAGAAAGTTTCACATAACCTCATTTTCTAAGTGTGTTTGTACACGCTCTCTCCCTGAGCTCTGATAGCAAGGCACTTGTCTTGACCACCACTCAGCGGTCTGTCAAGACACCACAACTTCCCACCTCCCTCTGCTGCTACTCATCCATCAGCACAGATGATGCTTCTATTGCTCTTGCTTTCTTTCCTTCTCTACTCTTTTACACAGGGTTAGCTCCAAACTCCTTCCCACTTTCACTTTGGCACTGCTTTCACCTGGGCAAGATGCACCCTCCCAACTGGCAGAAAGGGCTGAGCCCAGCTCCCATCTCCCCTGAGGCGTCCACTCCACCAGACATCCCCAGCAGCCTCTCTTTTGACACTTCGGTCTTCCTCCCTTCAGTTCTGCTTTTCATTGTAAACCATTGAACCTCAAAGCTCATAATCCTAGTTTCTGCTTTTCTACCTCTGGCTTTTTCCTCAGCCTCTGCTCTGGCTCCTGTCCCAGTTAGCTCTCTGAGCTCCCACCTTCTGTCAGTCTCCGTGAACACCACCGTCATCCAGCTGCCAGGCCTGCTATTTAGAAGACATCATCAATTCTCTCAAGCTCTCCTCCTCCTGTAATCCAGACCTTCCAGATTTCTTCTATCCCTCACCATGTCACCCTCCTTTTGGATCAGAGGGAAGCCCTCCCCTGTTCACCTTGAAAATTCTTCAGCTTATTCTCTCCCACCTCTCACCCACCCACAAAGCCAACGTCCACTGCCCGCTTCAACAATCCAACCACTGCCTTTGCATTTTCTTCCGTTCTGCTGCTTCTACTTCAGAGAAGCTTGCCATAAACATTTACAAAGCTCTGTCACTGCTAGACTTCACATCCCTTATTCCAGTTCCTGTTTTGCCAGAAGGACATAAAGTCACTTCTAAAACAGCCAAACCCCCAGAGTTCTCCTGCCTTTTCTCTGAAGGGTTATTTAACTCCATCTACCAGGTTGGCCACACACAGATACAGAGAAAGAAACAAGAGCACTGGTGTGACACTGCACCTAAATTAACGTGGCTGCACAGCTCCCACGCAGTCAGGGAAGACACACTGAACTCCCAAGGGTGGAATAACATTCAGAGGCGCCTCAGCTGAAGTTAGAGCACTGACCAATAAAAAAGTATTTTTTAAAAAAAGTATAACATAAAAATAAAAAATACATAATGCACTTATTTTTTACATATATATATTCATTCCTACCTCTCCAAAAGCCCTTGTTAGAGACAATACACATACACGTTTTCTTCCTTTCCTTCCCTTCTCAACTAGGCAACTTTCACTTAGGATATGGCACAGATGAAATCACCACATTGTCACTCTAAGTCATCCTCCGAAACTGAGAGCTCATGGTGAGCTTCTGTGCATTTCCCCATAGCCAGCTCTCACCACTTAGTATTTAAATGCCTGCATTTGGGGGAGGAAAGGGACCTTAAAACCATTCCAATGCAGTTAACTAACATCACCTCTAACCGGAGGTACTCTCCAACACCAGCCCTTTGAGCTATAACATTAGCACTTACTCTTTCCCTTGCCTGTCCCACACTCTGAAGCCAAGCACCTCACCACAAGCAGTCACCTTTGAGCCATTGGAGCAGAAAAAACTGAAGCCACATATCTTTGCTGGCACAATTGTTACACCCAGAAATTCTCACATACAACTGAAAAAAAAGGGCCTCTGATGATAAAACCTCTTCCATGTGCTTCCTGACCGACTGTTCGGTCTTCACTGTTAGTCTAAGCAAAGTATCTTGAAACCTTTCAGGTGCAAGCACACTTGAAACTTTCAGGACAAATCTCAATTTCCATATGAAAATCCCTCTCCTTATTGAAAGCAGAAGTTGTTGCCATAAATTCAAACTTCCCATTTTAATTTATAGCAACTACCACATAATCAGCTTCATAAAACTTCGGGGAAAACTTCTATTTAATAAGGATTTTAATGGACCGTGCTGGAAAAAAAGAAAAAAAAAAGGCAGAATTTGTCCCCTTTGTATCCCCTGACTTAATGCACCTGCTCAATCCCCTAGCACAGAAAAGCAGACTTAAAAAACTCAGATGACTGGCAAAAAGCATTCCTGCAGATGAAGTTTACCCTGTACATCGCAGCAGTGTAAAAAAAAAAAAGCTAACTGCTTCCCAGCAGGGCCTAGTAAGGCAATTTCCAAAGGCCGCTTCCTCTAAGCTGTGTTACAATGTGAGCACGGTTGTGTTTGGCCAGGGACTCCCACCAGAAGGCAGTGGATCCAGAGCTGCCCAATTCCTGATTCTCACCTTACTGGAGAGAACAAAGAAGTTTTCTGACCATGACCTCCCTCTCCGCTGCTTTGCATCTCTCTACAAGCCCCCTTTATTTCCCTCCACCCCTCCTTGGCAGCTGAGCATGGCTGCTGAACTTGCATCTCCCTCCTCTTCAGTCAGTTCTCGCAGCCGGGGCTCCCCACCAGCAGCCCGCAGGGCCATCCCTCACTGCTGTTTACAGACAGGAAAGAGCGAGGTGTGTGACCCAGCTGGCCCCTATTACAGATAATGTTATCACAGCTCCAATTGTTCCTGTCTATGTCTGCTGGTGGGAGGAAACAATCGACTTGTCTGAGCTGGAACAGGGGATGTTGGAGAACTATGAATCAGAAAGCTGCTTGTGTCAAGAAACTTTGGATGTATGTTACATTAATAAAGGACTTTTTTCCATAGCTGTGCTAATAAAGAGCAACTTTCCATTATTTCTCCCTATTTCTTCCTATTTGCATGGAGGCAAGAGGCAGGGTGTGGGAGAGGCAGTGTGAGAAAGGCAGAGGCCTACATGCAAAACCAAAGATAAACCTTCCTGGTGCCTGGTATGCAACTGCAGCCATATAGTGTCTGACGTGTACAAGAGCTACACTGCAGTGAGAATTAACTGCTAGCAAACAGGAAGCACTGCAGGATCTGCATGCATGTCCTGAAGTGCTGAACCCAAACCAAGTCCTCAGAAAAACACAAACACTGAAAAATAATGCAGGCATCCTCCATACCGGCTTCCTACTGCCCCACAGCAGGACCAGCTTGTGGGGCCTGGTTGCAGGCACCGGGACTGTCCTTCAGTGCCAACCTTAAAGGATTTTTTTACTCTACACAGCAGCACTTCAGAGGAAAAATACTAGGATTATAACTGGTCGAGTTGCAACATTTTACCTGAAACACAATAAGCTATGCCCTAAGGCATCATACTCACCTTGAGAAGACTTGGTGTCTGTTCCATTACTACCACCATTACCTTAATTAGTTTTAGCAGACTGGCTTCCTTTAAGCTACAGTGCCTGCTGTGCTCTCACATCTGGAAGTTCACCATCCAGGAGGTCATTTAAGCCCTTCCAAGTTACTTTTGCCACCATGCATTTTTATCATTAACCTATTTTACCTGGTATTTCAACACTGGATCAGGACATCAGAGAGTTGTTTATGAAGCTACAGCAGCTGTGAGCCTTACAAGAACAGAGGTGACACCCAGGCTCTTTTATTAGGTCTCAGCTCTTGGAATTTTTCAGGTCTCTGGATCATCAGCCAAAGTCAAGGATTCTGTACGTTGTTACAGTGGTGTGTTTAGTGTAACTTGTTTACTCCACTTTTGCAACTAGCCAGGAGCAGAGTCTGTTACTACTTCCCAAATGCATGGCAAAAGTATAAGCTAACTCACCCTGCTGTGGTTGATTAGAAATGCAAAAACACCTCTCAGCACTGGTTATTTGGTCTACACAATATCCTGTTTCACTTATTGGTAACTTTACCATTTTCTCCTATGAGAAACAAGCCACAGGACTAGATGACTCTGAAATGCAACTTTCTGCAGTGGATGTTCTCAAAGAGAAGGAGAGAACCCCATCCTGCAGTCCTCATGCTTTGACCAGCTCCCCAAGGATGCTGAAAGCTTTGGAGCTGCTTCCCTGTGACAAAGCTCCACATCGTTAAGTGCAGCTACTAAATGTTCCCTCTTTGGCAAGACAGTGGGAACCGATCTCTGAAAAAGCAGACTGCTTAGCACAGTAACTGGTTCTACTAGGTTTGGTGGGGATAGTGTTAATTTTCTTCACAGCAGCCTGCATGGCACTGTGTTTTTAAATGGTGACAAAACCAGCGTTGATAACACACCCATGTTACAGTTACTGCTGCAGAGCGCCTGCACAGTGCCCAGGCCTTCTCTGCCTCCGCAGCCGCCCCTGCACCCGTGTCTGGGGCGGGCAGGACACTGGCAGGGGACACAGCCAGGACAGCTGAGCCTACCTGAGCAAACAAACAACTGCCTGGGGTCTTAGCCACTGGTTGGGGTCAACCCACCACACTGGTCTATGGAGCATCTTCCAAATTTGAGCTCAAGCTGCTGGTAAACACAGATTTAAAATCATGTTATGGTGTTAAAACTAGAAGTGAAAAATGTTTTAAAACATCTGGCTGGCATAGACCAGGTATTTCTGTCTATGTCTATTACCTGTTGTTCAGGTAAAGGTCAAAGCTCTTTTTGAAAGCTCCCTTCCCATCTCTACACAGCCATAAGCAGACATCCTTAGGACAGAAAGACAGAAAACTTGTAACTACATTTAGCATATTTGTTGCAATGTGACATTTTCAGTTGTGCAATTTAAAAAAAGCAAAGTCATTTCACTATCAATGGATCCTGAGTTTTGACATTCTGGTTTCTTTCACTATTCCATTTTTTTTTTCTTCCAGTTATTTCAGCTGTTTAAAGCTTTTCACATCCTGCATGAAATATTTAAAATATGCTGACCAACTATGCCCTTTCCAACACTGGCACAGAAACAATTTCTCTAATTTATGGCTAAGAAGATGGCCAAGAGACATTCCCAATTTCCTAAGAAAATGAGCGGACTATCTGCTAATCACACCCTTAGCCAGGCCACGTCGTTACTTACAGCTACGACTGTCAAACGAGGTCTGGCTAAAGAGAAGACAGGAGCACACTCCGTGAGAGCTGCTTGTGCAACTGCCCACACGGTTCACATCACTACTCCAGCAGCACAGGCTCTTCAAGGAAGGGGGTTAC
Source organism: Falco biarmicus (assembly GCF_023638135.1). Taxonomy (NCBI): domain Eukaryota; kingdom Metazoa; phylum Chordata; class Aves; order Falconiformes; family Falconidae; genus Falco; species Falco biarmicus. Next base: position 31,557,988 of record NC_079294.1, read on the forward strand.
ACCAGTGTGTGTGTGATAACCAACCTTAAGCAGCAAGGGGAACAGTCCTGTAAAGTCAGCTGCTATTCAGAGTAGCGAAAGAGGGACCACAGCCGAAGCCTTGTTTGCATGGTCAAAGTAAGGGTTGCCAACACAGGGTAAAAGGGTGGACAGAAAAAACAGAAGTAGTTTTTGATGAGGGTGTGTTTGCTCTGAAACAAATATCAAACAGTATACATAAAAGTCTGGCTGAGCTGCTTTGTTACATACTCCTAAGTGAAATTTGGGTTCAACAATTTACTTCAAAATTAGTAATATTTCTCTTCTGAACCTGATAGTTGAACTAAAGACAAAAACATAATCATCTCAGAAATTTCTACAGAAGACTAGACATTCTCCTCACAATTATTATAAAACCTCAAACATAAGGAAGGAAAAATAGCCCAATGTGTATTATTCTTAGGTTACTAAGGAGCTCAGTGGGCTAGGCTGTCTCTCTTCAATAACTACAGGTCTCTAAAGACAATAAATAAATAAATAAATAAATCAGTGGGGGCTGGGGAGGGAGGGCTCAAAATAAACCAGTGTAATTCGAACACTGCTAGATCCTAAATAAAACACAACAATACTGACCAAGCCAGACACAGAAGACCTGGCATGACTCCAGAAAACAATAACTATTTGTCTTCTTTGCCAGAGGCAAGCAGCAGCTGAGGATGCCACTCGGGGGTGGGGGTAAAATAGCACCACACTACAGCTGGAGCATTACTCCCATGAGCAGTGCAATACAGAAGAATAAGAGATGACAAGTTAGATGAATGGCCTTTGAGAACCTTTTCAGAAAGGGACTGAGTGTTCTTTAGGAGAAGCAGGAAAATTAAGGATGCAAAAAACTGTCAACAGAGTTTTGTCAAATTCACTTGAGAGTGAAAATGAATAGACATGCAAAAGGCTTCATTTGAATCAGCCTGAAATCCTGCTCAGAAACACTGGCGGGCAGATCCCAAAACAAGGAAGATGCCCAAATGGTATTCTGTGAAAACAGATTATTTTCCTAAGAGTGAATGGGAACCCTCTGAAACACTCCCCAGAGTGTGCAGGATGATAATACACACTGCAGTGGGAAATTCAGAGTGGCAGAAAATGTCTCGAGCATTTCATAACATAGCAGGGGAAAGAAATGGAAATCCAGCAAGCGATTGGTATTTGATTGTTTCTTTATTAGTACTATCAACTTTGAAATTAGTGTTGTAATACCACCTGTAAACCTGCTCCGCAGCAGAATCAACTTTTAGGGGAAAGGTATAAGACTGGAATCAAACTATAAAATCCTTCACAACACTACATGCTTTGTAATGTAACAAACACGGTTGTGCTTCCTACCCGAGTTCACTCCCCACATGGCTGCTTCAAAACAAATATGCTAAGTGAAAGCAGAAGTGTAGGTGTCTTAGCAATACACCCTCGTGGTCATACAATCAAACATGCAAAAAGGACCAGATCAGCAATACAAGAAGCTTTTCTGCTGTGGGGTGTGGGAGCTAAACTGGGAGAGTGTTCTGAAATGCAAACCGAAGGGAAAGGAGAAAAAGGAGAACAAACTTCTTATTGTACAATTTCAAGCTTTATATAAAGTAAATTATAGCCCTTTCGAAAACATCATTAAGTCAATATACAATATCCTTGCTAATGACATGGAATGGAAACAATTTCTTTTTCTGCACCTTTCAAGGCTGCCAGGAAAAAGGGCACTACAACACTGGAAGGAACGTGGTGACCAGCAACAAAAAACAGGCAAAAGTGCTCGATTTCCATCAATAAAGCTAAACATAGCTAAGATACCCAAGGTAACATAAGGATTCGGGTTCCCAGGTCACAGCTAAACTTATTTAGGTATGTAAATTTCCTAGGCATTCTTAGGTTACAATTAAGCAAACAAGTTACTATAAGATAAAGTCTGTGGATTTACAGCTCATCAGCACTGAAGCCAGGTAGCTGCGTAGCAACCTTACTTTCAGCCAAGGTGAACGGGTAGTACGGTAAAAGACTATCAGCATCTGAAAGGAGCTTTGCCCTAGAAGACAGAGAATGCTTAAGATGAGCAGCATACAAAATGGGTTAACTAGGACTGATGGGACGAAAAGAAGGAAACATATGGGCTGATTAGCAGAAAGACTTCCTGGCAGACAAACGTGTTAGACCATGGAGCAATTTCCCACAGGAACTGGTGAAAGCTGAATCGGTTGGAGCTTTTTAAACCAAACAATAGACAAAACATAGGAAAGAATCCTGCACTTCAGGGAAACAGAGCATCGGTATTTCCGCATCTACGGAGCCCCCCTCCCCAATTCAACCAACCAGAAAAGCTTTACGCAGGTTTTTTTATAACTGGGTCCTTTCTTTGCTACAGCAGCTTTGCTCCCAGAAAGGGAAGCAGGCCTGTCCCCTTCCGTAAGGCAGCACCACTTGTGCGTCCACAGGCTGCCCAGCTTTGATCCCTGTGTTGCCTGCGGTCAGCTCTGGACCATGCAGGTCTGCAAGACATGAAAGTAAGACCAATAAAAATTACCTCCTGCATTTGAAAATGACTGACTGAATCCACTATCTAGTGACTGCAGACATTTGCCAAGTCCTTGACCAAGGCAGGCTTGCAGGGTTAGTGTTCTGGGATATTAATGTATTGCTTACTACAGACATGCGTCATTCAAGCCTTAACTAGAGCTTTCCAAATAAATCTGCTCTGAGGTTTAAAAAGCCCTTACACAGCTCAGCGGCATTCAGAATGCAGTAGACAGCAGTACATCTAAGTACGCTAATACTACAAAAAAACCTATCGTAGTTAAGAGTTCAGCCCATTAACTAGCCTGTAGCCATACAGGGCTGAGTAACCTCTGGTTTATTAGCTGTGACCCATAGCTATTTACAAAGAGACATACCAATATAAATGTATTTTGGTGAGTGCTGTAATGTGCTCTGTGGTTCCAGGCACTTCCTTGTATCAACTACCAACAACCACGATTTTTAAAAGCCCAGTTCATTTCACAAAAGGACAAAAGGCTCTCCCTTCACAAAGGAACTTAAAGAAGTGACTGTTTTTAATATTTGACAAGTTCATAGTGTCTACAGCATGTGTACTTTGACACCAAACAGGCTACCAGTGCAGTTAGGAAACGCCCTGTGCAAACACAACTCTTTTCGTTTACTGTCTGACCAGCTTTCAGAGGCACTCTTGGTTCACCAGTAGCTAGACAGGAAAGATTACAGAACATGCACTTCCACAGCACATCCTAAGTTAGGCACTTCAACCCTGTGGGCATCTACATCCCATAAAGATGCTGTAAGAGATGAAGGTAGGTCATGAAAAGGATGCCCTGTCATATTCATTACTACAATGAGTAACCGACAGTAAGACTTCAAGGCTTGTCATCTTTTCTCACTGAAATCTGTCATCTTTCTTCCCTTTCCTCACCCCACAACCCAGGACGATGCTAGGAAGCACAAGCATGAACAATTCATCTTCAGACTGCACTGGCAACAAGTACTATGCTGTCTGTGGACAGGCTCACCTTTGGCTTTCCTGCTAACAGTGGGAATTTCAGTTTTACATATTTTACTGCCTGCAGACATAAGCAAAGTAGAAGGGTAGCTAAAACATGCTAAATACCATTAAATTTATCACAGTAATATGTGGCAGGAATTGTTCCTATGATTAAAATCAACACAACATATGTACACATAGAAGATAAGTCAAGCTTTTTTTTCTTCTCCTTTAATGCAGCTCATCCTATAACATAAAGTAGGAGAACAGGTTTATCCAGAAAATTTTAGAGAGTTACTTATGCTTATTTTGGATTCACCCTACTTACACTTGCCACGGTTAGTGGTGCACCAAGAAAATAGAAAGGTAGAACCCTCCCAGAGCAAAAATTAACCATGGCCTGTAACACCCACAGCAGGGTGCAGCATGTGAGAAAACTTCTCAGGCAGCTACAGTTGCAAGAGCACATTCTTAAAACATAAATGAGTTTGCAACATCAGCTCTGTGAGATTTCATGCAAAACTAACAGAACTCAAGAAAAGGAGAAAGCAGCAGCTGGAACCATCAAGGCTGGTATAATGGAAAATCAGGTGGTTTCCTGCAGAAAGGGCAGTCGGCACTGGTGTAGCTGAGGCACTGCAATCTAGATGTGTTAGGACCGCAGCAGCGGGCTTTGTAAACAGCTGCCCAAGTGTAACGAGCAGTGCTTGAAGGCAGGGGCAAGGAGCAAACAGCTCTTCTCTCCATCGCCCGGCACTTGCCAGGCTGTGCTGCACAGGTCACCAATGGTACAGGCTGTGCTTGCAGAATGAAGGACAGCAATTCTGCAGCAAGGGTTTTTAAGCCAAGAAAACCCCAGATGACCATTAGCCCCACGTGTCACTGTAGCTTTCCTCCCCAATAGATCAATTCCCTCCTTTTCATAGCCACTTCTAGTCACCTCTTTGTCCCACAGTCACTAACAGACCAGTGCCCGCGATGCAGGAAAACTGTGTCTTTATCTAAGCAACTAGGCAACAAGTGGTCATATGGTAAATTAACTAGGAAAAATATGCTCTCATCGTGCAAAGGTGTGCCAAGCAGTAGAGGATAAATATAAAATTCAAACTATGTAATAATTCTGTTGAGAAAAGTGTTTCACTGCCTCTCAGAGGATCTTAAAACCTCTTCAATCAGTTAAAAGCTCCTAAATCCCTGATGAAATACAGACCAATACTGCTAATGGGTCAAATTAAGGCCCCCAAAAATAATCCGGTCTCCAACGTGGGAACAAACCCAGGTATTTTAACTGCTTGGAATATCCACCACAAACTGGCTTAAAACATGTGTGGCTAGGGTTTCGTTTTGCTTCCTTTAGCCAGCCATCTCTCCAGGGAACTATAAAATCTGCAGACAAGCCAGCCAGCCCGATCCCTCCAGAAACCTCCTGTGTTATCCCGCTATGCAGAGGGACCAGCTTTCCCAGCCATTCACTTCCCCCATCTTTTTTTCCCTTCTGCTCCAGTAGGTTGCAAGTCACTGAAAGAGGCACCTCCACTCCAAACCCTGCATTTGCAAGGCTAAGAAACTAAAGCTTATAAAAGGCAACTTGCCAAATGCTTCACCTAATGTCCTCCTGGTTAACCTGAACCATGATTATGCCTGTATGTTTGGGATCAATAGGCAAGAAGTGTGTAGAATAGGAAGTTGCAGCACATTTTGCCTCCTTCTCATGGCAAAGCTTCCAAATTCTTACTCTCCGAGAGACAAGTGGGAGCAGGAGACAGAAATACAGACGGAGCCTGTCAAGGAGGAGAGGGAAAAAAAAAAAGAATGGAAAAAAAGAAGGGAGATTCACCCTGCAGCGGAGACTAAGAACATATACAGGAGAATTCAGCTGTTTTCTTCCCTGCCAAAAATAAATGTCTCAAGTAAGTGCTTCAAGTAACTTTTAAGTATTAAAAATAGTTTATGAAAAATGGGTGCCTTTCAAGCTGTCTCCTTCTACGGAAAAGTTCCCAGCAAGCATGATGAGAAATAACTAAGACCTAACAGCAATTAATTTCCAGCCCATGCAATAAATTGCATTTTATAATTTTTATTTATATATCAGATTGACAAAAAACAGTTAGACATAAGCTAACAACCTACTACACAAAGGTGGCAGCAGCACAGTAACAATTTATTGGACTTATTCCGGGCTCTTTTATTTGGTCGGATTTTACATTAGGAACCAACTAGAAAGCAAGATAATTATTTTTACCGGGGAATATAAAGTTTCTCCTGTTCATCCTGTGCCTGCAGGAGGGGTGACCTTTGTTTTCTTGGTAATAAAACTTCTCTTTCCCAGTCTTTATGTTAGACATACCAAGCTCATGACAGGAGTTTGCTATTTCAGAATCAGAAAGTTGTCCAGAGTTTTAGAGAAAATGGGTAGTATCCTTAAAAACATGTCTGGGACTGCTCTGTCTACCATACGTGGTATTTTCAAATGTAACAGGAGACACGGCTGTGGCACAGCCACATTCAAAAGCCTGATTCTTCCTAAGAAAATGAGCAAAGGAGGACACAGTGGCATCGATTTGGTCCAGATCAGCAACATAACTATGTATTTTATGCTCCTCAACAGATTCAAACAGTCCATGTGGAAATGATGCCACTGTTGCTACCCATAATGGCTCATCCTGCAACCCCACTCTCTCAGCTACACCGCAGGAGCACTGCCACAGCTCCTGCCCAGAGCCACCGCCTCTGACCGAAGGACGAAGGACGCACCAGACTACAGAAAAGGTTTTTAACTGATATGGATCTTGGCATTTTAAAGCTTGTCTTGTTTACCTGACTGGCCTAGTTCCCTCTGTCAAACAAAACTAAGCAACAACCCATATCAGCCATGGATAAGTTAAAATGTTAAACTCTACTATGCAATGAGAACAGCTTTCAGATCCTTCCTATTAATTTTCTCATGCCCTGGTGTTGACTCACCTGGTCTGAAACCCTGCTTGCAAAGAGGTGCTCAGGCAAGAAATGTCTCTGTACTACTGGAAAGAGCAATCTTTCACCCCTTCAAAAAAACATATTAAAAGTGCAGGAATAAGCTACTGGTGTTCAGGTTTTTTTCTTTATAGGGGCAGGGGTTCGGCAAGTCGCCATGCTACTTGGCTTCTATATTTATGTCTGCTATAATTTGACCAGTTCCCACAGAACCAAAGTCCCTCACTGAATACTTAAAGTATCTCATCTTCTGGGGAAAACCTTTTACTTAAAAAAAATTTTCATCCTGAAATTTCTATTACTTGCCTCCTTTCCCCCCATGTAACTAGAATGCATATAGAGTACACATCCCTTTTGCGTATGGCAGTATCTCATTAACTGCAAAGGAAAACCAGTGTAAACACTGAAACATTAAGAGAAACAACTTCTTCTGTGAAGCTACTAGGAAATAAAAGGTTAAAAGCCTGTAATTTTAGCTTTCGTCTACTGCATTGCCACTAAGTAGTAGATTTACAAATGTAATTTTTTTTTAATAGAGCCATAAGAAACACAAATACCAAAATCACGCTATTTTGCAAAGTATAACTATGATAATCTCATTCAGACTGGAATTCTGCTCGTGACACACAAGCTGTTGCACGTGTGATTTTGTGTATTTTGCTCTGAAGTTAGAAAAGTAAAAGTCCCTCAAAAGTGGCCAAATACTACAATTTATATGAATGTTCATAGAGGGGAGGACCAATAGATTAGCCTTAGCAGAGGGACCCAAGAGGCTCTTCCTTCCTGTACCCCAAAACTGTAAGTCACCCATGCACATTTACATCATTAACTAATAAAAGAGGTCTAGATCAACCCAAGTACAAGCAGTATTCTGTTCATTCAGAAGAATTTCTCAGCTAAGATTTGGGGAGGGAACGGGACGATACAACACAGACACAACAGACAGAATGGGCCTCGCACATACACACAAAAGTTTGTACAGAGTGGAGTGCTGCTTTCGTTGTTACACCCAGAGGAAACAGCTAGAGCAGTATTTGGCATTTTTCATGAACCTTAAAAGCAGCTGCTCAATACCTTTGAAAAGCAGGTTCATTACTTAGTAACTTACCCTCAGAATTCAGATACAAGAAGGACCAATATGGTCATGCTTTGTCCTACAGCCCAAGCCCCAGCCCCTCACCATGACCTCCATCAAAAGTGATAATCTGCCAAAACACCTTTGTGAAAATAACGAAAATCATGATCTGAAACAGTTTCAACTAACTATGAAGCTAATTTGGTAAGTAGTAGTATCTTTTAATGATCATTTCCCCTAGCTTACAGCCCAGGGTGTGCTGCAGGTAACACGCGAGTCACAAAGCACTCTTCTGCCTGTCTTGGTGCAAGAAACACAGCAGCATAAGCTGGTACTTAGTTAGCAAGCAGCAGAAGGGAGCCAGCAGTTTAGAGGGGACTATCCTAATAGTTCATCATGCTGCAGGAGGCTTCCCATCATCAATGCTCTCTCTACATAAACAGTCATTCAAATACTGTACTCACACGGATTCATGGATTTTGGCTAGGTCTGTGGTCACATACGGGCAGAGACACGTATAATCTGCCTCTTTTTGCAGAGGCAGAGCAGACATAACCTGGCTCTACCAGGGATGCTGCCTGGCCTCACTGGCACGGCACAGGGCTCAGGAGGCTAGTAAGTCCCATGGAGAAACAAAGCCAGTCCTCTGCCACACTAGCACAATTCTGCAACCTCAAAATGAAGAGCTGGCTTGCCTCCAGCCAACTTCAAGCACAGGACAGGCCCTAAACATACGTCCTTCAGTACAGCCTGTTCTGAACACCACAGCCCAGACATTTGTGAAGGGGAACAAAGAAGGATACCGAGTCAGTGCAAAGAGTGGTTTGAAGTTTGAAATTTGCTCTTCAAAAGCTCTGTCCTTTAGGCTTAACCTGCTTATGCTAACTGCAGAAACATTCAGCTCAAAAGGAAGTCCCATATGCAGAGCTTAAACAAAGGAGACAGTAAAACTCTACAAAATAAGGGACAAAATGCAAACCTATGACCAGCAAGGTTTATGTAACCTTGACTTAAACAATGCTTTCAGCATGGAGATTAAGTGACAAACTTTTTGGTAGAAATGCCTTGGCTTTCTTTCAAGCACTTTATCCCAAAACTACAACACACAGGGAAGTGTCATCTAATGTTTTCATGAAGGCTAACTCTACATATTTTATATATGTAGTTTAACGTATTTTCATGGGCTTTAGGTTTAGAATTAGCTTGTATAGAGTTTATTCTTTTACCCGTTTATTCATCAAATGTATGGCTTTTAGAATCGGTGAAATGACAAACATGAGGCAATGGGTATTAAAGTAGGTAAGTATCCATTGTTTTTCACAGAAAACAGACAGGAGAGAAAAGTCAAAATCAGACTGAAATGACAGGAAACGCTGCATGTGCTTTTAAATGCAAACAAGTGCAATGAGGGCACTTAACTGAAAGCTCTAGCCACAATTAATCGTTTCTTGTTCCCATCAAATGTAAATTCTTCAAATCCCTGACTACTGCAAGCATCTGGACAAAGGACAGCACAACCTTAGATAATCTCTTTATGCCATGCACAGAACAAGACAACCAAGACAGGTTTAGTTTGACTTACCCCATCAGGTTAAACAAACTGTGTGACTGCCCCAAACAGACTACATGTGTAAAGGCATGACTCTGCCCTACCTCCTTAATAGCTGGCTCATCTCAGATAAACCTTGACAACACAGTGAAGCATGATTTTCAACATCTGTAGTGTTATGAACGAAGTAAGCATGCAAGCATGACAGCCTTCAAGTCAGTGAAGTATGCGACACTGAAAGATCTCAGACAGCTAGTGTTAAAATATATTATAGACATGGTTTTACAAACAGAGATAATTCAGCACTGTTCTTATGTTGAACTGTTCCAACTGTTGTATGGCAGTGTAAGTTAGCAACAGAGGGAAGACCTGAGGTCTTTCACTAAGTCAGCCTCATTGTTTTAGTAGAAAGTACCACGGCTCATGCTCAGCACTGTACTGTCATACTTTCCTTACTATGAAAGTCTGTTTTACATGGGATATTTTCAGAGCAAAATAATAACATTCCCTGTTTTCTTCTCCTTGAAGACACCAGATTCTAAGGTCAGGGGATGAAGAATCTGAAGTGACTGCAGGAATACCAGCAGCAACAACCTGAATTCTACTGAAATCTCACCTTTTCTATTAAAACGTAGATTCATACTCAAATTCTTTTAAAACTCAGATAACACTAGACCTAAATGCAAATATTGCAGTTCGGTTTGTTCTTGAAAAGCTCAAAAAATGGTAGAATTTCTTCACCCTACATCCCAGAATCTGAAAGTATAGTTAAAATAAAGCATGACTTTTCAACACTCAATGTTTCCCCACCTACTATGTGCCCCTTGAACCAGTAAAATCCATAACCACAATGTCAGCTATGTTCCTGTCAAGTTACTGTTGCCTACCAAACACAGACGTGGGGTATTTACCATGTATTTCATGTCCATACCTCAGACCCCGAGGACAATTTTTAAAAAAGAAAATGTTTTTTCACTGCATTCAGCTTTCACCTCCAATGCAAACCAAGTCATTTAAGTCAAGCGAGTTATCAGTATCAACATACAACAATAAGTGGTCTGAAATATGCAGATATTCAGACTTGAATTTATAATCCCTCTCGATCTCAAAAAAAAAAAAAAAAGAAACAAATCCCTAAACCCAAACCCTAAACAAGATAAAAACCCTACCACTCTCAGGAAAAGAAATGTTGATTATTAGAAACAGCAGTCTTACAACATTAGCATACAGCTTTAAAGTTGGAATACCAGCCTAGATCCCACACCCCTTCAGCAAACTTTTATTCCTCAGCTTGGTGAAGCACTAATTAAGAAGATTTAGCAGATTAAAGTGTGAGTTGCTTTAATACCATATAGTTGCTTCTATTTTGAATACTCAGGAGATGCTCCATTACAACAACTGCAGATATACCATGAACACCTACAGAGGCAGAGAGTATCCTTAGATCAGGATGACAAACATGCAAGTAAAGACTGAAAAGCAAAGAATTTTACAAACAGTGCCCCACAGAAACATGGAACTCTTCAGTAAGTGAACTGCTTTGTTTTGCTTTAAAGTTCTATTTACTTGCTGTTCCTGGGTGTTTCCTCATTGTTTTACGGTTCATCGTACTACTGTGAGCATGCCATAGGCAACCTCACTATGCTGTAGGCTGTTGCTAAGTTATCCTCTGCAAACACACAAAGTTCTTCAGACAGAATCATAAACAATCCTGATAGATTCAATAAATAAAAGTTGTAGCACATCAAGCTTAAGAAAATTTATAAGAAATTAAAATTCCTAATCATCAGCAACTACGCTTGGTACTCCTGTCTAATGAAGATGAAGTAAACTCTGTTAGCTCTTCTTTTAAACATTAACTTGATGGTATTACTGCACCAAACCTTGGCCACAGACAGCCATATCTGGGCAGTAATAATGACGACCTTCAAGACAGCATTTCCATGGACAGATTATTTTTCATGCATGATTATGCAGCATTTACATTGCAATTCCCTACACAAAGCAAAGAAGACAGCCTAGTATTACTTGCAAATCACTTACGCTGTAAGCAGAGTTAAGTTGTACCCATCCCAGGAGACTCTTGAACAATAGTTACAAAAAAACAGTCCTCAAGAACTAGGAATATTCAGCGCTAAGGAAAAGGCAAAAGCAGTCAAGATTCATTGATTTCAGAAGGACACATCAAAAGAGACACAGAGCCGAGAGCTACAGAAACACACAACAGAGCCCTTTCTGGCTGTTAAGAAAGAACAGGACACCCCGCAATAACCTCAGCTGATTCAGGACTACCACAACTCCTGGGACATGACCATGGCATAGCAGCTGCATGAGAACTGCTTTCAAGTCCCAGGTGGCTCAAAGGCAGTGGGCTGGCCACACCTGTCTTCTAGAAGCACCTTTGGTTTGAGCTCAGTCCCTCCAAAGTCCCCCTGCAATGCTGCAACCATGGTGCTTCCAGCTGGTTTCCTGGGGGTTTGCTGGGGGAACCTCTGGGTAAGGCACTCCCTCCTCCACTGCTGTCTGGAGAGGTCCTCCTCGCACACCAGAGGGTACACTGGTTGGCAGAGCAGGGACTTGGAAACCAAAGCCAGGAGCATGATGAAAGCAGACCTGCTGAAAACATCACTCAAACCTTCTGAGTGACTAAATCAGCACTTTGCCGTTTAAGCAAAAAGGAACACGACAATGCAGAAGTTGAAGTAACAGCTGGGAAAATGCGTTTCCACTTGCTACCCAGCTTTCCATAATGCAAACTAACTACCCACTGACCACCAGGGTATGTTGCTATCCTCTTTCCTTCCTTGAAGCTGGACCTACTCGATCCTAACAGAGAAGTAAATATAAGCCACTGAGCTGCTGTACAATGGGCTAACTGCCCTAAATCAGTAAAAAGACATTACACCAACCACCCCTTAAGAGGCACTGCAAGGCCTGGACCGTACTGGATACGCTGAACATGCTCTAGCCCTGGCAGCTGCGTACAAATCAGAGGCCAGCCGTACCAGCTCAGGTAAAGCAGCAGCACACCCATGCAGCACACTGCTCCAAAGCCAACACAACTTTTGTGTGCATCAACTTTTACAGGCTCAATCAAAAATACCCAGGTTTTAGGAAGCACAGAAAAAAATAGAGATGCATTGATCTAACCATACAAGCTGGTTGAAGAATCTAAGAAGAGACCCAGCAGGCAGTAACATCTAAGACAAGTCATCATGGTGTTTATCAAAAGTAAGCATTCAACACACCCGTTAGGCGAGACTGACAACTGGGGTGTAGTTTCCTCACACAGCAAGAACTGAAAGCAGTGTGAGGGTGGTGCACTTACTTGACTGGCAAGAAAAAAGGTCTTCTGGTCAATGCAGGAGCTTCATTGTTAGAAACCCACCAGCAACTCCAACCTGCCCGTTTTGGCTCAGAGGCGGAAGAACCATCAGGAGCAGGGACAGGTAGGAGGATCACTCACCAGCAGGGAGCAAGTTATCTCTACCTCCTTTTCAGTCACTTAGTTCAATGATAACCAGCCATAAAGGCCTTGAATGGTATGCAAGTCATCACCACAGCAGGCTCATGAACATGATTACATCTGCTTTGACTCCATTTCAAACTGCTTGTACTTCCCCCCCCCCCCCCTTTATAGCTGCTGTTCTTTTTTCAGCCACTTAAGGATGTTATCATAAAGGAAAGGGTATTACAAGATAAGCTCATCTAGGTCACAGGAAAGAACATTTTCTAAGCTAACCTAAAGCACAAACGATCTCTCTGCAATCAACATAAATTCTCTATAGACTGCAGTTACTTTGTCCTCTGATCTCTGTTACCAGTAATTCAATGAACAATTTTAACACAGTAACTGTGCTGCTGAGGTTACAGGACAGTGGAGTTGTGCAATGAAGCTTCTTGTACAAGAAAACAATTTCAGACGCACTTAGACCTTTGAGTAAAGGAAGCTTCTGGCTCCAGCCAACAGTTTACTACAAAAACAAAGCTAAAAACCTTTTCTCAGTTCGCAAAGTCAGCCAAAAATTCCTCTACAACAGTTGTTTCCCTTACATTTCAGTCTCTTACAGTATTAGCTCATTCCCAATGGCATCTTTTCCATCTCGTCTTCAGATGATTCTGTCAAAACACTGTAAATAACTTGTTTGCACTCTGGCAAGGTACCAGGAGGAATTTATTATTATTATTTTTTAATGTCCTTACTGACTACTGAATACTCATAACAAACAGTCAAATGAGGACAGAATATACATGTAACTTAACCTATACAGTAACTTTACATTAGATACAAAACACCTTTTGTTCAAGGAAGCACACCAGTTGGGAAATTAAATGAGGCAGATATAATTTATCAGAGCAATCTCAGGTTAAAAAAATTACTAGTGAACTCGGGTAAGACTCTGAACTACCCTGGATGCTAAAAGAAGAGTATAAGGTGTGGTTTCTGCCTTCCTACTCATAATCTCTGTCGTGTCATTTTTCAAAGACACAGGAGCACCACCCACATTTCAATTTAGGTTGGTTTGGGGTTTTTTTCCGTGGCTGGAATGTCAGATATCTTAATGACTGGTTAACTGACAGCATTGCCTTAGGATCCTACAGGTCAACAAGCAAACTTTAAGCAAATCTAGAGGACAAGCTCTCTTGACATGCTTTTGCTGACCTGTAATAGGAGCAACCAATAAAATATTTTGACTCCTTTAGAAAAATAACCTTAACATAAGAAGGGAACAAGTAAAATATACTATGGCATCACCATTTCAGTGACAAATCTATGCTGTATACCAAAGGCAGGCTTGGATTTCCTTTGCTTTTAAATGTGCAGGTAAGTCAGAAGGCATGGATACAAAGCCTCCTATGAACAAACCCAGTGCTCTACAGATGGGTGAGCAGGAGGGGAAGCAGCAGAGCACAGGGTGTGACGACCACTGATGAATCTGCCTTGCAGCACTGCACAGACAAAGCTCGTTGGCTTTTGTGGCTCCTCTGGCTTTGAGATTTATACAGCTTCAGTATTATGTCAATAGCACACTGTCTTTAAATATACCAACAATGTCATCCCCAGTATAAATCTGAGCAACAGAGATATATTCATATACACCTGCCGGAGAAGCCTTGTCTCCAGCTCCCACCCCCAATCTACGGGAAGAAAGTCAACTCCTGCCCTCAAACTTCTTCTCTTTAAAAAAAAAGCTTTCGAAAAGGAGGGGCTCTATTTCTACCAATTGCTAAGTGACTGCTTACGGCAGATCATACCGTTCGGTATCCAATGTCTATTTTGATTCATTTAACAACTGTGGTTGGCTCACCCTTGCCCCCAGCATAGCCAGGAGAGAACCACAGTAATCTTATCTAGGAAGCTGCAGCAGCAGTCTCCTTTTGGAGAAGTCACGTGAGGAAAGAAGGATGAAAAGAAAAATTAAGATACTACAGCTCTCAAATTTTCCACAGATCTGACCTTATGCTAAAGAAACAATTTTGGATAACCCACTTCTACCTCACTTTAGAGAAACTATGCCCGTAATCATTTAACTGTCGCGTCTCTCTCCTTTCTTCCTTGGACTGAGATCCTACATTCAACAATTCCCACTCTAAGCTATTAATTGCACAGCTTTTGGTAGCAGTGCAAAATCAATTTTAGCAGTAAACATGCTCAAAAACGAGACAAAGACAGTGATTCAAAACAGTCAAAAAGTCCATGAGTGTTTTCCACTGATATGCTATGTCAGTATGAGAGATACTGCAAACCAACAACCAAAGGCATAGAAAACATCTACAGCATATGCTTTTCTGTCTGATCTGCCTACCTTCAGAGATACAGCAAAACAAGGTCTATGCTGTCACCAAAGAAAACAAAGCACCAGTGTATTGCTCTCACCAGAAATGCAGAGTTAAAGTGAATAATAAATATTCCTTCTAGCAAGATACATCATTCTTAAAAGTGTCCCTTCAGGAAAGAAAAAACAACAGAGCGGGTGGAGGAGAAGTTAGGCTGTTCTGATTAAGCTGAAGCCACTCTACTTTCTTCTGTTGTAATTCCATGAAGGCAATCAGGTTCAGCAAACCATTTCCAGGTTTCACTGTGTTTGAATGTGCCCTGTTTTATATAAGGGCAGCTGAAGTACGTGTGCTAAGAGTTTCTCTAACTTAAGAAACTTCAGGGCCTAATGTCTTTAAGCACCAGGTTTTATTGGAACCCCATTCCATCTTGTGATATGAATACATTTATCTCCTTTAATTGTGAAGTGCCAGAAGAGCAAACAAGCATGCAATGATCTCCATATACAACTATCTCAGGTCACAGCCCAGACCAAAGGAGTAAATAACTTTTGCAGAAGCTGGAGAAAGGCAGAGTCAACAATATACACTACAACAACTTCCACAAACTCCACTGATGTTCTGCAGAGTCCTCTGGAAGTTCATGCCTACCAGCCACGCTCAGTGAGAAAGGCAGGCATACAGTCTCCTTTACTGTTCTGGTAATATCCTCTCTACAAAGCTTTGGTTTGAAGCAAGTCTGAGCTATGGTGGATACCAGAGTCATTGATCCCAAAGGAACATTGTTGTCCCAGTGGAACAAAACCCCAGGACTGAAGACAGGGTTACAACTGCTGTTGCAGGAATGAGCTTGCAGCTCTGCCTAAGCTGAGAACTGCATGAGTTTGCCCCCAAAACAGACAAACGATGGGACATTCAGCTGGGAGGACACCTCAGTACTAGGGTCAGAGACAAGTGTTACCCTTGGTCATACTAACTCCCCATTCTTCCTACTCCAAGAAAAAACTTCAGAAAAGGTCAAAAGAGCCATGTGCATATTTGTACTTCAACACAGACTTTGCAGTTTCAGCAAACCGCAGATGAGACAGGTTGGCTTTAAAATATGGCATTTCCCAAGTCACATTGTCTCCAAAAACACTGCATTTGCCCTGCCTTGATACTGTAACACAACATCTGCCTCCAGCGAGACAAATAATCCTATTGTTTAGTGCAGCCCAAAACTAAAGTCCCAGTCTTTGTTGCCCATAGGCACCACTGCAATAATCATGATTAATAAATGCAATGTCTAATTGTCATTTAGTGCAAAGACTGAGACTGTATGTTGCAAAATATTCCTAGTCAAAAGGAGGCAAATACAGAGTTTTACTCCCCAGCATTTCTGTCAGGGTCTTATGTTTACCCACACTGTTTCCTAAGGAAGCATTATGAAGCTTTGCAGTTCACAAAAGTATCTGGGGAGGCACTTATACGCTGATGACTAAAGGAGTATTACACACAGCAAACTGCAGAAATTACCAGCCCCCATTAATAGTCCCATTTTCCTTCACACACTCATCTTACTCTACAACTCCTCCATTCTGGCATCTCAAAGCAACTTAAATGGCATTCTACTACATGGAATATTATTACCTTCATTAGGAACAAGAGGCAGAATTTGTAAGGGAGTTGTCCAAAGTGTCTGCAGTAAGTGACAAAGTGAGGCAACTCCACACTGAGATCTCGGTCCCATTACAGTCATCAAAATCTTTGGCAGAGGTCCCATGCAGACTGGATTTCCACCCCAGGACATCCCAGTTCCCAGCCTTTAGTAGTTAGGACTCGCTGCCTCATCAGTACATACCAAGGAGTCAAGAGAAGACAAAGGGGCTGGGCAGAGCTGGCTCCATGGGCCAAAGCAGTACAAGCTCAAACCTGACAGCCATTCATTACGTATCTGTTACAGATTTCTAAATCTTAGTCATGTTTTCACTCACCCAGGTGACTTCTGCAAGTGATGGCAGAGCCTATAGCTCTCTGAGCCACAAAAATTTCTTCATGGTTCTCTCATTCACTCACCAAGAGTGAAAATAAATCAGATCTAAATGCATTTTTGTTTGGCTTACTCTGTCCAGTTTTTAAGAATAACAGTTTTTTTATTTAATCTGCTTAATCCACGTGGTGAAAACGTACTGTAGTTTTGTCTTCCTCCCCTGCTGCAACAAATGTGTATTTATCCTTCCTCCCCACTGGACCAGAAAAGGGCCACGCTGTACTTCAGTGACCAACATGCTGACGCAATATACAGCGGCATGCCAAAAACCCCCTTCCCTGCACTGGAACCCGTGCTTCACTCCTGCTGGGCAATGCTGCTTCTTGGGTACCAAGAAGCCTCACACAGAGGGACCTCCCCTACTGGGAAGGGCCAAGGAGAGGATTCAGGGTTCTGTTCTTCCACAGTCCTGCTATTTCTGGATTTAAAGGTGAGATTATTACACCTTTTTCGAAGACCTCACTTTGTGTTCTCAGCACACTCTGCGTAGTGCTGATGCTAAGAAGTACCAGAATGTTTTCAAGATTTTAACCAGCAGCCCCTCACCTTCAAGCACATGCAAAGTACCTCACACAATCCAGACTGGGGAGGGCTAGAGGGCTTTTGTAGCATCATTCCAAAAAAATGCATTGAAGGCAAAGCAGACTGCCATTCCCAGGACAACATGCACTTTACTGAGGGCCTGGCATACATGTAAAAATAAACTTTCTTCTCCCTGTACTAGACAGCCAATTCTCCAACATCTCAACAACCCTGCTTGCTTTGGAAGCTTTCCAGTCCTATCTTTCTGTATATGCTATCGGATATATATTTTATAAGCTCCTTTTCTCAGAACACTGCTATTCCAAGGTTATTCCATTAATACTTCATGTGAAAATAAACCTCTCCATTTCAAGAAAACAACAGTTCCCTGGCAACAATTAGTGGGAACTGTTGTCATTAGTATTTTACTCTGATTGAAGAATTAAAAAGGGAGAAGGGGATCTTCAATTCTCCTTCACAGGCTTCAGTAAAACCCACAGCTCAAAGGACAGTTTTCTTCTCCAAAGTAAAAAAAGAATTAAAATATCTCAATTCGGAGGGAGTAGGGGGAAAAAGGAAAAACAAAACAGCAGGCGAGACCATTGTAACTACTACAATCAGCTGTTCCACATTGGAAAACATGTTGTCCTCCCCATCCCACTGCTATTAAAAAATGTGCAGCTTGAAATACAATGACTAATCCCACTTTTATAGCCAACTGACTAGAACATCTTTCTAAGATAAAAGAGATTAGTGTTCATCTGAACCAAAAATACCCACCAAAAATAGGAAATAATCGCTATTTATAATTAAAAAAAATGCAGGCAAAAGCTCTAGGAAAACTTGAGCGTGGAAGTGCTCAAAACGGCTTTGAAGTTGTGAGAAATGCAAAGGCTCCAAACTTTGTCACACAAAGACCAAACTGGCAATTTGTCAGAAGCCAAAGGGCTGCAGCTAATTATTCAGGATTTGCATAACTTGTGAAACAAAAATAAATGCATGTCCCCATCAGAGGTACTTGTGATGATTTCCACTTCGCTGCACATGTTTTCAATCTTACATTCTTCAGACTAAGCCAAACAGATTTTTTCCTGAAAAACAAGGTAGATGGGGATGTTCTCTCTCTCCCTCGCCAGCGTGCAAAGTCATAAGAAAATGGATACTTTACTGGCTGAAGAACCACCAACAATTTTCAGTTCTAAATTAGGCCTTATGCTAATTTGGGGGAGGGAGGGGTGAAATTGAACAAAATCAAGCTTTTACTAAAAAACATTAAAACCAGCTTTAGCTTTTAGAAACTACCCAAACCCCTTATTTGCTAGGTTCCATTATAGAAAATAATTATTTAATGGTAAATGCTTCATCAGACAACCACTGCATAACATCAGAGGCTGCCTTTCCCTTGAAAGGGTGAGGAAAGAATTTACTAAGAAATGCCTTAATTTACGTATCTACTGGCAAGTCACCCCAATGCCAGTGCAAGAGCTGCTCTGTCTCAGCCTTGCCAGCTGCTGCCTGCCCAGTAACTGCCTGCAGACCACAGCAGATGGGCTTCGGTCATGTCTGTCACCTGCTCAGAGCATCTCCACCCCTCCTCTGGCCACCAGCTCACACCACTCCAGCTGAGCAGGCAGCTGTGAGGGGTGGGAAGACCTGGCAAGAAAGAGGAGGTAAGTAACTGCTACAGGAACTGCAAGAGCATTTCATTCAGAATACTTTAAATGCAGCTGAATTGGTGCTGTTTTTCACTGGATGAAAACCAGCAACACCAGGTCTGCTGACCACCTTCAGCTGCTCTTCCTTTCCCTTTGTGTGCCACACAACAACATGGGGAAGCCCCAACACTGGGCAGTGCATGGCCCCACACCTCTTCTGAGGCACCTGCAGCTAGACCCCCGGCCACCCAGGTTTGCCAGCACAGCTCCCAATAGCACTGGGGCTGCTACAGCAACAGGCAGGCTCCCTAGGGGAGCACGGGCACATCCTTCAGTCTTCCCTCTTGCTCCAGTTTAGCAGGAGTGCTTCCTTACCTCACAGGGTACAAACAAGTAAGCACCCTAATTCAGAAAACACCCTGATACTAGGATGATGCCTACTTCAATTAAGCAAATGACCAGCTACAAGGTAAGAGATACAACACTGTATTCTGTTAAGAGCCCGTATTTAAAAGTCAGGAAGACATGGGTTTGTCTTGCAACGTAACACTGGTTTGTAGCTGCCCCACTGACTTGGATTTAAGCAGCAAAAAGCAAATCTAGTTCCAAAAGACTGCCAGATCTTAAAGATGCTGCTATTCAGAGTTCTGCCACTGGCCACTGGAAAAAAAAGAGAAATAAGCTAACCTGTTAATGCTCCCAAGTGTTTGAGTGCAGGCTCAGACTCATACTGTCTTTTGCAAGTTCATAACCTTGACAGCTTTTTATTAATTCATCTACTGTACTATCTTTTAAGCCAGATAGCTTGATGGGTGTTACTCAATTGTACTATATAACATCATGCATTTCAGCTCCTATGCATTGAGTTCACAATGAATTCTCACTATGTAAGAATTCAATCAATATTTCTAAAAAAATTCCAATTACCTATCACCAGACAACTTGAGAGGTTCTTTGTTTGTTTTCAATGCGATGCTTGAATAATGTCTTACCACTGGATCAAGGAATATGCCTGTTAAGCACCCCACTGCCAGTCCTATTCTTCCAATATTTCTCTTTGGAGGATGCGCATGCTTCCCCACTCAGTAGAATAGAAAGCTAGAACTACTCTTTTTACTGGAACTGAAAGTCTAAGACAAAACACAGAACTTGAACACAAATCACAGAATGTTAATTGCTGTCTAGCAGCAGCTTGCTTGATAATCTGCCCAGCACAATTAGCCTTAAGAAAGCAAAGTAAGAGGATTTCATCGGTCTAGGTGAAGACTAGAGGACCATCCTAAACCCCTACTGCAGGAAGGAAACAGAAGTCACACAGGTGTTTATTTGAAGACTTCTCCCTTTAGTAGCAGGAAATTCTTTCCTGCTCTTGTGAAACATCTTCGGAAAAGAATAATCTGATGTCTGTTCACAGAAGTCAGCACATACCAGTCCATCGTGCTTTGCTATCTAGTAGTCATTAACTGAATCTTACCCTCCGTCTCACTACTTATTACTGGAAAGTACATCTAAATTCAGAATTTTTAAAAAATGTATTTAGAGAAGGAAATAGATAAATAGCCTGTGTATTTATGCAGCTTGTGTTACTTTCTGTTGTCAGGTGTAAGAGCTGGTTTCTCTTGAACAGTATAGTTTCTTTAAAGGGGAAGGGGAAACAAATCCAAGAAACACTGCTGCTTAACACAGGAAAATAATATTCCCTCTATCAAATAAACTTTGCCCAGCAGGTCAACACCAAGACATCCTCCATCTAGAAGCAGGGCTAGTAGGATTGATTATGTCAGGTGACTCAAGCAAGCTTCCTAAGGAATGCTGAATGGAGAAAGAACCCATTTCTGATACATCCCCTACTGGCTACAAGTACACGCATCAGCATATATGAAGGAAGCAACACACAAGCAATAGGCAAGGGGTGATCACACACAGCCATCCACTCTCTCTAGCAAAGCAGCAGGCATCAGTGTTCAGGGTATGCCTTTGGGGCACAAATTCCCAGTATAGGTTAGTCTGACATCTCAACTATACTGTGACATTTGAGACCACAAAATACTTTTGCACAAAGTCCTGTGTCACAAAGTCCTTTGTAGTTCTGTCCAAATGCTTCCCAAAATGCTATTCCAATAAAGAAATCCTTTCCAATTATTTTGTGTCTGATGCCTACCCATTAAGCTACACAGACTTCAGAAGACTAACAGGTAACCCACAGAAGGTTACTACTTTATCCACAAAGTAACATGGAATTTGCCCGCTGCTCAGCTGATCAGTGCATCACTGAATTGATCTCGTATGAGCACTTTGCTGCTTAAACATACAGCGTAGGTGCAAATGCAGACATGAGAATATAATGTGCTGGGGTATTACTAAAATAACAGTATCCCCTGGACAGTGAAACAGCTTTCTCCCTGTGCTGCTTGTGAAGCTGTGTTTTGCAAATACTGGTTTCTAAGTATCTATCTGGAGACGCTATTATCACAAAAGAAGCTGCTCCTTAGCTCTGAGCAACAGGAGATACAAGTAAGAGATGATGGTGTACTGATGAAAGGTTAAACGCAGCCAGTAAAGTATATGCCCCTTTTCATTGTAATACCATGCAGTATCCCATATTTTTGGGGATACCAAGCACATAAACTGGAAAATATATCTTTCAGGTAAGTAGCAAAAAGAATCTGTTTAAGCCTTTTCTGATAGTGAATTCTTTAAAATAACATGTCCTCATTTGTAATTTTTTTTGAGCTTTTCTCCTACTCCCTGCTGCTGTTGAGAAGCACTTTTCACATGGACTTACAAGCAGCCTCAACTATCAGTGGTTAGCACCCCGTTTTCCTCCTCTCTATTGAGGCAGTTTCATCTCTGAGGTACTAGAAAACAAGTGTGAGGAACACACTGCCCACAGTGCAAAACGAGCACTCAGTAAGCATCAGCAAGAGTGAAACCTGTGACACACAGCTCTTCTAAGTACATAAGATAAACCAGAAGGAAAGAGTATGCTTCCCTTTTGATCTGTTAGGGCTATAATGCTCTATGTTACAGCTGTCACGGTAACATAATTCCTTTCCCAAGTTGCCATCACCCTTTAAGTAACACTTCGTGTGAAATATGACCATTCAGACCCGGGAAAGAACAAATGTAGCCAACACCTGAACTTCGCTGTACATGGGCTACAACTGGAAGGCACTTTGTATTGTTTCTCTGCTCACTGGGTTAGAGAACATTCCTTAAGCCGTATTTTTTTTTCAAAGGCCAGCTCCTGCTTCTGTTAAGCCTGACTGTGAATGCAATAAACACAGAGTAACATCATGTAATCAACTACCACATCTTATTAATTAACAGACACAAGAAGAGTCTAACTGCATTCCCACTTTCACCAGGGCACCTGTTGAGTTAAGATTAGATGGGCTCAACACATGCCTCACAAAAGGGGGATCCTCTTTTTTCCAAAAACAGTATCCATATCGGAGAATTGGATGAAAAGAAAACAAAATTAATTAAGCCCAGGTCATATTGACATCCAAATGACAGCGTTTAAAAATCAGTAAACCTTCTTTACAAGAAAATAGAGGAGGGAAAAAAAAATCAAATATCATTTTTACTCACCTGTACTACTTCTACTCCTCTTTTCCTGGAAAAGAAAAGGAAAAAAAAAGGAATCATTAATGTTTGAAATGTAGGGAACATCTAAAAACAAATACCAATGGAAAAGGGTTGCTTCATACTGGAACGCAAACAATAAAAATCTGCACTAATGGGCCTGACTCAAATTTGGGAAAGCACTTGTTCAGTTCCATTCCCTGCCTAGGAAGCACTTGGGCAGCCTCTGGATCATGGCCTCAGAAGTGACCCAAGACGCATACTAAGCAGCCACACCACTGGGACTGATACAGCTGCAGATGAGCAGAGGTAGGAGGTGGGTCATGTTAGGGAAGATGTGCATTAATTTTAGTCACTTCTACTTTGCTCTTCATTTCTTATCTGCCCTCAGAGTGTGTGAATTGCACCAAAGCACATCCCATATGATGGACAGATCTTTGATTTTGATCCAAGTATACAGGCATAAATGTCAGGGAGAATGAACAGAGCACCTTGCAGCTATTTATCCTCTTACTTACAGCCTTGTTCTACCCAGTCATCTTGGTACACAGAACGCTTCCCAGAGCTACACACACACAGTGACTTGAAACCCCTGCCAAGAAACTTTGAAGCTGTCCCATGGCTTGTCTTCATCACAAGCACAAAGACACCCAGGCTTGCTCCACAGACTAACCCTGCAAACAGAGCAGGAAAGCAGACAGAGGAAGGGTACAGGCACAGGTCAGGTCCAGAAC